>NC_045549.1:22049779-22364779 GCF_009769535.1 Thamnophis elegans | reverse complement strand
CTTTTAGGGTATAATTCAAGCTATGCTGGCACCATCATCGCAGAAGTGTCTTCAGACAATACAGATTCTCTCGACTAAGAAATAGAGACGAGTACCAACCAGGTATTCAGCTGGTTCTGACCAGTTCTGGAGAACCGGTAGCAGAAATTTTGAAAAGTTCGTAGAACCAGTAAATACCACCCCTGACTGTTCCTGCCCCCATCTATTCTCTGCCTCCCGAGTCACAGCTGATCTGGAGGAAATAGCAATAGCAATAGCAGTAGACTTATATACCGCTTCATAGGGCTTTCAGCCCTCTCTAAGCGGTTTACAGAGAGTCAGCATATTGCCCCCAACAATCTGGGTCCTCATTTTACCCACCTCGGAAGGATCGAAGGCTGAGTCAACCCTGAGCCGGTGGGATTTGAACCGCTGAACTGCTGATCTAGCAGTAGCCTGCAGTGCTGCATTTAACCACTGCGCCACCTTGGCTCTTATGGGGAAATGGGGATTTTGTAGTAACCTTCCCCTGGAGTGGAATGGGAATGGAGATTTTTCAGTATCCTTCCCCTGCCACACCCACCAAGCCACACCCACAGAACCGGTAGTAAAAAAAATTGAGACCCACCACTGGTACCAACCCCTAGGGTTGGTGATTTCTGTTAAAATCTCCAAGGCTGGTTATAGTAGAACATCTCACTATACTTTCAAGCCTCTAAGTTATGAAATTTTTACTTCTTGCCGCTCAAGCTCTTTCAATTGCCTAACTAAGAAACTTTTTAAATTCAGATAAGTTTTTAAAGCCAAGTTTTGATGTTGTAAATGGTTTCCTTAGCTGCCCACTTTTATTGCTTGCTTTAAAAATAATGGGATTTATTTTCAACCATGTCCATCACAAATGCTGTTTTTATTTTTTTCATGTGACAGGGCAGGATAAAATATGTCTATAATAATAGTGTATTTCACAGAGAAGGAAGATAAAAGTCTGAATAACATTATTGTGTTTCCAATAGTAAAGGGGCAGAGATTTAAAGAGTTCATTTCAGGAGGATAAAGAGAATAAATATTGCTAGTCAATGTAAAACACAGCAGTTCTTCCAAATTATTGCTTTGCTTGAGCTGTAATGCATGAAAGGAACAGGAACGACCACTGCTGCAGGTTGTAGCAAGAACACTAATTTTCTAGCAACTTTATTTTAATTGATTTTATGGTGAAAGAGCAAAGCATATGCACCGGAAAAAGAGAGAGATGTTCATATTAACATAGCTAAAGAACAATAAATACAAACGTACATAGACGGGCAAATCAATTTTTAAAAAACATGCAAATTAACAAAATTGCTAGACAGTTAAATGTCTAACAGTTGCAGCAATTACAACACATTGTATGATCCCTCTGGAAATACCTGGTGATTTGTCAGTGACGGGGAAGCTAATAATCTCCTCCCCTGAGCTAACATGACTGTAGATGGAGATGCATGATTAATTCACTTTGCTAAACTGTGCATAAGGGGCATTGCAAGAACACACAAGAAACTCCCTTTCCTCCAGCAGACAAGAACAAAGTCAATCTTACACAGGAATATTATGAAAGGTTCTTTCCTCCAGAAAAGTTGGCAGGACGCTGTAACAGGCAAGGGCCATGATGGAGAACCTATGGCACATGTGTCCAAAGTGGCACATGAAGCCATGTCACCCAGAATGCGCAGCCTTGCCTCTCTTTCAGGTTTCTGGTGTGCATGCATGTGTGATGATCAGCTGTCCTTCACGTGCGCAGCAGTGCCAAAAACCAGCCTGTGCAAGTACACCGGCCAGCTGATTGATGGGTGTGCATGCACACTAGAACCCGGAAGTTTGGCTTTTCCAGAGTGTGATTCCTTTGCATACACGGGAGTTCCAAAAACCGGCCTGTGCATGCATGCCAGCCAGCTGATCGTCAGGTGTACATGCATGCTAGAACCTGGAAGTTTGGCTTTTCCAGAATGCGATCCCTTTATGCACACGGCAGTACCCAAAACTGGCTTGTGCATGGCACACTGGCCAGCTGATTGTTTGGCTTTTCCGGAGTGTGGCCCTGATGAATGTGCAACATTTCCACGTGAACTTTTCAGAACTTGGTGCCGCAAAGGTTCACCATCACTGGCCAAGGGGAAAGTTGTGTTCAAAAGATACTTGTTAAGTAGTTAACATTAGATAAATAATTCCACTTGCAATATTGGCACATGCACAAAGTGGGAAGGGGCTTTAGTGAAACCATATCAAATGTCTGGGTGAAGGACTCATTGTTCCAGCTCAGACCAGCATCTCCTGGAACTAAATGGTACCAAATAATGAAGTGAAAGTCTTTAAATATTTAAGTCTGCCGCAATCTGTCTATATCTATAAGGCTATGAAAACATGCTACACAATCGATCAGGTGAGGATGCTTCCCAGAAAAATTACACTGTAATTTAAACCAGTGCATCAATCCAGCAAAGCATCAAGTCGATATGCAAAGAGATAATCCTTGGATTTTGATCACAGCAGGGCATTCAGAGCAAAACTTAGATTTAGACTGGGCTACCCCACTAGAACTTAAGTCATGAAGGTGACAAGTCTTTGTGCCACATGGAAGGAGATTGATTCTTAGTTCTGAAACTAAGTTCATTGGTGACCGTTTGGAAATAGTTAAGTCCGTTATGGTTAGCCAAGTGCAGAATGATTATAAGATTATGAGGTTAGTGAAATCAATGCCCACCTCCATTAATATAATAAACAATGGAATATGATTATTGAAATAAATATTCAGGATACCTGTGGCTATCTTTGCATTTTGGTTAAATTTGTTGAAGGCCTTTGAGGTAGACCAGGCTGGGAAGCCAAACTTACCAATGCCAACACTACTTTTTTTGATAGGGTTACAATAAAAGATTCTTGCAAGTCTGAATGCACCTCTACTCTCCGTCCCTTCATCTATAAGGAAACTAGAAAGGATCAAACCGGAGACACTTTCCCAAATTATCTTTTTTTCTTCTGACTGAAATGGTTTTATCTGACCATTGTCTTGGTTGTGGATTTTTCTCCTATTCCTCAATGTTACTCTTAGAGCACATTACAACATGTCATATACAGCAGTACAGAGTACTGCTCTTTAACTAAAGAGGATCATTTTTCATATATAGGTAAAGGTAAAGGTTCCCCTCGCACATACGTGCTAGTCGTTTCCGACTCTAGGGGACAGTGCTCATCTCCGTTTCAAAGCCAAAGAGCCAGCGCTGTCCAATGACGTCTCTGTGGTCATGTGGCTGGCATGACTAAATGCCAAGGGTGCGTGGAATGTTATTACCTTCCCACCAAAGGTGGTTCCTATTTTTCTAGTTGCTTTTTACATGCTTTCGAACTTCTAGGTTGGCAGAAGCTGGGACAAGTAACAGGAGCTCACTCTGCTAGGGATTCGAACTGCCGAACTGCCAACCTTTCTGATCAACAAGCCACCACATTCCTTATTTTCATACACACACATACACACACACAAATGATATCAACATCAGAGCGAAGCTCATCTCCTGATGGCTATATGAAAATCATCCTCAAAGTCTTCCATTATTAGGACTTCTGATTCAGAGGTGAAAAGAAGTGTCAGAGAATATTATGGTGTGTACATAGCACCCAAGTGCAACTCTTTAAAGCATTTGAATGATTTTCTGCAGCACAATTAGAGGAATATATGTGTTGCGCTGAAGAATGTATAGGCCTGTGCTACATGCATTCTTATGAGGGCTCCAGGCCATATTTCTACCTTCAAATCCTCATTGTGGCACATTATGCGCACTACAATATTTTGCTAACGTCATCAGAAGTTTTTTTGACTTTCAGAATTGTCCATCAGACAAGTTCTCTTTCTGCATTTAGTTCAAAGCTGACATCAGTATAAAGTCAGGAGAGAACTGCTGAAAATACAGCTCAATCTTTCAATTTCTACTTGGAAAAGTTCTGGATTGGCTAGGCTCCATGGAGTATTGCAGCTATATCTGAATAGCAGAGTTTAAGGATTCAAACACAGGCATGAAAGTTGATTTGGGAATCATCACATTAGTATCTCTTCACTTCCTTAGATGTCCTTATGCATCACTGAAGCTCTGTGAAAATGTGGCTTGCTGTCGTTGCTCTTGATCTCCTAAGACAAAGCCCAGGGTATCAATCTTGTGACATTGCTCAGCTTGTGACAATAGCAGAGAAAGAAATCTGTCTTATCTTTCATTTTGGCAGCAATTAACAAGTTGCTATGAGGAATAGAATTGCAATCAGGTTTCTAATTTAGTATGCAATCACTAGTAAATCATCAAAAAATGGATTTATCACCATCTTGTGTAGCTATAACTGATATAATTCCCTGCAACAATATAACATGGCTTTAAAGAGGTAATTATAAAAAATAAAGAATGGAAAATAAGGCCACTGGTGTTTATTCATTGTGATAGTTCTTTAGTCATGTTTATAGGCAACATGAGTCTGAATTATCATAGCTAGCAACTATTCTATTAAGAAATTGTAGTCCTTCTGTCTTGCTTTTCTTCACTAAACCGTCAGTTGGCCAATGTCAAGAAACATTGCTGGCTATGATCTAAGTCATATAGTCTTGGCTAATATAAGATGGTGGTGTTGGAATCCATTTTTGATACATCTTTGATATGTATTTGTATATTTCAATTTGTTTAATGAAAAGACTCTTCTGTTTTGGTTGCCATGCAGTATAAATCTCACTAGTGTATAAACTATATATTAAAAAAAATACGATCCTGTTTGGATGGGTATGGACGCTCTTTTGAGTTGAATTCTTTTTTCCTGGTTTACATACATTATTTTTCAAATGGTGTTCAAGCCTTCCAGCTGTGATATATTTTCCTCCTTTTCCTTGCAGTTCTCTGTTCCTTGCAAATTGTATATAGATAGTTATGGACAGATTTTGAAAGAATAAAATTTGCTGAAGTCTCTGATGTTTGCATTACTAAAACTGTGGGAAGCCTAAGTTGATGGTTTTTCCTGAATTTGGACAGAAGAGTATTCATACTTTTTAAAGTGTTTAAAGACATGGGTGCTGAAGATTAGTTCTTTCTCTTTTTATATCCCCCCCCCTTGAGATCCTTGCAATTGTTTTTGTTCATGAGAAATCATTTTTATGGGTAATTAATTTTATATGCCTCCAGTGTACTCAACGCATATCACGGGTGTCTCTTGCTGATCTTTACAGTAATGAGAATGAGTTAACATTTGTTTTTTTTTACAAATAGTAAAACTGAATGGGCCACTGACTGCTAGAATCAAAAAGGAAGGGAATTTAAAAGATAAGGGAAAATATATTTGATGCTTCATGCATAGAACATTGGAATGAGAATCTCTTCAATTAAAACATGTCCCAGTTGTGAGTTGTCTAATCAAAGGAAATGCTTCTTCAATAATTTATCTCAAATGCTCTTCAAATAAAATTCACCAGGGCAGAAATCTGCAGCTCCCTTTGTTGTTCTATAATGCTTCACACATAATCATTTTGATGCGTATTAAAGTACCTCTGGGGAAGAAAATTGAGGTTTATTGCATTGTTGATGGTTTAGTTGCCTGGGAAAAGCAAAATGTTGCCTTCAGGTAAGTAACCTTTGGCTTAAGCTTCAAACAGATGCTTTATTCACAGACTTTTCCTGATTCCATGCAGACTAGTTGAGAGCACAACTCCCAAAATTCCCAGGTACCATGTCCTTTGCAAATGCTTATATTGTTACTGTTAGTTGAGAAGTCCTGACCCATCGCGATCCAATAGACAATGTTATTCCAGGCCTTCCTGTCCTCTACCATCCTCTGGAATCCATTTAAGTTCATGCCTACTGCTTCAGTGACTCCATCCAGCCACCTCATTCTCTGTCGTCTCTTTCTTCTCTTGCCCTCAATCTTTCCCAGCATTAGGCTCTTCTCCAGTGAGCCCTTCCTTCTCTTTAGGTGGCCAAAGTATTTGAGTTTCATCTTCAGGATCTGGCCTTCTAAAGAGCAGTCAGGGTTGATCTCCTCTAGGACTGACCGGTTTGATCGCCTTGCAGTCCAAGGGACTCGCAGGAGTCTTCTCCAGCACCATAGTTCAAAGGCCTCAATTCTTTGGTGCTCGGTCTTTCTTATGGTCCAACTTTCACAGCGATGCATTGCAATTGGGAAAACCATAGCCTTGACTATACAGACTTTTGTTGGCAGGGTGATGTCTCTGCTTTTTAGTATGCTGTCTAGATTTTCCATAGCTTTCCTCCCCAGGAGCAAACGTCTTTTAATTTCTTGGCTGCAGTCCGCATCTGTGGTGATCTTGGAGGCTAGGAAAATAAAATCTGTCACTATCTCCATTTCTTCCCCATATTTGCATCATTGTGACTTGTTCTAGAAACCAATTGTTATCTCCCTCACTATTCAGAATATACTGTAGTTTGTTCTGCTCTAATGCTTTTTCTAAGTGGAACTAAACAGACTCATAAAATCTTTAGGTGTTTAGGTACAACAATGTTAAGTTTCATAAAGATTCTCTCTCCTTCTCTCCACCTACCATCCAATGCTCATGATAATGATTACAAGTCTCTGAACATGGTAAACAATGTCTGTCCTCCTTTCTCTCTTCCTTTATTGTTTGAGATTTCTCTCCTTATAGAGAAATAAGAATAAGTTATTTGTGCTGTGGCAATTGCAGCCTTTACATTTCTGGTGTATTGAGGGAAAATATATTTGTCTATAGATATATAAATATAAAGAATCTTAGAAAGCATAAGTGATATGTGACTCAAGCACAGGCTTCATATGCTTCTTAGCCTTGTTTAGATGGATCTCAGCCCATGTGTTTGAAAACATTCAATTCTTTTAAATTATGTGATGCAAGTGCATTCCTGTTTATCCTGTTTGAATCAATGGAGCTTTTAATATAGTAGTATTTAGCACTCTTTTAATGTCTGCAAGTGTATTATTTTCATTAAAATGTAAGAATTGTCAGGAAGCAGAGTAACATAATTTTGCACCTGTGGTTTGCCCCAGTTCTTGTAATGGATAGCACATACTTAGAAGAGTACAGATTAAAGTAATATCCTAGAAATATCTCCCTAAGGGAAGTAAAAGTGGATTTCGCATGTACACACATATAAAAGGATAAGGAGGAGGAACAAGCAAAATCAGTTGTAATCTTACATAGCTGTTGACAAAGTCACTAGATCCCATCACAGCACTCCAAATCTTCCAGAGCTAGGCATCTATGGGACATACTTCCAGATTGTGAGATATGTGATTTCTTCTGAGAAGTATGTAGGTAGGAATGCTTGTGAGAAAATAAGGCATATATCACTAGATATGTATAATTCATTTGAGTTTGTTAAGCCATGCCAAGCTTAGGAAGTTAATGGAGGTTGGAGGACGAGCTGCTGCTTAAGATCCTAGGACTTTAGTAGGCAATACAGCAATAGGGAGAAATAGTATGGTGAAATCAGGGATAAGAACACAATAAAAAAATACAGCATTAGGTACACTGCAGTGGTGGGTTCCAGATCCCGTTGCAACTGGTATGGTACGATGGGGCCAGGCATCCATCACGTGCACACATGCAGTGCACGCGTGCATACTTACCACCCGCGATGCTCCAGCTGCTCAGCGGAGCATAGTGCAGGCACCATACGCTCCGTTCACGTGTGCGGAAGCCCCGATCAGCTCAAATACAGGTAAGGAGGGTGGGCGGGTGGGCCCTGTTCACCATACCAGAACAGTACCTGGTGCTCCCAGCAGGCACACTACGCCTGTACCAGGGCGTACTGGTCATATCCCACCACTGGTACACTGTCATGCTTCAGATAGGTTACCCAGAGCCACGGCTGGACCACAGGAGGGAGCCTTCAAGGAACTCCCACTATTAAGTGACTAAACTTAATAGAATGCAGTAAGACAATGTACTTCAAGTCATTCTTCATTTAACTGGAGATACAGCTCATCTGGTCAATGGAGGTAGAATCAGTGTTCCCTCCAAGCTGCGCGCCTGCGCGGTCGCGCACATAACAAGAAAACACCACGCACAAGTTTCAAACTGCAGCGCAGTGTTTCTTTAAATGTGACTGAAAATATCCCCCCTCCCTCCCTTCTCTCTCTGCACCAAACTCTCTCCTCCATCTGGTGATTGGTGAAATCAAGGAAGACTCTGCCGGAGACCGATGACACTACAGAAGGGAGAATTCCCATTGGTCCTATGGGGCTTTGTCGGTTCTTGGGAAAACGTGATTCGCTGGTTGTAGCCTGCGTTGCTCTGCATATCTGGGGTTTCTCAGGCATTGCGTTGTCTGAAGCCCCGTTCTGGACTGGGCAGTCTTTCTGTGATCCCTTCGCTTCGGGTAGAGGGAACCAGCGTGGAATTGGACTGCCTGAGCCAAAGGGGTCCACGGGATCTTGAGACTTGATTTTTGAGCAGTGGCAATCCATTCCACTCTTTCTTTCCCTTTCTGTCCTTCTTCTATCTTCCTTTCCTTTTCTTTTTCCTTTCCTTTCTCTTTTCCTTTCCTTTTCCTTTTCTTCTTTTCCATTTCCTTTCCTTTCTCCTTTCCATCTTTTCCATTTCCTTTCTCTTTTTCTTTCCTTTTCCTTTATTTCTTTTCCATTTCCTTTCCTTTCTCTTTTCCTTTCATTTTTCCCATTTCCTTTCCTTTCTCTTTTCCTTTCCTTTTTTCTTTCCCATTTTGTTTCCTTTCTCTTTTCCTTTCCTTTTCCTTTCCTTCTTTTCCATTTCCCTTCCTTTCTCCTTTCCTTTCTATTTTCTTTTCTCTTTCCTTTCTCTTTTCCTTTCCTTATTTCCTTTTCCTTTTTCTTTTTCCTTCCCTTCCCTTTCTCTCCCTTCTTCATCCTTTCCTTTCTTCTTTCCCATTTCCTTTCCTTTTTCCTTTCCTTTCTCTTTTCCTTTCCTTTCTCCTTTCTCCTTTCCTTTCTCCTTTCCTTTTTCCTTTCCTTCTTTTCCATTTCCTTTCCTTCTTTTCCATTTCCTTTCCTTTTTCCTTTCCTTTTCTTCTTTCCCATTTTTCCCTACCCCTCCCTTCCCTCCCTTCCTTCCTGGGGGGTCTGAGGGAGAGAGGACCCTTTTCCTCCTTGCCCCCCTCCCCAACATCTGCTCTGATGGCAATTATGGTTAAAAAAAATTCAGGTGCTCAGGCATGAAAATGTGCTGCTCAAACACTATACTTTTCTGCACACACTGAAAAAAAATTAGAGGGAACATTGGGTAGCAACTGTTCTCTCTTAAGCAACTTAACTATCATAAGGTTCTTCTAAGAAATGAATAAATTTAAAACTTGGAATGTGGTGTAGAACATTTCAACAGATGATAGATTCAGATGAACAGAAAAAGGCGAAAGATTTATACGATCTGAAGAGACACCAGAGTGAGGACGATCTGGCTGTGACATGTGTCACCCCTTTGATCGCCAGGGTTGATTCGGCTGATCTGACTGGCTAGGAGGGTGTCCCCTTCCTCCCTCACTGCTCCATGTGCATCCCTCCCGAAGCTGCATGCTTGGTGGAAGAGGATGACCATCCCAGATAGAAGGAGTGTACCAATCTTTGGTCAAGGGATTCAGATGAACAGAAAAAATATTACACGTATCTTAAACTAGCCTACTATTCTGGACTGCAGAAGTGTAGAGAACTAATACAGGGGGAAAGAATTGGAGTTTTGTATATCTCTTTGTTACCATCTAAGGTTATTCCGCCTTTTGCAATTGAGGTCTGATAGCTCCCTCTTATACTAACAAATGGATCTAATTTCTCATGGATTGAATTCACGCCAGTATTTCTGATCATATCATATCATATCTGATCATAATCGCTCAGCACAACAGTGCCTGTGCTGCATATGTAGCTTTTCCTAGGTTTATAATTTCTAATGCCACAATCTGTTTCACTTTCCTTTCTAGGAAGAGTAAACACCACAATGAATTTTCTGACTTTTTCAATAGTCAAATGCTCTTATTTGCAAAGATATGATTACTCTGGAAATGAAATTCTTTGTTATTCTTAATATGATTTAGCATCCCTTTGCCTCCATATAACTGATAAAACTAAACTGATATACATAAAAAAACCATGAGGATTCTTGACTTTTGAAAGTGTTACTAGTGCAAACAATTTAGCTCGAGCATTAGCCTGGGGAAAACAGTTTGCAGAAGGTATGGCTTTTTCACCATCCAGTGGAGTGTAATATACTTATAACCATGAAGCTTCATAAGAGCTACCTAGTAAAACAACAGTCAGGAGGAAAATGAAGAAGTGTTAAAAATGTGGAAATAAGAATGCCTTTTTTCTAGAAAATTGACAAGGCCATGATCTGGGGATGAAGTTTATCCCTCTTCTCAAACCAGAGGTGGTATTCTCCCAGTTCACCCTGGTTTGGGTGAACTGGTAGTGGCAATGGTGGGAGGCTCTGCCACCCGCCCAGACGTCATCAAGGATGCTCTGTGCATGTGAAGAAGTGCCCCATGCACATGTGCTCCCAGTTCCGAACCAGTAGCGAAGATGACAGCATTTCATGCCTGCCATCAGCGTTCCAAATATCATCCAAAATTAAATCAGAGTTCAAGGCAAAGTAATCCTCAAAGTTCCAATTTATTAAGAGAGACATGTTGGCACATCTGTGGAAACCCAAATCTGAAAACTTCCTGGGGTTCCCACCCAGTTGAAAGTTCATGATCTTGCCCCACACCCACAAGTCCATCACATGGTCCAATCTTCCACTGCCACACTGACATTTCCACCCACCTAGTTCCGGTCAGGTGCAGAGGTGCAGAGGCAAAGAATGACCTTGAGCTTCTAGAAAAGAATGTTTTATTTTGACAACAACACATTCTACTCCTTACTATTCCCCCTCCCAATCACCCCACTAATGAAACAGCATAGTAAAATAATAGAGAATGTGGCAGGCCAAAGATCCTAAAAGGAATATGACTGCAGGCCTGACACCTGCCTCAAACCCTAAATTGTAATTTCTGAAGCGTTATTTTGTAGTCCCAAGAGGTATTTTGTTCTCATAATGACTACACCTATGGAGAAAAGATTTCTTATATAACTTGCCCAGGTTTAAAATCCTTTGTTAATAGAAAAAATAAAGTTAGGGAGTCACTTTTTTTTTAAGTGTTCATCTCCATTTCAAAGCCAAAGAGCCAGCACTGTCCGAAGACGTCTCCATGATCATGTGACCAGCATAACTAAATGCCAGAAGCTCACAGAGCACTTTTACCTTCCCACCAAAGATGGCTCCTATTTTTCTACTTGCATTTTTACATGCTTTCAAACTGCTAGCTTGGTAGAAACTGGGACAGATAATGGGAGCTCATTCCATTAGGCAGCGCCGAACTGCTGACCTTTTTGATCAACAAACTCAGAGTCTTAGCCACTGAGGCACCACATCCCAAGCCACTGTATATTTGGCAATTCTCTTCATATTCATGGGAGACAGGTTATGCTGACCAAGACTAGTTTTCCCAAGCCTGGGAACCATTGGTTCCTGCATTACCCAGTTCAATTCCTGACAATAATTATGTAATGTTTGTTACATTGTATACTCGAGCAGATGCTGTCAAAAATACATAATTGATTGCCATTTATGAATTCTCTTTATCCCCATGTATATTTATAAGGTACCTTTAGTTTATCCATATAAAGCAGTCACTAACAGAGTATTATATTATCAAAGTATAGATTCAGTTTTTATTGGCAAATTTTATTGCCCGTAGAAATCCAGGCAGCAACTAAAGCAGAAAAAAATTAAATCTTTATGAATATAATAAAGATGTTTGATAGAACAAAAAGGATTGGGAAAATTCTGGAGACTGTGAGTGTTAACATTACCATTTCTATCTTAGAAGGAGAGCTTTTCCTGAGAAGGAAAAAAGTTGTGAAAGTTACTCCAATAATAATACAAAAATGGACATAATTTCTCAAAATCATTCTGAAATTTTGCTTGTCTAGTCAATCTGCTCAGGAATGAACTCGTGTCATATTTTTAAAGCAGACATAGAAAACTAGATCAGAAAAACATTGAATTCACAAAATTAATATTCAGCAATTGCGTCTTTGAAAAATGGCTAAAAACATCCTATACTTTTCTTTGAATAACCTGGGGAGTTACTAATATAGCAAATATTGCTTTTGAGAAAAGAGCCATGCAATTTAAGGTTTTTCTTCAGAATTACCCTTTTGTATAGTTTATCTTTCTGAGGCAAATTATCTTTCATTTTTTACTTTTCAATTCAGATGGAAGTTGGTCCTATAAACACATACAATGCTCTCAGCATTCCTGGAGATCCTTATAAATAATATATTTCCCAGGTCAGAGGTTACCTACTTTGTGGGTTCCCAAATTCCACCATCAAATTGGTCACAAAACAGCCATGATCACGAGGCTGCTCAATTTGGATTTTGGTACTTTAAAAATCCTTATCATCTATCAGACCATGAATAAATTTGGAAACATAGAAGTGCCTTGGGTCTCATGAGTGCTGTTTTCATGAACCCTGATGTTACATTTGATTCACTGGAAGTATTTTATTACTCATAGGAAAAATAAGAATCAGAAAGGACATCGCTGGTCATCTGAATTGAACCTGCTCAGTGTATGATATGCTATGACCATCCAGTCTCTGTTTGAATATCTTTAGTGAAGGAGAACTCATCACCTCATGCTCCACTTGTTCAATGGACTAATAGCTTGTATATTAGAAAGGTCTTTCTGAGGTCCAACCCGAGATGTGATGTCTTCTAAGACCTTTTACTTTTCTGCATCTGAATTAAATGCTGAGTGGCTAAGACGCTGAGCTTGTTGATCAGAAAGGTCAGCAGTTTGGTGGTTCAAATCCCTCCAGCATAATGGAGTGAGTTCTCGTTACTTTTCCCAGCTTCTGCCAACCTAGCAGTTCGAAAGCATGTAAAAATGCAAGTATAAAAATAGGGACCACTTTGGTGGGAAGGTAACAGTGTTCCCTGCACCTTCGGCATTTACTCATGCCGGCCACATGACCACCGAGAAGTCTTTGGACAGCGCTGGCTCTTCGGCTTTAAAACGGAGATGAGCACCACCCTCTAGAGTCAGGAACGACTAGCACATATGTGCAAGGGGAACCTTTACATTTACCTTTAAAGATTAATCAGACAAGTGAATATTCAGTGTTATACCCTCTCATAGACTAGATTGACTTTGTAAATGGAGCAACAGGAAGAGGAATTGGGATGGTCTAGAACAGATTCCGTATAAATCCTAGATGTTGGTAAGCACTTAGCTATGAAGACCCTTGTTGTGTGGTCTTTTCAACAGTGTTGTGCATTTAAAATTCCCAAACAGAAAGGTTTGGAGCAGTATAGGAGAGCAAGAACCAGAGGTGGGTTGCTACTGGTTCGCACTGGTTCAGGCGAACCTGTAGTGTAAATTGTAGTGGACTGGGTCACCGAACCGGTAGGGGCAGCAGGCTGGACATGCCCCCAAATTGGTTCTCCGGTCACCCATGCCGTTGCTGGCATGTTTCTTAGACATGTTATAATGTTCTGCCCATGCACAGAACAATGTACAGGCAACTGCGCATGTGCAAGCAACATGCAGTAGGCACGCACGTGAAGCAAATTGGCAGTGACGCTGGCAGCAACCCACCCCTGGCAAGAACCCCAGACTGACCATGCAAACCAAGGCCTTTGAACAGGATTTTACTGTGAATGAGAAGATGCATATGTATATGTCATGGAGAAAGTAGAGTTCCCCTTAATTTTTATAGATTTATGTTACAAGCCTTGGACAACAATGTTTTTAATGTATAATGAAATAATCCAATGCAACAAAGAAAGAATTAGAATGGAGAAAGAATTAGAACCAAGATTTGTTTATGTTTTCCTCAAATTTATTTCCTGCCTTCCACATACATTAGTATAATGAAGGCAGCTTAAAATACAATGTTGTTTCTTTTTTTTGCTCAGATTTTACAATATTAACATTTGGGTAGATACGCCGTCCTTTTAGAGATTTATAATTATTATTATTTTAAAAATCTATCCAGCAACCATTAAAACATATTGGATTTAGCAAGTAAAACAGTAAATAAGGTATGCAGCATTGCTATAGATAAAATTAAGTTAGTTAAAATGTGCATAGGTTTGCAAGCCTTGGAAAATAAAAAGAGTAATGATTGGTATAGTAAGAGAACATCAGAGAAGTCACACTGGGGATATGATTTTCATAAGTTTGATACCATCACTAAAAAATATCTTTCCCAATATGGTAGTCATATATGCATCTCCCTTCTCAGACTTACTCACAGAAGAACTCCTAAGGAGGATTATAAAGTATATCTGGAATGAAGTAAAATTTAGGTACTTCTTAAAGGTCAAGCCAGTACCTTGAATTAGATTAATAACTAACTACAGAAGATTAACAACAGCAATTTAGATGGAAAGGGTAGCCATGCTCCAGGTCCCATTCAGAGGTGGGTTTTTGCCAGCTTAGCCCAGATTGGGTGAACCAGTAGTGGCAGCTGCAGGAGGTTACTCCCATCCTGCACCTGCATGTGCAAAAGTGTTGTGTGCACGAGTGAATCAGTAGTAATATAAATTGAAACCCATCACATGTCCCATCCCTTAAGTCAGGGATGACAAAATCAAGACCCCAGGGGCTGGATCTGGGCCATGGGGTGCTTACATCTGACCCACAAGGCTGCCCGGCCCATGGTGCCTCTGCTAGCAAAAACAGAGCTCAGGAGGGCTGTGTGCAGAGGGTTGCAGGAGGCCCTCACAGCTGAAAACGGAGCTCACAAAGGCCACCCGCGGCTCTCACGACCTCCATTTTTGTTGGCAGAGGGTTGCAGGAGACTCCTGCAGTCAAAAACAGAGCTTGGGAGCCCGTTTCCACTGGCAGAGGGCTCTGGCCACCATAGGCGCCCTGACACAAGTGACATTAAGCTGGCCATGTTCACCCTGGCCATGTTGATCCCATCCCCCCTAGGTCAAACACAATCCATATGCGGCCCTCAATGAAATCAAGTTTAACACCCCTGCCTTAAGTGCTGCCATCTTAAATGGAATCCAAGAAGCATGGATTTCTGTAGTAGGATCTCCACAGTGGATCTACCTTTCCCCTTGGGATCTGACTGTTCCACCACACCACTTTTAGCCTTCCATAAAGCTGTGAAGATCTGTCTTCCCCACCCACCCCCCCAAGTCCCTAGTACAGGATAAGAATTGTATGGATTGGCAAATTGGAGATGGTAGGTCAGCTACCTGATTTTCTTGGTTTCCATGGTTTTGATGTTATTATTACTGTGAGCCATCCAGAGTTGTGTTTTACAAGATGGGTAGCTGTATAACTCTTTTAAATAAAAAAAGTAAGGGAATTTTGAAAGGGAATTCTAAAAAGAAAACAGATGAACCAAAAAAGAAGTTCAAAGGAACAACATTTTATATTGAAATATAGCATCAGTGAATTTGCATAGGCTTCACTCATACAGAAAAGTAGCTATTGTCTTGTGAATGGCAGCCCTCAGCCAAGTCTGATGATTGGAGACATTGTCAGAGATTATCACGTGACACATAATCAGAGAGTCATCTATGTGTTGGAATCGAACTCACAGAGCCAGGCATGCAGAGAATTGCAATATGGCATTTTGCAAGGGTCACATTGAAGAAGCCTATTGCGATTCAGCACAAAACAGCAGCCCTCAAGTTACAATTTCCTACTATCTATTTGTTGTTGTTGTTAGTTGCAAAGTTGTGTCCGACCCATCGCTACCCCATGGAAAATGTTCCTCCAGGCCTTCTTGTATTTGTATTTGTATTTTATTATTTGTATGCCGCCCTTCTCCGGGAGGACTCAGGGCGGCAAAAAATTCAAGGGGGAAAAAAAGGGGGAACATAAAAGACAAAATACAAATAATAAAAGTAGACAACAGTCGCACAACCATACATGTCGAGAGGGGAGGGAACTCATCACCCCCAGGCCTGCCGGCAAAGCCAGGTTTTGACGGCTTTTTGGAAGGCCTGGAGAGAGATGAGGGTCCGAATCCCTGCGGGGAGTTCATTCCAGAGGGCCGGAGCTGCCACAGAGAAGGCCCTCCCCCGGGTAATAGCCAGGTGACATTGGCTGGTAGATGGCACCCGGAGGAGGCCAACCCTGTGAGATCTAATGGGTCTGTGGGAGGTAATTGGCAGCAGGCGGTCTCTCAAGTACCCAGATCCAATACCATGAAGGGCTTTATAAGTTACGACTAGCACCTTGAAGCGTATCCAGAGACTGATCGGTAACCAGTGCAGCTCGCGGAGGATAGGTGTAACGTGGGTGTACCGAGGTGCACCCACAATCGCTCGCGCGGCTGCGTTCTTGTCCTCTAACATCCCTCGGAGTCCATTTAAGCTCATGCCTATTGCTTCAGTGACTCCATCCAGCACCTCATTCTGCTACTATCTATAATTCTATACTTCTGTAATAATTTCTTGCTATTCACTGGTTGTTGCTTTGTTTGTTTGTTTGTTTTAACAGATACATGGCCATTATTGATCCTTTGAAGCCCAGGCTGTCTGCCACTGCTACAAAAGTAGTGATTGCAAGTATATGGATTCTAGCCTTCCTCCTCGCATTTCCTCAGTGTCTCTTTGCTAAGACTCAAGTGGTGCCAGGACGAATTCTGTGCTATGTTTCCTGGCCGGGTGGTATGAAACAACGTTTTACGTAAGTCAATACTTTAAATAGTTGTGTATTTTTGCATGCTTCTTTTGCATAGAAATATAATACCTATCATAGCAGACCGGTTCAGCTGAATTGGGCCAAACCGGGAGCAACCAATCTCTGGAAGAAGTAGATTGCAAATCTCAGATGTTATGAAATAAGATCGTTCCAAATCAGATTCTTACATTAGCCATTCCCAAAATAGAACTATGAAGACTTGGAGAAGTGTTACATGGCTTTGTTTTACCATCTGTGAAAACTCATATAGAGTTCTGTATCACTTTAAATAGGAGTAAGTCTGTTACTATATATCGTATTTTTTGGAGTATAAGACGCACCAAGATTTTGAAGAGACAAAGTTTAAAAAAAAGTTTTTACACTCTGCAGACCTCTCAAAAACGGCCCATTTTTCGTGAAGACGGGCATGTTTTTTGTCAAAAAAAAGGGACATCGATAGTGTTTCGGAGGCTTGTAGAGTGCTCCTGAGGGCTGGGGGGCAAAAACAAGCAAAAAAACCGGTCCATTATTCACTCATTTTTGCCCTTCCTAGCCCCCAGGAGCACTCTGGAAACCTCCTAAAGGCTATTTTTGCAAAGGAGGGTGAGGTTTTGGGAGGCCAAAAATGCTGTATTCAGTGTATAAGATGCACCCAGATTTTCACCCTCTTTGGGGGGGGACGTGAGTCTTGTACTCTGAAAAATACGGTAACTGGTAATGTAGCATATTATAGTTCATCAGATGCATGGAATATTGTGCTGTAGAGGTGACTGCATTTGTGTGTCTGAATGGATTGTGTGGAGGGGAAAGGCGTATGATGCCAGAATAGAGTATAAAACAGAAAAGAAGCATTAACAAATAGTAGATATGACACAGACATGCTTGCATTGGGGAGCTGGTTTGTGTATCATGGTCTATGTGTGAATTTGTGAGACGTTACATCTTTGACATTCTTAATTCCACTCTTTTGCAATGAAATCAATCTTTGTAATTTTTTATTTAATGACAGCTACGTATATTGAAATCAATACTATTTAAAATGTCCCCTACTGATTTTGAACTGTTGCAAGTTCTGATATCATATTCACGAGGGATGCTGGTTGCTTTTAAGAGCACAAATGACAGCATTTTTTAAAAGACATGTTTTTGGGTGTCAGGCTCATGTTCTTCTCTTCCAGGTATCATATCATTGTGATTGTGTTGGTCTATTGCTTCCCGCTGCTTGTCATGGGCATCACTTATACAATTGTTGGAATCACCCTGTGGGGTGGAGAGATCCCAGGTGATACTTCTGACAAATACCACGAACAGTTGAAAGCTAAGAGAAAGGTACTGTGAAACTTCAGCTTTTTTTTGTTGTCCAGTTATTAATGGATTTTACAATGTTTATAAACTACCCCTATCTTCAGGCTGTAAGTGGTATACAAAATATTATTAAATCGTTAAAAATAAGGTCATGAGATAAAGGATGGCTCCCCAAATTTTCATTCCTGGCCAAAAGCTCACTGAAAAATAGGGGAAAACTTGCTGCAACCCACATGGCCAACTCATCGCAGGGCAACTCGCTGCTGGACATTTTAACAATTCCATTTAATCATTTAAATTAAAAAAATATTTTAATTTTTGCCATTCACATTTCATTTTGTCTCTCCTTTTGCATCCTTTCTTTAAGTCAGTGTTTCTCAACCTTGGCAACTTGAAGATGCCCGGACTTCAACTCCCAGAATTCCCCAGCCAGCATTCGCTGGCTGGGGAATTCTGGGAGTTGAAGTCCGGGCATCTTCAAGTTGCCAAGGTTGAGAAACAGTGCTTTAAGTATTGTATCATTTCTTTGATATTAGTGTAACTCTTATCCCACAGTGAGTTGTCCTGCAGTAAGATGGCCATGGTGAGTTGGCCATGGTGAGCTGCTATAGACCCACAACATAATGGTCTTACGGCATCTTCTGTAAGGTCAGAAGGATTGATACCATGTAGTTCTCCAATGGGAACATGTTCCACAATGTAGGAGCAGCTGCAGAAAAGACATATCCTCTGATCCACACACTTCTTACTTCGTTTAAGGTTGGGATGTTCAGCAAGCCCCTTCAGTGATCAGAATGAGCAGGAAGAGCCCTATTCAGTAAGAAAGTGTCTGATTAGTAGCAACAATAATTTATGCATCTTCCCAGCCTTTTATCATTCAAAACCATTGGTGTTTTTTTTTTTAATCCATCTCACTGCACCACTTTTCATGCAAATAGCAAAACTTTGATTTAAGACAAATAGAATACTGTATTGACATTGCCTATGTTTCATTTCTTTATTGCCTCATTTATTTTCCGGCTGTCATGTTATATAGTATCTTCACTTTAAAAGAAAACTTTAATGAAGTTTTCAGGATTTAAGTTACATTGGTAGGCACTTACACGTAAATGGTTTCTAATGCATTTGGAATTGGAAATACCAGGTGATAGAAATTTTATGCAGCGTAACTGACTAATTTCGTGGAGCATTCCAGTACAACCTCATGTGATGATTTCCTGATTAAAGTCCTAAATTCCTAACATTTGTCTCATTTAATAGACCTTTCTTCTTTGTATGTGATAAAACAGAAGTCTAGATCTTGATGTTCCCAGAATGTCATGGAGTTCTCTTTTCTCCTCTTGCTGTAACCTATTATAATATAAAATGTGTTCTTGGTATGTTTTACTGGTTGCTGCTAGTAGGGGCAAGTAATGCAGTAAGATCTTCCATTTTGATTTGCTACTTATTTCCCAAGAAAGGAAGATACAGTGTCTTATGCAGTGATGTGCTAAATATCACATCACCAGCTCACTACAGCCAATTGTTAATTCTGGAATGTTGTGACCCAGCTGACAGCTGAGGTCATCTGAGGTGCACTAATCAGTGATTGAAATACAGATGGCAAAACTGGTTTTTAAATATTTAGCAGCAAATGTTATGTTTTATAGGAAGTAATAATTTTGTTATTGTTATTAGTTGCAAAGTCATGTCCAGCCCATCGCAACTCCATGGACAATATACCTCCAAGCCTTCCTGTCTTCTACCATCCTCTGGAGTCCATTTAAGCTCACATCTATTGCTTCGGTGACTCCATCCAACCACCTGATTCTCTCTGGTCCCTTTCTTCTTTCGCCCTCAATCTTTCCCAGGATTAGGCTCATGTGCATATGTAGATTGTATTCATTCATAAATTTAAAAATTGCTATTCATTTAAAACAATTGTGTCTTGCAACAAAGGAGAAGACTAGTTAGATAACTTGCCTCTCTGCTCATTGATTGATTATGTGCCATCAAATAAAGTTTCTATTCCTAGTGATCACTTAGGTAAATTTTCTTCATGACAATCTGTTCCTAACCTGGTCTTCCAACAGTATAGCTGAATCTATCCACCTTGATGCCAGTTGTTATCTTATAGAGCCGAGGTGGTGCAGTGGTTAAATGCAGCACTGCAGGCTACTTCAGCTGACTGCAGTTCTGCAGTTCGGCTGTTCAAATCTCACCGGCTCAGGGTTGACTCAGCCTTCCATCCTTCCGAGATGGGTAAAATGAGGACCCTGATTGTTGTTGGGGGCAATATGCTGACTCTGTAAACCGCTTAGAGAGGGCTGGAAGCCTTATGAAGCGGTATATAAGTCTGACTGCTATTGCTATTGCTATTGCTCTCTCCTTCCTTCCACCTTTCCCAGTTTAATAATATGTCAGAAGTAGGATAATGTGAGCCTTGATTGACAACTCGAGTAGATTTCTTATGTGATCCTTTAGCTTGTATTCTTGGCTGTTGATGGCATTCTTGGGAGTCCTCTTTAGGGACAACTTTGGAATCTCTTTATCATTAAATTGTATTTGGATGGAGATGTTTACAACCTTTGCAGTTTTGAATTGTAGCTATTGCAGAGCCTCACCATTGACCATGCTAGGTGGAGTTAATAGGGGTCATAGTTCAATATCTGGAGTGCGCCCGATTCCCTACCCTTCAAAACAAGATTCTGCAAATGAAAGATTCTTCTCTAGTGAACCTGCCAATAGAGCTTGTCCTTTGTAAAGGAAGAGGGATGACTACACTGGCATTAAATCATCCCCTAAAGCATCTAATTCCACTCCAAGTCACTATTTTCCAATACAGACAGCATTAAACCTTGACCATGCAGAGTAATATTGATCAGTCATTTCATTTTGTCAATAAAGAACAAGTTTATACAGGGAGAGCTAACACGTTTAATCAATCCAAAATTGTAAATCCAGGATGGCACCGTCTTTCCATTGTAAAATCCTATTTATTTGAAACCTTGCAAGTAGCCGATAATAATCTGTTATTGTTTATTATCTATTATTAAATAGTGTTTAATAATATGTTTTAAAAATGCATTTCAATACTGAGAGCAATTCAAGAATTTTAGATGACCCTAATGATAATAAAACATTCTGCCATTACACTGTTGTGGGCAATCCAAATTTTTACTGCAAATATTTAAATATTTGATCAATAACACTTGATCAGTAATGAAGAGCTCTAAAGTGTGAATTCCGTAAAATATGCATGAATCATATGAATAGGGATCAATTTTTTTTCCCCATTCATTTATTAATTTTCTTTTTCTCCTTTGTTTCTTTTTGTCTCTATGATGAAGAGATTTTTTTTTTTAATGTCCCAATTATGCTTAAAATGAACTCATCTACAGTTACTACTTTAATAATGCAGGATCTTGGACCATAACCCTCTCCACTGTTCTGACTCTGGCTTTGCTATAGATTTTTAAATGCTCTGAACAAAATGAACAAATCACCCCAGGTCCCATTTATCAATTTGTTTTTGTCTATGGCTTTAATGGCATCTTGTTTCTTCTTGACAGGATATGTATATGGCCTTCTGCATAACACGTGGGACGAAACATTTGGGTGATAAGTTTCCCCATTTTCATTAGTGGAACATTGTCAATTTCAGAAGCACAGCTAGCACTTTTCTGTCTCAACATGCATTTGATGACTGATTGGAGAACAGCAGTTTTGGAGAGAAGCAATAAATGTACAGTGCCTACAATTTCTCTGAATCTGAGCTTCATAAAAATACCACCAAAAAATCACCTTAAGCGATCAGAATTGAAAACCTTTTTGATTTTCTAGATATTTTGCTGAGTAACTGGAAAGGAATGGTTGCCCAATGAGGTTTTGGGAGGTTGGCAAATGGTTTATGGTGGGAAATGGCCCTCCTATTCTCCTTCAACAGTTTTGTCAATGGGATTGAAACAGTCTAAGACAATTTTTCTCAATGTTTCTGGAATTTGAAGGCCACCCATTTTCAACCCATTGATATAAGAATATTGGGACTGCAGAAGACGGTGGATTCATGAAAATCAGTTAATATGGGGAACTCAAGAAGGGTATGCATACCGTGTTTCCCTGAAATTACGACATGTCCTGATAATAAGACCATGCCATATTTTTCCTGTGGGCAAAAATATACTCCCTCCCCCAATAATAAGCCCCCTGGACAACCCCGCCCTCCAGCCAGGCAGAGCGCCACTCAGCAACCTACTGATATCCCGGGGGGAGGGAGGACAAAGGCGCTCACATTGCTTGACACCTTTGGGATACGGCTAAGTTGGTGGGTGGCGCTGTGCCCAGCTGGAGCGGGGGGTTGCTGGGCAGCTGCTCTTATGAGCAGCTGCCCGGCAATGCCCCTTTCCAGACGGGCAGAGCGCCACTCACCGACCCAGTAATATCCCAAAGGCGCTAAGCTGCATGGCACTCTGCCCGCTCAACCTCTCTTTCCAGCAGGGCACAGCACCACAGGGCTTAGCGCCTTTGGGGTATTACTGGGTCAGTGAGTGGCGCTCTGTCCAGCTGGAAAGAGAGGTTGCACGAGCACTTGTTCTGCCTCCAGCTTGTGTGCCTCCCTGCCTCATGGTCACCTCATGGTGGCTTTGTTGCGCTGCTGCGACAGCACAACACAGTCATTTGTCCCTGAGGCTGTGCCCAGCTCTTCGGGCACCCGCTCGCAAGAGAGCAGCCACCCAGCAACCCCAAACCAATAAGCCCCCCCCCCGGATAATAAGGCCCAAGTAAAATTTTGGGGGTCAAAAGAAAATAAGACCCTGTCAGAGACAGGCTGATGTTGTGTTAAGCCATCAGGTTAAAAAACCAAGACCATGAGTTCATGTCCCCACTTAGGCACAAAGTTAGCTGGATGGCCTTGGGCCAGTCCCTCTCTTAGCATGAAGTATGAAGGAAGCAATGGAAAATAATTTACAAAACCTTTCCAGGAAAATTTAGAGACTTCCACAGGCAATCGGCATGAATCAACACACGCTTGAAAGATCCAAAACAAACCCAGACATATAGTCCATATATAATATATCAGGAACATCAGATGCAAATTGATCGTTCTTTTTTTCCTGCAAAATAAATGTTAGCAGGTCATTGAAATATGGTGCACCTGATACGAAGATTGTCTCTCTTTTTCTCACGCTGAAATTTTCATGGATACGCAGCTAAAAATGATTTTAGTAACATTTAACTTAAGTCAAGATCTTAGGCTTCTTCTGCTTAGCTGACAAATTTAACATTTAAAAGATGAACAGCTAGTTTAATAACTTGGCTACAGAGACAGCAGTGCTGCACTGATTAGAAAAGGGTGAGGGCTCTCTGAAACCATGATTGAAATTCAAGTATAAACATTGAAATGCATTTTTGTTGAAAATCCAGTTTCTACTGCTCATGTTCTAATGACATATGTACACACACACACACACACACACACACACGTAGTGGGATTCAGCCAGTTTGCACCTATTTGGGGAGAACCGGTTGTTAACTTTCTAAGCAGTTCGGAGAACCGGTTGTTGGAATAAATCTCTTTTTGCTTTTTTCCACTTTACAGAGCTAATCCTGTAAGGAAGGCAGGAAGGAAACATTCTGGTGTTGTTTCTAGCCTCATCTTTATTGACCTGCTTACAGAAACTGCCTCTCTGGTTAACTCTTATTTCATTGTAACAGCTAAGGTGAAGCACCCATCGACCTGAGTGACGTTGAGTTGGCCACGCCCACCCAGTCACATGACCACTGAGCCACGCCTAAACAGCTGGTCATTAGGGTACAGAACCAGTTGTTAAATTATTGGAATCTCACCACTGATACATACACACATACATATACAAACATACATATATAAACATTGCTCATAATAAAATTATTTCTGAAAGTCTGACCAATTTGCTTAATACTTGATCATCCATGTTATCTCATATATATGCTGGATCTGCCAATCAAGAGTGCCACATTGAAGTTTTATATATGTTTTACAGTATTTATTCTTATCCTGCCTATATTATTTTTAGAAAAAAAACTCAAGGCAAACATACCTAATATTCTAAAAGTCATTCCGTCTCCTATTTTCTCCACAACAATACATGACACTATTTTCAGATTATAAAATGACATGAAATGTAACAAAAGTCACAACCAATTCTTTTTTAATAGAGTTTTATGGATTATTGCTGTCAGCTTATTTTCTTGTACCAAAGGCTTCCCGCTTTTAGGAATTACCTGGGGGCTGACTATGAAGATAAAGTGGAAAGGCCACTTAGTGTAACAGAGGAAAAGTTTGAGGCCATATTTGATAGCAAAATGAATATTTTACAAATTCCATAAACCATAAATGTATGCCCAAGGTTGACAAAAATATAATCACTCAACAAGTCTTATTCTGAGATTCTTATCAATCAATGTAAGACACATTACATTTTTTTTGAAAAAAGTTCTTTAATTTTCCTTTAAAATTCATTCTTAAATATACATTCTTATAATTGCTATTTAACATTTGTCAATTCATATCATTTTTCTGCCTGTATATTTACATTTTCATACTTTCTTATTTCCCCTTCCCCTGATTTAATAATGTGTCATCTGAGTTATTTATTTTGTGCTTTGTTTCTTTCTCTTTCTATTTGTATCTTTTTTCAAGCCAATCATAAAATCACTCCCATATCCTGTAGTACACTGATTCCTCTTTCTCCTTTATTCTCAACGTTAACCGATTCATTTCTGTACAATCTAATATCTTCTTTATTATCTCTCCTTCTGATGGGATTTTGTCTGCTTTCCAATTTTGTGAAAATACAATTCTACTGCTGTTATTATTTGTACAATCAGATATCAGTCTTCTTTAGTATATTTCTCTGGTAGAATACCCAATAAGAATATCTCTGGCTTAAATTCTATGGGCTGATGTATCATTTTCTCTAACCATGATTGTATTTTAACCCAATAGCTTTTTGCGTGTCTACATGTCCACCACATATGATAATATGTTCCTGGTAATTGGTGACATTTCCAAAGTTTGGGGCCATATTTGATAGCAAAATGAATATTTTACAAATTCCATAAACCTTAAATGTATGCCTAAGGTTGACAAAAATATAATCACTCAACATATCTTATTCTGAGATTCTTACCAATCAAAGTAAGACACATTACATTTGAGCACCAACTCTGGTGATTCAGAGTTGGATGTGGTCACTCAAGCCCTTCTAAACTTTGTTAGGAAAGTACAATTTTTACTATGGGAGAATTTATACTTTACAAAGTGACTATATAGGGAGTAATAAAATTAACTGGATATCATTAGTACAGTTTAGTTATCATACAGAGGCACTCATTACAAAATGGCATTACAACATCAGATGAATGACATCATGATGTTTGATGCAAGTATGCAAAGCATACTGCTTACACAATGATGTCATGCCATGTCAAATGATGTCATCATTTGTTTCCCCGCCCCCATCTTCTTGAGATGCCTAATTATGGAGCTAAATAGAGTTGTTGATATCCTCTCAAAGTCCCATTCTTTTGCTTAATATTGAAAGTTCTGCCTTCTGGAAGCTTATTCACTCCTTGAATATATTTAACTATTTCAATCATGTTATCTCTTTCCCTTCTGTCCTCAATGTTCACCATGTGTCCTCACAAGAATAAGACTCTTGGACTACCTCTGAGCTGCCAAAGCTGTAGAACAATTATATGGAGCAGAGAGAGGCAGCAAGGTCTAATTTTGTGGGGCCACCTCCTCGTCATCCAGACTTTTTTTAGCCTAACTTTGGTAGTCCTACAAGAGAAGGAATTAATTAAATCTATCTAACTCTTAAAATATGTTATCAAAAATACATCATGTTTACCCTACAGTGCAGTTTGCTGATTCACTCTTGCTTAGACATTAGAGTAATTTGAATGGTGACCATATAACAACAGCCAGTCGTATGGTTTCACTGCATAAATTTGGACACAGATTTTTCCCAGGAGATTATATGAGAGTAGCAGGATTCTCTGTCTGAATAATTATTGTCTAATTTCCAGAGATAATGAAAAAAGACACTGGAGAAAGCAGAGCAAATGCACTATTCTTTACTCTCCCATGCAAAGTTTTAATTGTTTAGCAGACGTTAACACGTATAATTCTACACTGATGATTGTCAAAAACTTTGAACTGCATCCTAGAAATGTCCACAATTTAAAGAGATACAATAACTAATCCTAAATTATATTAGGAAAATCAGGATGTTCCTTTGCCACATTATTTATGAATTCCATCTGTACTTCTCTTGTATTTCAGCTTCCAAGCCTGGTGTTCACCAAATCTGTTAGATTTTAATTGGCAAAATCCCACATTGGGCTTTTTAATTATTGTTCTGGCTAGAAGTTGAGAAAATTGAAGTCCAAGAATCTGGAGATGACCAGATGACCCTATTTCCTATAATTATAGATGGTCTTTTTGGCAGGGTCATTCTGTGAAAGGGAGACTCTCTCTGTAATTTGGGGGGGGGGGGTTCTGATTATGCTGTTTTCAAAGATTTCTGGTCACAATCCTTTCTCGGAATCATTAATAGACTTGTTTGGATGTCATTTTGCTTAAAACTAGCCAAGCCCAGAAGGGAGACGATGAGACTCTGCATTGGATTAGAAACAATTTAAGCAGTGGCTATAACTAAGAACCTTCTGTAACCTTCTGCCAACCTAGCACTTCTGCCAACCTAGCAGTTTGAAAGCACGTAAAAATGCAAGTAGAAAAATAGGGACCACTTTTGTTATGAAGGTAACATTGTTCCGCGCGCCTTTAGCGTTTAGTCATACTGACCACATGACCATGGAGACGTCTTCAGACAGTGCTGGTTCTTCAGCTTTGAAACAGAGATGAGCACTGCCCCCCTAGAGTCGGGAATGACTAGTACGCATGTGCAGGGGATCCTTTACCTTTACCTATAACTAAGAAGCTGGAACCGTGTTCATAACTGCATTCCTATTCTCCTCTCTGTGTTCATAGCACCAGAAGTGCGTGAACCATTTGTGTGAGATCTTTCTTAGACCTAAGAAATTTGACCTAAAGGAAATAGCACCCACAATTGTTATGAAGGTGTGTAGTTGTGAAGCTTTCTTCAGTTCTTAATTCTAATGGGATTTACCAAAAGAGAATCATGAAGCTAACTTAGACATGATATATTTGAGATTTAGGGCAACTTTTCTTACTGAAGCACTTCCTCTGTTGACTACTACTACTGAGAATAGTCATTATACAGCTCTATGAGTAGCCTAGGAGCAATTATACAGCTGAATCTGATCAGGTTAATGAATGTATGAAAGACCAACAAAAAAAGAAACCCTTGCATCATCTTCTTAACTATCTGAGTAAATAACTACACAGGAAGATCATCCATGTCATAAAATACAATATATTAATAAAATTATGAATGACTCTCTTAAGCTGGGCTTCTGACTAGCAAATATTTCATGGATGTTGGAACCGTGCACCTAGATGGTTATAAATGGGGCATAGTAGAGGTAGGTTCCTACCGGTTTGGCCCGGTTCCACTGAGTAGGTAGTAACTCGGTTTGCCACGCTCCCGAACCAGTTCTCTTGTTATTTGCTGCACATGCACAGAAGCATTTTTAGTACTGCGCATTCACATGTAGCGCACATTAAGCGCGCACATGCAGCACATCCCTGATCAAACCAACAGTAACAACAGTTACTGGGGCATAAATAGATTGAAGGAAGAGGCCTGTTGATGGCAATTAGTTTGGAGAACAATATGGAACAACACTGTTAGGCAGAAGCTTTGGATTTACAGGCTCCAAGGCCTCTTTTTCCCTAGACCCTCCCAAGAGAGGAGAGTATAGTATATTATCCCTAGAAGAGTATAAAATTGGATTTTCAGTTGTTTCAGTGGGAGGCAAACAATTAATCTTCTGGGTGCAATTCAAAGTGTTAATGATCACTTTTAAAGCCCTTCATGGGCATGGGTCCAGGTTATTTGAGGGATCATCTCACCCAGGGGTGGGTTCCGGCAGGCACTACTGCCAGTTTGCTCATGGGTGTGCGGCGCGCACATGCGCAGTGCAATAAAAATTGTTCTGAGAATGCACAGAAGTGAAAAACAAGATGGTGCCGAGAACTGTTTTGGGGGCGTGACAGGCCTGGGTTGCTGCCGGTTCCAGTGAACCATTGGGATTGGCCCGTACCACTTGTGCTGGCCAAGGAGACGTGCTGCAGATTCCGTCAGCTCGGTTATTCTGGCTGGCAGGATCCAGGAGGATGACCTTCTCTGCTGTTGCTCCTGCCCACTGGAACATCTGGCTTCAACCATCCTAGGTTTTTGTAAGGCTTAGAGATGTGGCTGTGCCCCAGTGGGGAAACAGCACAATGGAGGTGGTTGATTTGAGTAATAACAGATACCACCTCCCTCCACCCACTCCACCACCCACCCTCCCCATGGATCTTTAGTTTTAAAGTTTGATTTTAACATTTTTATTTTAACTGAGATGTAACTGTAAGCTCAGAGTCACCCTAAGGTAAAATGGGAAGCCAATAAATGTAATAAATAACTATAACATAATAAATAACTATAATAGAATAAATACATGTAATAAATGCATATAATAAATACATATAATAAATAAATATAATAAATAAATATAATAAATAAATATAATAAATAAATATAATACATAAATAAATATAATAACAAATATAATAAATAAATACAATAAATAAATAATAAGAGAAATAGAGCAAGGAAATGTCTTCCAATAATGCTCATTACCTTTGGAATAATAGTGAAACTTCAGCTTCTATCTATAAGCACATTCATTCTGTTTCAGTAATACTGGCTGTATTTAGTCTATGGCCACAAGTTTTTTTTCCACCTAATTGTGGAAGCTCATTCTTCTAAATGCAATATGGTTAGTTATTTGTGCTGCTTTCATTTTCTTCAGTCTCAGTGGAGAAGATGCCTTGAAAGAATTGATTTTGCTCCTATCTTTCCCCGAGATCACGACTCCATTCTATTTTTTTTCTCATTCCAAGTATAAGAAAGGCAAGAGAACCTTCTGCATTGTCATTCTCATCTCTAATTCAAATTAAGCTTGTTAATTCCTTCATTTCTGCACTTGCATGCTCCTTGCACCTCATTTCCTTGTATTATGCTGATATCTGTAACTGCAGACAAAATAACAATGTACTAAATTTCCAGCATTTAATCTATGATTTATACACTTAATGAGGCAACGTGCCATTGATGTGTAACTTAGTACTTAATTGTTTTCAAGCATGATGATGCAGATATGTTTCCACACACTGGCACGCTTCCCTAATGTCAATGGAAGAGAATAAATTTCCTAATGCTTTATCCATTCAATTCCAGCTAATATTCCAAATAAATGACGGACATGTGTCAGATCAGCACAGTTTTCAGTGATGAATCACATCTGCAAGGGGGGGAAATGAATCTATCTTGTAGAATCAGTACTGGCAATGTTTCAAATACACAGCAGCATTCTGCAATATTCTTTGGCAACTGATAAATGTCTCGCGGTGGGCAGTTCCACATTGCCAAATAAATGTCATCATAAAATAAGACAAAAGATGGTACAGATGTACTTTATCATGGCGCAGAAGAATTAAGAACAAATATCTGATCATCACTGCTGTCCTCCGGATACACTCACTGACTCTTTTAGGCCGTCTAATCTGACTTTGCACAGGAAAGGAAAATTTAAGA
The DNA here is from genome assembly GCF_009769535.1 of Thamnophis elegans. NCBI lineage: Eukaryota > Metazoa > Chordata > Lepidosauria > Squamata > Natricidae > Thamnophis > Thamnophis elegans. The sequence continues at coordinate 22,335,031 of NC_045549.1, read as the reverse complement.
CCGATGGGAGGTGATCATTTATAAGAGATAAATGCTGATGAATAGAAAGTAGACAATCCTCTCCTGCCTATTGTTTCACATTGTAAAAACTTCCTAATCAGCATACAAAGTAGATAAATCCCACGTTGAGGCAATACTATATTTCCCATAAACAGATATTGTTAAGAAGTAAGAATTAATAAGGAAATGAGTTTGTTCAGGGAAGGAGAGCTTCTGATAATATCTTAATAATGTTTCTTTACCTAGAGCAGTGATGGCTAACCATCGTGTGCCAAAAGCAAAGGGAGTGCAAAGGGGTCGTGAATGGGCATGCCTACACCCATAATACTATGTGTGCATGGCCCCTGCCCTCCCCCCCCCCCACTTTTGGTCCGTGATGGACCCATTTTTTGCCTCCCCAAACTCCAGAAGCTTTCTAGGAGCCTGGGGAGGATGAAAATGGCCTCCCCCACCCACTCCGGAGGGCAAAAAACGGCTTTATGAGCAAACCGGAAGTTCGGGAACGGATTTCTGGTTTGCCGGTAGAGCTGTTTTTTGCTCTCCAAAGGGTTCAGAAGGCTTCCCTGAAGCCTATGGGGGGAGAAAAATGGCCCAACAGGCAAACCGGAAGTCCGTTCCCTAACTTCCAGTTTGCGTTTTGGGTTGTTTTTCATCCTCTGGAGGCTTCAGGGAAGGCTGAAGTCAGCTGGCACGTGCTGGAGCTGACAAGGCAACACCTTGCGTAGCCTAACAAATGGCTCCCCATGATACCTGTGGCACAAGTGCCATAGGTTCACCATCACGGACCTAGAGAGTTTCACATATAAATACATAATTTTGTATTCTTTAATTTCTGATGTAATTCATATTTCAAGAATCCCTGAATGAAAAGATTTTTTTTAATCCACTATCACATCTTTCACCAAAAATGCTGATTATTACCTGCAGATTGGCAGGTTAGAAATGTAGGAAGAATACATTTTCATTTTTTTAGTCCAATTGATTAGAGGAAATAAAGTTAGACTAATTATCATGACTGGATAAATTTTTAAGGTGGTCTTTCAACAAAGATTTCAGGAAAGCACACTCGGAAGCTGCTTTTATGAAATATGAAATAGGGTATCTTCTTCGCTTGGAATGAAATAGCACTAGCACCTAGACTTATATACCGCTTCACAGTGCTTTTACAGCCCTCTCTAAGTGGTTTACAGAGTCAGCATATTGCCCCCAATTGTCCTCATTTTACCCACCTTGGAAGGATGGAAGGCTGAGTCAGCCTTGAGCCTGGTGAGATTTGAACTGACAAATTGAAGGCAGATGGCAGTCAGAAGTACCCTGCAGTAAGGTAAAGGTAAAGGTTTCCCTCGCACATATGTGCTAGTCATTCCTGACTCTAGGGGCGGTGCTCATCTCTGTTTCAAAGCCAAAGAACCAGCACTGTCCGAAGATATCTCTGTGGTCATGTGGCTGCCATGACTAAACACCAAAGGGGCACAGAACGCTGTTACCTTCCCACCAAAGGTGGTTCCTATTTTTCTATTTGCATTTTTACGTGCTTTCAAACTGCAAGGTTGGCAGAAGCTGGGACAAATAACGGGAGCTCACTCCATTACGCGGTGCTAGGGATTCAAACCGCTGAACTGCTGACCTTTCCGATCGACAAGCTCAGCTTCTTAGCCACTGAGCCACCATGTCCCTCTTGTCTTCCTTAGAAGAGATAACAAGTTTTGCATATTATCTTTTATGTGCACAGCTTGCAGCCTAAATTCTTTTGCCCACCAGCAACAAACCCATCACATTGCTGCTTATTTTCCTCTTTGTTATCTCTTCCATTCATGAAGCACATTTGCATATCTATGGGAGAGTACATGTTATGAAAGAATAAGCATTGTTGGCGGGAAAGTAAAAAAAAAAAAGAACCCCTTCACAAATAAAGTCATTACAATATTTAATTATTCATAATTCATTCATTTTCTATTCATTTAGTTTAATCTTTTTGGTTTAGTGATCCCTTTTGCAATGGGCCTTTCCCAACATATGGTCATTGACACAATAAAAGTGTGTTTGAGGAATAAAGATTGTGTGAGGGAGCTGCAGGCCATACAGCAGACAACTGAAAAAATGTGCATTATGCACATAATAAAATATGTGCATAAGCCCCTAAATATGAGCAGAAATATTGAGTTAAGTGGGATTCCATGCAAAATCTTTCGATGTAAGAGCTCCTGTTCACAGTTCTCTACAGCCTCAGCTGGCTTTGAGTCAGAGCCTCCTGTGCCAAATCCATTCTCTGAACTCCCTTGCAGGTGCTTGCAATGAAGACTATTATTCAAGTTTGCTTCAGATTTTATTCTTTGCGGTAATCATTCTCATAAAGTTTATGTGGGGCAAATTGTGAGCGAGTCCCATAACATCCTTTGCTTATTTAGAAAAATAATAATAAGCTATATTTTTAATGCAGCATACAAGGTGCAAAGGGGACACGGTGGCGAAGACACTGAGCTTGTTGATCAGAAAGGTTGGTAGTTCGGCGGTTCGAATCCCTAGCGCCATGTAACAGAGTGAGCTCCCGTTACTTGTCCCAGCTTCTGCCAACCTAGCAGTTCAAAAACATGTAAAAGTGCAAGTACAAAAATAGGAACCACCTTTGGTGGGAAGGTAACAGCATTCCGTGCACCTTCAGCATTTAGTCAGGCCAGCCACATGACCATGGAGACATCTTCTGACAGTGCTGGCTCTTCGGCTTTGAAATAGAGATGAGCACTGCCCTCTAGAGTCAGGCATGACTAGCACATATGTGCGAGGGGAACTTTTACCTTTTTCGCCTTACAGGATGCAGCCATCAGAGAGGAAATGTTATCTTTTAACAGCTTTCATTCCTACTTCTCTTCCTGTCTTCTCCTCAATTTAATCTTGCAATAACTGTCATAATCGCAGCTTCACAAATTAGGGAATGACATATTGATTGGCCCAAAATTGTTGCTCTGTGACCTTGAAGACTGAGTGGCGATTTGAACAATCTTGTCAGAAAAACAAATGTATGCATAGAGAAATATATATTGACATGCTTTGTGCTTTAAATTGAAATATCTGAATGTTCAGTTAAAAACCATTGCCTGTTTCTTATGAAACAAAGCAGGGGAAGCATTTTACAGAGCCATTGAATCAATTTGACCAATCACCAAAGGCTTTCTCATTTTGATGAATGAAACTGTAATTCTTCCAGTTATGTGCACAGAATGATGTTTCCTCTTGGGACAAGGAGTAATGGAGTGTAGAGTTGTAATTTACCTTGGAAATTATGCTATGATTTATGCCCAAAAATCATTTTCAGCAGCATTCTGTTCAATAAAGATACCATAATGTAGTCAGAAAAGTAAACACTTGTGAAAATTAAGACAGGTGAAAAATTTTATAAGAAAACAGTACTCTAGACGTGGCCCTGGAATGCCATGAAATTTAAAGATGAACGAACTAGTGTTTTGAAGTGGAACACTAACAACAAAAAAGTTGATTCTAAGATGAATATTTCTATTTCACCATAAAGAGGACCAGAGGAGTCACTTTTGCATAAGTTTGGCATTTGGGAAATTATATATATAATAAGCTGATAAAGGAGGAGAGCTTGTGGCTTAGTGGCTAACATAGCTGCCTAATATGTAATACAGCACAGGTTCAAATCCCAGTAAGGGTATGGCTAGCTGATGAGAGCTAAATAGCTTGGAATAGGTGATATCTTATTTATACATGTGACTTACATATTATGATTTGGACACGCTTCAGTTGGGTTTTAGGTCAGAATGTCGTGTCGAAATGACATTGATCACTCTTTGATTATCATTTTGGAATGTAGATGGGAATGGTGCATCTATCCTTGTCCTCAATGTCTATGGAGATTCTCAGTCATCCAGGTCATGGTTGTTTTTTCAAGAGGCAATTGGACTTTTTGGTTTTTCTTTGAAGATGTTTTGCTTCTCATCCAAGAAGCTTCTTCAGCTCTGACTGGATGGTCGAGAATGGAAGGTTTTATACTCCTTACAGACTGATGGTCAATTGCATTAGTTTAGTGAGTCATTAAGGTCACCTGGAGGTTTATCTGTGTCATCAGGGTCACCTGAGTGGAGTGGAGTCTTCTTGGAACTGTTGAAATAGATAGATGAGATAGATGATGTTGTATTCCTCCCCATCTGTTGAGAGAGGGCTGTTCAGTTTTGACATAGATGGCACTCTTTTACAGTGGTTTTCCTTCTTCTGGGGCCAGCTCCAGTAAATGTTGATGGGGATAGATGTTGAACTAATGGACTGCCTTGGAGCTCAATGCCCTCTACTCTCCCATTTAACATTTAGATAAAAACAATGCCTGAGTTATCCATTGGTTTAGGATCTAATATATCAGTACACCATGCTACCTAGTATACTTCTTGATCCCAGGCTGTCCATGTGATGTTTTCAATGCCAGAAACCAATATTTGAAGGATATTTGGATTCGGGTGGGGAGAAACAAGCTCAGGGTCAATTGTGCCAAGATCAAGTAACTGTAGTTATTTAGGGCCCTAGATCTGGAGATTTTTAATCTTTGGTCTTGGATGGAATTGTGCATCCCAATTTGAAATTAATATGAAATTAGAGGGACATCCTGAACTCACAGCTCAAAGTAGACAGCAGCTGTAGCCAGGAAGGTCTTTACAAGATCCATCTTATGTACCACTTACACCCATTCCGAGAACATAATCCTTCTGTCAACTTAAGCTACTTATCTCAGTACTGGGCTACTACAAGTCATCCATAATGCCATTGAAGTCCACTCAGAGCTACAGGTGATCCAGAACACAGCAGATTAGGAAATAACAAGTGGGTCACATTACGCCCATTTGTTATCCATGCCTTACTATCTACACTTGTTTACAAGCTATACTTGTTGGCTTTTAGGTACTATTCAAAATGATAGTTATAACTTATGAAGCCATTTATAGAATTAGTGCTGGATATCTGGGAGCCATCTCTCTTCAGTTGTACATTACCACCCAGTAAGAGCTAAGAATTACTTCCAGACCTCTTGGCTAGGTCCTCAGGAGGTAGAAAGTATAGCTTCTTTGTTGACGTTTCTGCCTTCTGGAATACAACACCCTCCTCTCCTCCCCACAAAAAGAAATCTGTTCAATTCCCATCTTGATGGCATTCTGAAAATCACTGAAAATTGCCAGTTCTGGAAATAGGGTGCCCCCTGTCTATGTTTCTTAGGAGCATTTTGGAAAACATTTCAAATATTTATGATTTTTCTCTCTATATGTTTATTTAATTTTATAATGTAAGTGGCCTGGTGATGGTTGCAATTGAGCAGCCTCTAAATGCAAATGAATAAATAAATATTCATTTATACTAAATAAATAAGTATTGGTATAGCCAAGGAAGTGCAAGGGAATGCAGAACACACATATAATGTAACCTTTCCCTCCCACCTCACGGTCCTTCAGGTTTGTTGGGCTCCAACTACACCTTAAAAATGATTGTAGTGAAAATGATTGCAATGAATGCACAAAACAAGTGTGATAGAAGCAAATGGCTGATTCTGCAGTGGTGCAAAGCAGTCTGGATACCCAGGAGTGGGTTTCAAAAATTGCTGCAATGGGTTCGCTGCCCCGTTGCTTGGTGGGTGTGGCCCCTGGTGGGTTTGGCCATAGTGGGTGTGGCCTAGTCAGCCTCCCGCACCAAAGGGGGAGCGTTTTTCACCCTCCCCAGGTTTCAGAGGCTTTCCTTGAGCCTCTGGGAGACCAAAAACTGCTTCGGAGGCCCTTGTGAGGCTAGAAACAGGCCTGTTTTTGGACTTCCAGAACCTCCAGTAGGCCTGTTTTCCCCCACCTTGGGCCTCTGTGCAGGCCCTGAACTTACCTGGCATGATGAATGGGCCATGTGGAGACTCCAGGGAGGGGAGGGAAGGGGTGGAAGGGGCAGGGAGGTGTGGGCGTGGCCAGCCAGGCATGGCATTTGAGGGTTTGCCCAACCAGGCAGAATCCTAGCTAGAGGATCGCCCAAACCCGTGTGAGCCCCCAGCTGCCCACGCCTGTGGAATCTGTTAAAAAAAAGATAGAAAACTAGAGTTGTAGAGACCTTTCATCCTACAGTTCTGTATGGAACTGATAGACAATACAAATGGGGAAACTAGATGGGAGCAAACATCAACAGGGGTGGGCTCCTTCCAGTTCTAACCTCTTCTATAGAAGAGGTTCCACAAATCTACAGTGCCATTTAGAACCTGTTCCAGCTCCCTCCCCCTGCCCGTCCGCACATCAGCAAGATGAAGAGTGAGAGGAGGAATTCTGGGAGTTGAAGTCCACAAGTCTTAAAGCTGTCAAGTTTGAACACCCCTGGGTTTTTTTTTCTAAAGGGTTAGGGGTGCAAGGGTCTTGTAACTTGACAGCTTTAAAATTTGTGTGCTTCAAATGCCTGAGTTTCTGAGCCAACATTTTGGTTGCTAAGCAAGAGCGTTGTTAAATGAGTTTTGCCACATTTTACCAGTTGGCCATGCCCACCCAGTCACATGGCTGCCAAGCCACTCCCACTTAGTCACATGACTGGCAAGCTACTCCCACCCAGTCACATGACCAGCAAACCACTCCCACAAAGCAGGCCACATCTACAGAAGAGGTTCTAAAAAAATTTGAAACCCACCACTGAACATCAATGTTAGTATTGGGCAGAAAGAAGCCACAAGTCCATCAGGTATCAACCAAAGAAACATGCCAGAGAGAGAAATGGGGTTCTTTCAAAGATTTTAATCATTGATTACTAAGTGTTTTCCTTAAGAGGTGTGCAATCTTTTGATAGCTGAGTGGGTGGGGCTGGAACTGAAGCCCTTGTCTTTGTTTTTCAATTGTGAGTAACTTATTTTAGGGATTACATTTTTATGGCACAACCAATACAAAGTATGAAAATGATAACGCTACCACAAATAAAAACATTTCAGAAACAATCAACAATCACAACCACATGATATCACTGTAGCACACAAACTGACACCTTTCAAAACATCCTAAGCAAACGGAAAAAAACTAGTTTCCTATTTTAAAAAAACACAACAGGAGTCAACTACAATATACAGTGAAAGGACTGTAAAAACCACTACATAGGCAGAAAACTTCCATGAATGCTAACTAGCACATCCATGAATGTATCCATGAATATCAACTTGCAGTCCTAAAAACGCAAGAAAAATTCTTTAATCTCACAACATATGAGCAGCCACAGTTTCAGCTGGGAAACTAATAGCATCTTTTTTCTTCTTCTTCTTCTTCAATTTTTGGAGACTGATCCTAGACAAATCTAAATCCAAAAATACCAGAGGATTTTTGGACATTTCTGACAAATCAGACACCAATAGACGCACTGAGCTAAAGCATATTTATATACCATTCAAAAGAGACAATAAAAAGCTAAGCAACAAAAAGATCAGAACTCATCCTTTCCAGCAGCCAACACTCAGATAAGCAAAGATTAGCACCAGACAAACAATCAAGCAGAAAACAATATTTTCTAATCAAGGAACTACCCAGAAGAAAGCCACACTCCCTCCAAAACTGGCAGGGCAAACTACTGTATATAAACAGGGAGAAAGCCTCATACTCATTCACACTTATGATGTTACCTAGTTGGATAATGAAATGTCAGCAAACGAACAACCAAGCTCAGAGAACACCCAGAATTCTATAGTTCAACTCTAAGCAACATTATTTCTTTTATTGGAATTTCCCATCTATCTGAATATTCCCAAGAGATGTCATCTGTGGTGCCATATGTTAAGCTGCTATTTTATTTGTTCATTTTATACCAATGGCTATTTGATTCAGCTATCCTGAAAAGCACAACAGCTATCTAGCCAGATGTCAGACTTAATCATTCAGCCCATAGGTAAAGTGCAGAAGGCTCAAATCCATATCAAAATACTCTCTGTTATCTGTGCAAAGCAAAGGGGGAAATGTCAAAATAAATTAATTCCTTTTATATCATTCTGTTTTTGTTTCTCCAAATTTTTAACTATCTAAATAAATTTAATATTCCAGCCATAGCAGCCTAGGGTTTAGTGTTGGTAATATTAAAAGGCACTTACAGATTACAGAGTTGTAAAAATTAGGAAAATCCTCTTTTTTCCCCCCTCCATTTGTTTGCTTCCAGGTTGTAAAAATGATGATTGTGGTTGTATTGACATTTGCCATCTGCTGGTTGCCATATCACATTTACTTCATTCTTACTGGAATCTATGAAAATTGGAATCGGTGGAAATACATTCAGCAGATCTACCTAGCAACGTTTTGGCTCGCTATGAGTTCTACTATGTATAATCCCATTATCTACTGTTGTCTCAATAAAAGGTAAGGTTGTAATTTAAGAATAATCTATTTAGAGTTGGGAAGCCTGAAAATTTTTCTTTTTTCATTCTTCTATATTAAATGAATTTCATTTATTCATTGTTCATCCTGGAAATCAAGAGAGAAGGAAAAAGGGTACTATAGATCTCTTCATTATAAAAAAAATTATTTACCCAAATCCTTAGAGCAGTTGTTTAGAAATACGCATTTCTTTTTATTGTTATTATTATTTTATTCCTACATACATACGTACATACAGTTTTACCTAAATTTCTCTTAACATTGGCTTATTTATACTTCTGTTGATTATATTGGCATATTTATAATTATGAATCTTTATATTTAATTCATACATAGCAATGATATTTCTTCATCTAATTTCTACCTCTTGTCTCTAACCACTCATAAAATTTGTTCCATATCAAATAATATTCTGTGTCCTCCTTATATACACTTCTATTGACATTCTTCAATCTATATTCATTTCCTTCCTGTATCCTTTTTGTCACCTTTTACAGGTAATCTTCCTGTTACGACAGTTCACTTAGTGATCATTCGAAGTTCCAAATCCCTGCCAAAACTACTTACAACCTGGTCCCAAAGTTACATCTTTTGCAGCATCACAGCAGTCGTTCACACTTACAAATGATGCCAGAGATGCTGCAATATGCTCCTTTGGTGCCGTGCCTGAGAGCCCTGTGCTGCCCATGCTCCTTTGGGTGCCAGAGCCCTTATACAGACAGGTGGAGACGCGCCAGGCTGGCCTCTCCCCTTTCCTGCTGAGCTACAAACTCTCTCACATGCGAGTGCCCAGCTGTTTGCTGGAATGCCAAACCTGTCTGGATTTAACAAATTGTGCCACCACAGAATTGCAGAGCTTGGCACACCATCCCCCCACTTCCCTCGCTTGCCAAAGGCACTCCTTAAAAATTGCAAGAGGGGTTTCCAAACAAACCTGCTTTCCAGCTCCAGGGTGTTTCTCTCCACAGCTCAAGATACTTTTCTTTCACTGGAGAAATTGAAAAGCTGGGTTGCAAATGAAAAAACATGTAGGAAAGCCCAAAAAGTTCATGGGGCTAAAAAAAAAGATAAAATCAGACCTTCCAACCTCACAAGAAAAAAGTAAGATCCCGCAAAGTTGGAAGAAAGGCTGATTTTACTTTTCTGTAAACTCTAAAGTACAATATGACCTAACGAAACTTGAAATTCTCTCCTTTGAAATGTTATAATTTATTTATCATTGAATTTATATTGCTGCCTATTCGCCCGTGGTGACTCAAGGCGGCTTACAAAGTATAAAACCCCATTTAAAACAGTAAAACTAATAAAAAGACTCCAATAAATTAATATAATGAAATCATCTCCCACCTCAGCGACAGCAGATCACACAAGCCATTTAATGGCCTCCATCCCACTCTGGGTTCCCCAGGTCCACTGGCAGAACCAGGTCTTCAGCGCCTTCCAAAAGAGTGTTAGAGTGGGGGCCATTCTAATCTCAGGGGGAATGATGTTCCAGAGAGAGGGAGCCACCACAGAGAAGGCCGTTCTTCTGGGCCCCACCAGATGTAGTTCCCTCCGGGATGGGACCCACAGCATTCCCTGCCTCCCCACTTTGATGGGTCAGGTAGATGTGAAATAATGTTTAAACCAAATTGAATTTCATAAACGAAATTTGAACCAATAGGAAAACATACAATAGATACGAGAATATTTATTTACTGGCACAGGCATATTATATCAAAATCAATATTAAAAAAATAAGGTAATGACAAGGCATTTTCTCTGTCTTGTACAAAGCCAATGTTATCTGATTACTTTTAAAAATGCTACTTGAATCTGTAACTCTTACATGAAACAGCAAATGCTTACAACACATAAATTACAATTGCATTAAATTTATATGTGATATAAATAAAATATAAATGGAAAACAATTCACATATGAAAGGGATATAAGACTTCTCATCAATCTTGTGATTCTTTTGGTCAGATGTTTTAAGTAGAAGATGCTGTCTGAGAGAATCTGTCTAATATTACATGATACCCAACCTGAGAGCCAGCAAAATTCAAAAATACAGATGGGAATAGGCGACTTGTCTGTGCAATACAAGCAAAATTGATACACAAACAAAAATCAGAACCTAATTCCATTTTGATAGACATTTCAAAGGGGACATTAATTCCTGCCATATATATGCAAATATTTTTAGATGATAGCAGAAACACAACAAGCACAGCCCTTCAGCATCTTGTTCGAACACCTGCCTGTTGCAATCTTATTTAACACCCACATAATCCCTTCAAGATTTGCATCTGGCATAGAAATGCTGCTGTGTTGTTCTTTCTGCCTTCCCATCCAAACTGAAAATGTATTGAAACATTTATTATTTATCTCAAAAAATTCACGATGAATTTATATTGCAAGTAATTTATCTAAAGAGAGCTTCCTTTCCGTGCTTTTTTTGCATTCCGCGGTGTTATTTGCAATACTGCTTTGCAAATTCAAGCTACAATTAGGCATGAGTTGAATCAACTGAGCTGTAGCTCAGCGGTAATTGAAATGGATGAGTCAGTGTTTGTTGTGTTCAGGTTTGGTTTACGTCCATTCCATAAACATTCTTATAATTTTCATTTAACAAACTTCAACCACTCAATATTTGCTTTCAAACTATACACATGAAGTTTTATTTTGATTTACTCAACTTGTTATATTGTCATCTACTCTCAGTCTGCGTGTATTTTAAATACTTCCCTTTAAAAGTATCTTTTTCAAAATTACTGCTAAAACATTACATTTTCTACACATTCCTCTTCAAGATAGGCACTTTTATAATTACCACTGCAAAATTCCAGAAAACATTCAGTTTGAACTGCTTTCTCATCCACATTTTTTTTAATTTATTTATTACTTGTATGTACTACTCACCTGATCCACATATTAGTCAGGGACTGCAAATTATGTTCTTTTTTAAAAACAAATTGTAGTCAGAATTATCCAGTCTCTGAAGTGGTATTTCAAGGTAGTTATTTAGGACACAAATGGGACCTGCTAGCAGAAAGGGCAGGATGGACCTAATTCATCAGGGATGCTTGATCATATTTTGAAATAAGTGTTGGATGTTTTATAATGAGGGCAAGGCTACAAGTTATAAACATGTTTTCCTCAACTGTATTACTTTTTTTGGACGGAGCAATGGCATTTTGTGATTCTGCACACATACAAAAGTATAAGAAAGTACATGTCTGTACAAATCCAAGAAGTTTTGCCCCTTTTGTTTCCTATATGAAGGGCTTTTAATCCACAGAAAATACAGGTAGTCCTTGTTTAGCGACTGCCACGTTTAGCAACGGTGATAACAAATACTTTGCAACCAGTCCTTTTATCTACAAACTTGACAGGTACTGTTCGTAAAGCAAAGAAAAACTAAAGTAAGATCATATGCACAGTTGTAGTTTAACTTAGCCACCCCTACACTAACAACCAGGTTTCCCGTTACAAAGATAATCATTATGATCACGTGTAAAATACCATCTAAGAACAATATTAATCTTAGATCACATCTAATATACTGTATATATTAGGGATTGTCAACCTTAATCACTCAAAGAGCTACAAAGGTCATAACTGGAAGCCCCACATTCAATTCTGGAGCCGACCAGAAGTTCAATTCCCTTCCACCCCACCACCACCATAGAGCCTCCTCCTAGCACAGCATCCTTTTTCCTCTACCTCTCCTAACTGAAAACCCTATCCATTGTGGAGCCAACTGGTGACAGGGAGCCACAACAGAGGGATGAAAGAGCCACATGCAGCTCCAGAGCCGCAGGTTGCCAATCCCTCGTATATGGAAACCAGCTCTAAATTAACCAGCTGAAAGGGAGGAGGGGCTGTTAAAATATCTAACCCATAACTTTTCAGATGATTATTTCCGCTCTTCTGATGACGTTGTACATTAAGGAAATTGTGAATTAGCCCCTGATAGCTGGGCAGCACAGTCTGACACTCACTTTGAAATTAGATGCAGAGATACAGCTGGATTTGCATTCTGTTTTATTAGGTTTCTAGTAGTTTCAGCAGATGGGAATCCAGTCCTTTTTTTCAATCCTGCTATTAAGAAGTCTCTATGCATCTGTTACAATTAGAAAGTTTCTTCTTTTGTTGAGCCAAGTTCATTACAGTTTTTATCCATTAGCTCTAATTCTACCTTCTGGAGTAATCAAGAGCAAGTTGCTTCCGTCTTCTGATGTTTAAAGGCCACTATCATGTTCCCCTTTTAATTTTTTTCCCCTCTAGGCTTAATATCTCTAAACCATTCTGCAATTGACAATCTCTATCATATTCCTTTTTCATGCTGGACATACTTCAGTTTGTATACATTCCTGAAACATTCCTGAAGCCCAGAACTAAACTCAGATATCTAGAAATGTATATTTGATTAACTCGCCTCTTTCAAAAAAATGTTTTCTATGAGATATCTCAAATATCAAGTACACACCCTATGTATGTGGTATGTATGTATGTACTATATATGCATGTGTTTTTCAGGTTCCGGGCTGGTTTCAAGAGAGCTTTTCAATGGTGTCCTTTCATTGAAGTATCTAGTTATGATGAACTGGAGCTTAAGACAACAAGATTCCATCCTACCAGGCAAAGCAGTTTATTCACCGTTACCAGGATGGAATCCAGCATGTCGGTAGTGTTTGAATCTGGTGATGGTGAAAGCAGCAAATCCATGCGCAAGAAAGGAGCACAAGAAGCCAACACAAATGGGTATTCATGCAGGAGTTCCAAAGCTAGTTCAGCAGTATCAAGTTACATCAATTCTCCATATACATCAGCGGACGAGTACTCCTAAAAGCCTTTCATGCATTTATAAGAGATGTGAGACAAAGTCACATAGCCAAGAAATAAGACAATGCTATTCTGCCTTAGGATCAAACATCTGGAAAGCAACCATGCTTTAAATAGGGAGCACTAACTGCATGTGTATATATCTTGCCTATTATCATCAACCTTCTTTTGATCCAACCTGGGTTTTTTTGTGTGTGTGTTTTGGAAAAGGCAAAGACAGAGCCTTGTTTACATTAACTTTGTGACTTAGTGCCATGGGATAAACTGGAATCTCCATTGTAAACTATGTAAAACAGGTGCGATTAAGAACAATTTGTAACCCACTGAAATGAGCAGCAAAAAAAATGTGTCATGTTTTCAATGTTACTTAAATAATTGCTCTGAATCTACAGCTTATGAAACAACAATATGTGGGGTGGATCTGTTCTTTGGAATTAAGATTAATCTAATATTTATTTATTTATTTATTATTTGTTTGTTTGTTTGTTTATCTATCCTCCCATCTCAGCAAATGACTTTGGGGTGGCTCACAACTCAATGTACCTGATTTGTATCATGAAAGTGTTCTAGGAGAATAACATGATTTTAATGCTGAGGTAGATGAATTGCTACTGTCCTTCTGAAAACCTGAGATTGTTTAACATCTCCACTGTTTGCAGTCTTAAGTGAGGAAGAGCCTCACTTTGAGTACAGGGGCTCCAAACTGTCAAGATACAACTCTGAAATTCACTGCAACACATTAAGACTGATAATTAAGCATGAGACACAGCAGTTGTTGCCATTTTTTAATCGTTCTGCGTCTGATTATCTGCCCCATCAACTGTACAGCAGTTACAGAACATATTCATGAAATGGACCAGAATGAGCAGGTCTTCCCATTTGTTGTTTTCATAGACATACAAATGTCTGGCTTGCATTCAAACAGAAAAAAAGTCAACATGTGCTTTTCACTGTATCACACTAGATCTTCAGATTAGCTTGTGTGATAGCTTTCTTAACTCTGCTAATCACATTGATATCCATAGGTATCCAATACAAATTGCTATGTCATGAAAAATGACAAAACATACAGTACATTCCAATTAAGTCACGATGTAACTCCCTGGGCTTTCCTACTTGCATCTTGTGATTGTATGCAAGCATGTTATTCATATGATCTGCATTTCAATGTGTGTTTCATCATCTGCAACACATCGGCTCCCTTCTGCAGTGTGGAATCCTCTTGGAATTGATGATATCTTTTAATTATTAGCAAAATATCTTCCAGCAACATTACTGCTTCTGTATTGCAGTTTGGAAATAACAGCTAAAGAATTTTTTTTTATAATTGACCTTCTTAACATTTATTTCATCTTTCCATCAGTTTTCACATTTTGAACAGTGTTCTCTCCAAGTCAAATATAATTGCTAAAAGTCCTGGGCGAAAGTTCTCTTCTCTGCATCTTAAAGTTGCTAGCACCGTTTCCAGTGTGTTCCAACAGTTCAAGAAATTTAGAATTACTTCATCACCCCCAATTGCCCAGGATATCATCCAATCCTTGTTTCAACACTTTGCATCCTTTCAGGCCATAAGAGGATGAAAGTCACTCATTACTGTGGGGTGTTGTTTAGATGATGGCTAGGTTTGTGAGTGCAACAAAACAACCTGACTGTCCTTGTGAGCTGTAGAAGATGCTATCTCATTGCAGTATTAAATGTTCAATTTCCAGTCCTGTGGGCTTTTTAACTTGTGAGTCATTGCATTTACATGTGTTGTAAATGTTTTAAAATGCTTCGTGCATGCATTTTAGAGACTGTGAAATAATGAATTACCCATAATCTTGCAGAGCTGCAGCATATTTTAAGCGTAATTTGTCTGTCCTAATCTACAATGGGGTCTTACATTCTAATTAGGAAGAATTATTTTCCAAATCATGAGGAAAAATAAATGCGGCGTGGAAATATACTTGGCACAACCACAGTCCGCTTCCCAAAAGCAGAGAGAGCTCAATTTTAGATATTAGCATGAATTTCAGGAAATAAACTTCAGCAATAAAGGACAGTGCTTAAGACTCAAGTTCTAGGATACATAGACATTTGCCCAAGGAGTAACCCAGTAACTCAGGGTGTGAAACTCACAACCCATGGGCCGGATGTGTCACATGCTGGCTACGCACACACCCCGTTTAGCAAGTGGGGGAAAATTGTAGTATGTCATGTGGTAACAATGTGTCATCACAAGTTTGACACCCCTGTGGTCTGACCTAGGCTTCCCAAGAGCATGAAGCAAACTCCTAATCCTGACAAAAACCTCTTTTATTAATTTACTGCGAATTCTGCTCATTCACGTACAGCAAAGGAAGATTTATAGTCACAGACCTTATCTGGCTTGGAGAGCTGCCAGGACAATATCTGCAAAACCTGGCAAGGAGCCTCACAGAGTCATGAGCCCATTAAGCGAACTAATTGTCTCCTGCAAACTCCATTCCCCTTTCGCTTCTCTTTCATTTCTTCTGGGAGGGGCCATTCATCATCCACCTGTGGCCTTACTCCCAAGTCAACCCATTCTTTACTGCTCCCTGTCTAGCAACTCTACGCATGCGCACACTGGGAACAGGCTCCAGCTGTTCATCTGCCTTACTGATGTCTGACTCTGAAGGCATCTGATAACTGGCATAAGGCTCTGGCCCCCTCTCTGCCTCTGACACACAGCCCTCATCAGAGCCTTCCCCAGACTCCAGGACTGGCCCATGTTCCTTCCCAACCTCCTCACTGTCCGAATCTGCTGCCAGCTCTGCTGGCTGCTCATGGGCCACAACACCCTGAAGTAATTGGATATTCTCCTTCAATTTGGTTTAGGTGGCAGAGACTTTATTCAATATTTGATTCCATAAGAAACCATTTTGCAACTTCAGAACCCTCCAAGATCCATCACCAAAAATTTGCACGTTTCGGAAGCTTTTTCTTTGATGGATTGGTTGAGAGTATTTGTCCAAAATAAGGCTTGGTACACCTATTTGTCACATTTATGATCAGTGAAAATAAACCTTTCAAATTTGCAAACATCCCTTAAAGCAGGGGGAAAAAAATCCGTCTCAACCCCTCTCACTATGCTACACATTATCACCATGTCCCTGTAATGCTCTAATATCCTCTCCAAACATTGTAAATAGGTAACAAAATGCAACATTTAGACAAAAGATAATTGGCTACTTCTGGTGTGCTTCAGCATTATTTGGGCCATTACCTACTAGAGTAGCATGTTATTTATCTCTGCCACTTTCAGTACTCATGAGAGCTGTTAGCCTCTCTTGATAAACCCACTCAAATAGCTTTGCAAAATAATGCATTTAGAGTACCAGACAGTTCTAGCCAACACAAATGAAATGTGGCAGTTGTACTCAGTGACTGAGGAACAACCTATGTATTTTGAAACGGAAGATTATGAAGTACTAGAAGTTCTCAAATTATGACCACAATTGAGTCCAAAGCTTTTGTTGCTAAATGAGACATTTGTTAAATGAATTTTGCCCCATTTTACAGCCTTTCTTTCCACAGCTGTTAAGTGAATCACTGCAGTGATTAAGTTAGTAACCTAGTTGTTAAGTGAATCTCGCTAATGCATTGACTTTACTTGTCAGAAGGTCACTAAACGTGAACCCATGACCCTGGAATGCTGCAACAGTCATAAATATAAGTCAGTTGCCAAGCATCTGAATTTTGATGATGTGACCATGGGAATTCTGCAACTGTCACAAGTGCGAAAAATTGTCATGAGTCACTCTTTTCAGTGCTGTTATAACTTTGAACGGTCACTAAATGAGCAATTGTAAGTTGAGGACTACCTGTATGACTGCGTATTTTACAGAGACGTTTTTTCTCCTTTTAATGTAATTTAAAGCCAATTTGTTTGTAAAGGTTTAATATTTTATGGTTTTTTGGACGTTCTGTATATAAAAAAAAGCGCTTATTAGTAGAACTTTGCTATTTTGCTTGAGAGAGCCTGAGTTTCAAATTTATCAGATCTGTATTTGTTATATTGGTATGTGACACTTTGTGAAATTTTATTTGTTGCTACAATCTGGAAGAATAGCTGAGAAGGTCTCCTAAGAGCCAGGAATTCCCACAGCATGCCCATCAAATCTTTTTTTTTTTTTTTTTTTTGGTTCTTCACAAATTATACTGTTGGGTTTAAAGATCAGCATTAATGTAAGGTGGGGGAGAGTAATATATTATGTGTTTTGATTAATCCAAGGAATTTAAAAGAGAGGTGGCAGAATTTAATATATTGCATCTGAGAATCTTAAAGGGTCTTAAATCAAAATGATTGACAGAAACAAGGAGCTCCGGGAAGGATATGAAAGCCTTAGGAAATGACATGGTGCTACCTCTAAATAGCAGGAGTATATACTAAATTTGGATGGTCTTCACTGTTTCAAGGTAAAGCAGGATCGACGTGAAGTGGTCCTAGCCAGAACCAGGATCTTTAGAAAGCTTCAAACACAATTTGACTCCTTAGAGTCCTGCAAAAGGGAACACAAAAGCAGCTGCAAAGATTTTGTTCTCAACAATTGATCAGCTCGGCTAATCTTGAAAAGCTTCACTTATTAGATCTCGTTATTATGTGGGATAAGGGACCACTAGAGTGGGTGGAGCGGGCTCTGTCATGTTCTCAAAATAGGTACATAGTAGGGTCCAGAGGCCGAACTCAAACTTGAAGGGATTTTATCTTTATCTTCTCAGAAGAATTTGTGTGAAGAGAAATGAGTTAGCTGGTCTCCCAATAGTAGCATTTTGAATCCTTCACTACTGTGCGGCTTAGTTCTGCTAGCTTCTGCATTCTGTTTGTTTTGTCCAATTTAAATAGCTTGTTCTATTGCTAATCTTGTTATTCATCCTTTCCTCTTTTCCTTTCAATTCCTTGCCAATCATTTCTTCTTGGTGTTTTATAATAATTACTTTTCCAACTCTATTTTGTAACAATAAAAGGGGAGGAATCAGCAATGTAAGTTTAATGATTCAAAGCATTTTTTAAAATATTGTAATAGAATACTAAACACTAAACAACGATGCCACCTGTTACTCGTTGCTGCATAATGCACACACTAGTGTTTCAGGAGGCAACATAAGGTTATATGGGTTATTGTTATATTATCTGTACTACATTTTTTTCTAAATACATATGAGAGGTTATTAAAATGGTATTTATCTTGTGTTTACCATGGTAAAAATAATAATATACCAGTCCTGGGTATTTCTATACCATTCATAGTCATTGAGTCCTCTTGATTTTTAAACTCTCTTTAAAATCAAAGAAAACATGTGTTGGGTTAATATGTCATGCTAAATCCTGATTTGTTTTGAACCTGATTCATTGAACAAGTTATATAGACATGGTGGCGAACCTGTGGCACATGTGCCAGAAGTGGCACACAGAGCCATTCCGTGCGGGATACGCAGCCTCACTAGCTCCTGTTTGGCGGTCCTTTGCACACACACACAGCGGTCAGCTGGCCTTCTTGTGCACACATGCCATAACCCAAAAGAACAGCATTTCGGCGTGCATGCGCGTGCTGGCACCAGAACTTCCGGGTTTCTGTCACGCATATGCGCAACGGGCAGCTGTTTGTTAGGCGCGCACCTGCGCCAGAAACCAGAAGTTTGGGTGCCAGCGCATGTATGCTGCTCTTCCAGGTTTTAGCGCTCTCGTGTGAGCAAAGGCCAGCAAGGCTGCACAGTCCAGGCAGGATGGTTTTGCATGTCATTTCCAGCACACAGGTTGACACACGGTGACGTAAAAGGTTAGCCATCACTGTGATAGAGGACTTATATGGTCTATTTTAATTTTGATTTAGGCATGGTTTATTTGTGGGTTACTAAAATCGATAGAGCATAGACTACCTTGTGTCTCAGGAGCAAGGAATCTCTAAGTCATCCTTTCTTTCCCTTCAAACAAGTGGAAATCCACTTCCATAATCCCCAGTCGGCACAATTTTTCAATGGTCAATGGTTATCTGGGATTATGGAAATGACTACATAGAGCTGAGGCCACTTTAGATTCATTAGTCCACTTGTAATACATATAATAGAAAAGATCAAAGAACAAAATCAACCTTTGTCATTTTCTTTGTTCAAAAGTAATTCTATGATTTTGGAAACCAGCAGTTTATGCATGTCTTTATTAAGAGTAATTTTTGAAATCACCCAAGTAAAATGTCATAGTAGAATCGTTATGACATACACTCCAGAGTAAAGTCTTTTGCCATTAGGAAACTACATAAGGGAGAGCTCAATTAAAAGCCCAGGTTTGCAGCTGTTCTTCCCCAAGTGCCTGCATAAGATACTTGAGTCCTTTTAATCTTTCCTTCCATGCCAAATATCAGTTGCCCTTTCATTAAATGGCTGTAACCATCCACATTACATCTGTCTAAGTCCTGATGAATAGGCAAGTGTGAATGCCACCTAATCTGAAGAGAAATTTTCCCCTGGAAAATGTAATAACTAAGCATCAACAAACTTGGAGCAACTGAAAACACAACTCTCAAGACTCAAACTTTTTTTCCATTCCTTAATGGAACACAATTATATGTTGTAGTGGATTGCGCGTTTCAACCTAGTTTTATATCACACTAGCTTAAGATTGATGGCCCTGTGCTAAATTAAAGTCCAACAGATCATATTAAGGGGAAACGGCCCCTCCTCAGTCAACAGGAGTGCTGATTTACCACCAGCTTATCAAGGACTTAGGAGGCCAGGGCTTGGCAACAGAAGCAAACAACAGCCAATGACTTACTAGCCAGCCATCAACACCTAAAAAGCCACATACAACAGGCACCATATAAATACCACACACAAAGCAGCTCAAAGCATACATTCTGCTACAGAGAAGTTCCCTGAAGATCGGCTCAAATCCAAAAGCTTGGAAGACAAAACCTCTGGTCCTGGTCACTGACCCAGATTGCATCCTGCAACACTACCCTGGGACATGTATATGTACCTTCAATCATATTCAAGTTTAGCAGAACTGTGAGTATCCTCAGCTTATGACCGTTGTTTGGGAAACACACAGTGACCATGACTACTGTGTTTCCCCAAAATTAAGACAGGGTCTTATATTCTTTTGAGCACTTGGCCTTATTTTTGGGGAGGTCTTTTTTGAGGTGCAGGAGGAAGCTAGCATTAGAGCCAAGGTGGCGCAGTGGTTAAATGCAGCACTGCAGGCTACTGCTAGATCAGCAGGTCAGCGGTTCAAATCTCACCAGCTCAGGGTTGACTCAGCCTTCCATCCTTCCGAGGTGGGTAAAATGAGGACCCAGATTGTTGGGGGCAATATGCTGACTCTCTGTAAACCGCTTAGAGAGGCCTGAAAGGCCTATGAAGCGGTATATAAGTCTACTGCTATTGCTATTGGTCACCTCATGGCTGCTGTGTGCTACAATATTTTCGGGAAGGGCTTATTTTCAGGAAAACAGGGTATTGCTGCATTCTAGTCCTTTTTTTGTCTCATTGATAATTCCCTCCCTTGCCTTTGGGGAAAACAATTATCGTTTTCAAGTGTATGTGGGCTGTGTAAAAATTAATGATATTCTTCTACCCAATATAATCAGTTCATAATTATCCATGTTCCTGTATTTTATGTTGTGCTTCCAAAATAGATGAGAGGAAATTAGGTTGAACGTATACAACAAAAATAGCAAAGGGCTATAATCAACTCAACCCTTTATGGTATCTTTTCAAGGATGTTGGTGTTTTCTGCACAAAATTCAAAACTGCAACCAGGGAAATTAAGATCAAACCTTCAAACGTGGCTTCTTAGTGGCAATTGTAAATTCCTTAGTGGTCAATTAGAAAAAAATGGTAACCATGATTAAGTAATTGCTTGGATTCTTAATTAAAGCATAGCAACACTTAAACATTGTACTAAGCCATAATGTGGTTTGTGGCGTATGCCCAAATGTATTATGTGTTTAACCATTGTGGTTTATAACTGTTTCTGGTTTTGCATGATTTTATGGATCCAGTAAACCTTCAACAAAGTTTAGCACAATATATGAAACCAACCACTTGACTCAAGCTGTATCACCTTGATAACATAATTTCCATAATAAGATGCTCACTGATGTAGTAATGCTGATGGTGATTTTTTTTTGTCACTTTCTACAGCAGACACAATATAAGTTTAGGATTCAACTTAATTGTTTCTTTTTGACTAAACTTAAAACCCTTGCAGATAAATTTTGATTCTGTGATCAGATATGTCTCTTTTCGGGACTTTTAAATTCAGCATATTTTATGACATTCTTCCATAGAACAGCTCTGCATCTAGCAGTAATTTTTGGTAATGTTTTGGATTTGCAAAGATCTCCAATGAAAGAAGCCACAACTGAGCTCAGGGCTGCTTTAATCAGAGAGATTCCAAAATTATGCATTCTGAATATAAACTTCCTAACCGTCTCAGGTGTCTGCCTAAAGCACCTAATCTCTTCAGAAAATATCCACTGAGCTACATAAGTGGACAAAGAGATTTTCCATTCCAAATATGAAGGAGAAAAAAAATATTCTCAGAGCTCTGTAAAAATGAAAAATGATATAAAAGAAATGGAAGTCTTTACTGCAGCAACCCCTTAACTTTTAACTTAAGGTAGAGCAATTTAAGCATACCTAGTTCTTTATTTACAATCTAAATCCTGTGACACACTAAACCTTCATGTTTTGTTCTGCTACAGCATATTGTATGAATCTTGCTGTGGTGGTTTATAAACAATGAGTAAGGTCTTCCACAGTCATGTAAACTCAGCCAACTGTGCTTTATTTATCAGGCTGTTGGTTTGAGCTTAGCAATTTGGTTGCAAACATTTCATCACCATTCAAGGAAACATTGTCAGTGCATTTTGAGTTGGGCACATCTGTCAGAACAGAGGTTTTTAAATACTTTTTATGAGGTGCAAATTAGTCTGCATCTCATAAAAAGGTATTTAAAGACCTGTGTTCTGACAGATGAACAAAACTCAAAATGCACTGATGATGTCTCCTTGAATGATGGCAAAACGTTTGCAACCAAATTGCCAAGCTCAGAGCTCAAACCAACAGCCTAACTACCAACCCAAGCTACTAATATTCAAACACACTTCATTTATCACTCCATAGTTAGCCCAGGGAAGGTTTAGTGCAGCATGTGAACCCAGCATTAGTTTGGTGTGCATTTTCTTGCACTTACCTTTCATGTTAATTTCAATTAAATCTTCAGTCTGATGTATGCTACCAGTGGGATAGCTCTAAAACTGCAATTATCTGGATAGGCTTCCGATTATATTAATATTTGCTCAAAAAGTAAGTATCAATTTTTTCAGTGGATCTCTCTTCCCAAATGAGTTTTCATAGAATAGCCATCTGGATGCCAACTCAGTTGGTGGTCTAGAGACAAAAAAAGAAAAGGGTAATCCACAGATAAATTAGATGTAGTCCTAATTAGCAAAACACACTGAACTATAGTTAACTATAAAATATGATATAAGTCACATTTGGCAAAATATTGATGAAAAATAGCACCTTAGAGATCACCTTTGGCTGGTTGTGCACCATACACAAAATAATGGTTTGCAAACCATAATGTATGGGTTGTAAAATTCCAGACCGCCAAGCGCTTGTAGCAAAAAAAGGTCTATTGATCATTTAGAATTTTGCAATCCAGGTATTCCTAAATATAGTATAATAAATGTTCTTCAATACAGCAGCTGGGGAAAAAGCTGTTATCACCCTGACTAGGCAATAGCAATAGCAGTGCTTTTACAGCCCTCTCTAAGCAGTTTACAGAGGCAACATATTGACCCCAACAATTTGGGCTCTCATTTTATCCACCTCGGAAGGATGGAAGGCTGAGTCAACTTTGAGCCTGGTGAGATTTGAACTGCCAAATAGCAGGCAGCTGTCAGCAAAAGTAGCCTGCAGTACTGCACTTTAACCACTGCACCACCATGGCTCTTACTAATCCATATGGTGATTTGTTTGATTTAATGTGTACAAACCTGATCACCCCTGAGGACGTGGACAAGGCCATGGGAGCTGTAAGTGCCTCCACATGTGTACTGGACCCGTGCCCCTCCTGGCTGGTTGCTAACAGCAGGGAGGTGACACGGGACTGGATCCAGGCGGTTGTTACCGCCTCTCTTCGGGAGGGGTTCTTTCCCCCCACTTTAAAGGCGGCGGTGGTGAGACCCCTTCTGAAGAAGCCATCTTTGGATCCAGCCGTCTTAAACAACTATCGTCCAGTCTCCAACCTCCCCTTTGTGGGAAAGGTTGTTGAGAAAGTGGTAGCCTTTCAGCTCCGGCGGTCCTTGGAGGAAACCGATTATCTAGATCCCTTCCAGTCGGGTTTTAGGCCTGGCTACAGCACGGAAACTGCTTTGGTCGCATTGATTGATGATCTCTGGAGAGCCAGGGATGGAGGTCATGCCTCCGTCCTAGTGCTCCTTGACCTCTCAGCGGCCTTCGATACCATCGACCATGGTATCCTTCTGCGACGACTGCGGGAGGTGGGGGTGGGAGGCACTGTCCTACGGTGGTTCTCCTCTTACCTCTCGGACAGGTCGCAGTCGGTGTTGGTCAGAGGGCAGAGATCGACCCCTAGGCCCCTGAATTATGGGGTGCCACAGGGTTCGGTCCTGTCCCCCCTCCTGTTTAATATCTACATGAAGCTGCTGGGTGAGATCATTCGACGGCACGGGATAAAATACCATCAGTATGCAGACGATACGCAGCTGTATCTGTCCACCCTGTGCCAACTCAGTGAAGCGGTTGACGCGATGTGCCAGTGCCTCGAGGCTGTTAGGGACTGGATGGGGCTTAACAAGCTTGTACTCAATCCAGATAAGACCGAGTGGCTGATGTGTTTCCCTCCTACTAATTGGCCAAGTGTTCCATCTCTCAGGCTGGGGGGTCAAACAGTATGCCCCTCAGACAGGGTTCGCAATTTGGGAGTCCTCCTGGATCCACAGCTGACTTTTGAACACCACTTGTCGGCTGTGACCAGGGGGGCATTTGTCCAGGTTCGCCTGGTGCACCAGTTGCGTCCCTACCTGAACCGGGAGGCCCTCACAACAGTCACTCGTGCCCTTGTGACCTCTAGACTGGACTACTGCAACATGCTCTACATGGGGCAGCCCTTGAAGAGTATTCGGAGACTTCAGCTTGTCCAGAATGCAGCCGCGCGAGCGATCGTGGGTGTATCTCGGTTCACCCACGTAACACCTATCCTCCGCGAGCTGCACTGGCTGCCTATTGGTCTCTGGATACACTTCAAGGCGCTAGTCGTTACTTATAAAGCCCTTCATGGTATTGGACCTGAGTACTTGAGAGACCGCCTGCTGCCAATTACCTCCACTAGACCGATTAGACCCCACAGATTAGGCCTCCTCCGAATTCCATCTGCCGGCCAGTGTCGACTAGCGACTACCCGGAGGAGAGCCTTCTTTGTGGCCGCTCCGACCCTCTGGAACGAACTCCCTGTGGAGATTCGAACCCTCACCACCCTCCAGGCCTTCCGCTAAAGAGCTGTTCCCCCCCCCCCGTATCGAATGGTATGACTGTTGTGAGTTTTAAATTATATATTGTTATGCTTGCTGTTTTTAAATTTTCTGTCTGTATCCCCTTCCCCGGTTCGAGTTGTGAGCCGCCCTGAGTCCCCTTCGGGGGAAAAGGGCAGCATATAAATACAATAAACTGAACTGAACTGATAGTGGTCTGTAAAGCAAGATGAATCCAATGAATGATGATTAAACAAATTATGGTGTGCTATAATGCCCTGTTTCCCTGAAAATAAAACCTCCCTGGATAATAAGCCCAATTGGGCTTTTGAGCGCATGGGCTAAAATAAGCCATCCCAAAAAATAAGCCCTCCCCAAAAATATTGCAGCACAGGAGCAGCCATGAGGTGACCACACTCGCCACTTCCTGCACCTCAAAATTAATAAGACCTGCAAAATAAAAAAAAACCTTTATATATGAAATAAATAAAATAATAATAAAAAGACCTCGCTGAAAATAAGTCCAAGTGCTTATTTCGGGGGTCAAAAGAAAATAAGAAAATAAAATAAAACATAATAACTTTCCTAATATAGTTATTTGCTCATTAAAAAAATAAACAGATGGCAAAGTTACTTCCCGCAGTTATATTTTAAAAGCTTTCTAACTTAAATGTGTGCATATACTCTATGCCTCTGAGACATTGTTTGCTGAATCTCTGCAGTTTTCTTGGCAAAATTTCAGAATTTGCCTTCCTAAGACAAAGAGAGTGGCTGACCCAAAGTCACCCCGCTATCTTCATGCCTAAGACAAAACTAGAACTCCCAGTTTTCCAGTTTGTAGTCTGATATGTTAACCATTGCATCACATCTCTTAAAGTAAAGCATGCTACCTTAAAGCAGTATGAACTGTGCTTCCAGCCTCATCCTGAATATGAAATCCTGGACTCAATTTCATTTAAATTTCTCTTGAATTTAAATTCAAACTTAATTTTTAAGTTTTAACATATTTAAACTTAAATATCTCTTGAAGAATGCTCAGATCCAAAAACACTATATTTAAATGTCTAAACAGTGCACGCTTTCTGATTGGATGTATGAACAAAAATGAAATTAGGGAAACTAAGAATCTGTGCTGCATATGAATTATTCTTAAGGCTGTTTTGCGTTTGCAATTGGATTTTTGTTCACTTTATTTTTCCACCATCGGTTTTAAGGAAGGTTATTTGCAAAAGTTTCCAGATCAAGGTACCTCTTTTTACATTTCTAAGTTGTTAGTGTTAAAAGAAGAGGCATCAGCACTCAATGGGATTTGAGTAGTTAGATGAATGTAAAGGCTAGGAGCTTTGCTGTCAAGTTCCAGATCACTGGTAATTGCCATTTGCTAAATAAATAATTGAATGGTAACAAAGGAAGTCAGAACAACAGATTTCATCTGCTTAATCAGTGGTGGGTTCTGGCTGGTACGGCCCGGTATGGCGGTACCGGTATAGTCAGGAGCAGCAGCCACCATACGGTATGGTGGCTCATTTGGCCCACCCGCCTGCCTGCATTCCATACCTGTTTTTGAAGCAACCGGGCCAATTGAGCACAGAGCCTGCATGACCTCCAATAAGCAGCTGGGTGTTGCAGGGGCAATGGCGTGCACATGCGTACGCAGTGCATGTCAGGTGCATGCACAGCGCACATCCAGCATATGCACAAACAGACCACGAGCAGCATACTGTAGCGACGGTAAGAGCAACCCACCACTGTGCTTAATGCTGCTGTTGAGTAAAAGTGGAATCTTGAAAACTGCTAGTAAATTCCCAGCCTTCATTGTAGTGACTTAATTAAGGAAGAGCCTTTATGTAAAACTTGCTTCAAGTTTTCCAACTTACTGTACATCTGATCAATCAAGCCATGTTTTGGCCATCCTCACTATAAGCAGTTCTTGGGACAAAGAAGTCATACAATGCCAGTGCCCCTCAGCTGGGTAATTCAGTTCATACTTCAATAACTTTTATAATTCAATTTTAATTGATTATATTATTTGAATAACAAGTATCAATCATTTCAAATATTCAGCATACTTCATTGACGGGATCCTAGGCAATCTCTTTAAAAAGGCCCTGCATCAGTTGAGCTTAAACATCCAAATAATGGTTTGTTATTCCATGAGTTTAATAAATTGCTACTCAGTGGATTCACACAATATACTAAAGCATAAGGCATGGCTTAGAAGACATGCTAGTTATATCTACACATCCCCGGAGCCTTTTCAGTTAAAAAAAAATGAAAAATAAAATTAATATGAGATTCAATCCAAGAAAACTGTGTGCTATGAGCATAGCAATTATAATTAATTATAATTATAACTTAACTGGCTGTAACATAGTTATCTTGGCATGGTATAGGGCAGGGATCCAGTTGTCTGAACAATTCTCTCTCCATTTCACATCCTGGGATAACAGTGAAATGGGAGGTTTTGAGGACTGCACAACAACAAGGAGCAAGTATGTCGTTCTATGTTGATCAAACCATGTGACAGGCATCTTTGCATGTGGGATGAGTTAAAGACTTGGGGAGATCCTTCTTCTGATGCAGGATCCCACCCTCTATGGTGAGTTGGATGCCATAGCATCTATTATGTATACCCAATACCATGTAAAAATGAATCACATCAGTTATCAGTTTCCCAGAGATTTTTTTTTTCCAAAGCCATACTGTAGGAGGGATCCTTGGTGCTCTCTGAGCTTGCTTGTTTTTTTACAGATGTTTCATTACCCTAACTAAGTAGCATCAGCAGTGCTAGAAAGGAGTGCTGTTTGCTCTCAGTTTATATTCTGGTCTTTGTGGGTGGGGGCAGTAGATATTCTTTGGTTGGGCTGTTTACTATTTACTGATGGCTCTTTGTCAGTTTCTTGACCAACCTGATTGTTGGTCTGAAGTTAACCTTGGAGTTAATCCATCAGCATAGATCTGATAGATTGATGTTCTGACCTAGGCTTCCTGAGAAAGCATAAATCACCTCCCAGGTGAAATCCTCTGGCCCATAACCCTTCCACTCAATGAGATAGCGGAACCATCCTTTCAGCCACCAGAAGTCCCAAATGCTGGCAACCTCGTACTTGGGCAGTCCATCTCTGTCATGTGGTGCTGGCTGGGGAAGGTCAGGTTGGCAGAGTGGACAGGCTGGCCATTCTGGAACAAGGAGGGATCTATGGAAGACTGGATGGATGCGATCAAGCATGGCAATGTCAGATGACCAGATTGATGATTGCTTCAATGGGGAATGGGCCGAGGTACTGGTAGTCTAGCTTTCTGATCAGCTGGTCTGACTGAAGGTGCCTGGTGAACAACCTCCTCACTGTCCAAATGGTGGGCCACAACAATTGACAGCAAACACCACTCCTTACTAGCACTGATGATGTTCCCTAGTTAGGGTAATGAAATGTCTGCAAGAAAACAAGCAAGGTCGGAGAGCACTAAGGACCCCTCATTTCAACCCTGAGCTACAAATATTCTCCTTTATTGGAGAATACATACTCTATGTTCTAAAATAAATAACAAAAAGATGCAGTCCATTAAATGAGCAAAGTTTGAGCAAAAATATTAACATCTTTGAGAACAAGTTTTGTCCATGTACAGGGGCTTACCTTGAATACTACGGTGAACTGTGTCACCTGGATATGATGGATGACTTTGGGAATCAGAGACAAGTTGCTTGATTTGTGTATGTATCTTTTTATTGCATTGTTTGTAAGGGATATTTGCTATCAAAAACTGAAGCACAGATGCCATTCCATCTTTTCACTGGAAAAGGTCACAGCTGGCTTCTTAAAA
Source organism: Thamnophis elegans (assembly GCF_009769535.1). Taxonomy (NCBI): domain Eukaryota; kingdom Metazoa; phylum Chordata; class Lepidosauria; order Squamata; family Natricidae; genus Thamnophis; species Thamnophis elegans. The sequence continues at coordinate 22,306,515 of NC_045549.1, read as the reverse complement.
TAGGAACAGCTTTGAATCCAATATAATTAGGTTGGCCAAATAAATACATCCTTAGCATTCTGCCCCAGTTCTTGTCTAGTAAACAGGTTGATTCATAACCAGTAAGACCAGTGAGATCAATAGGCACAATGCATCATTCAAAGATTTTTCAAAGCTAAAAGACCAATTCCATGATTCATATAATGATGTATTTAAAAGAACATTATGGTCTCATTATGATTTAATGCTACTGTTGTTTCCAATATATGTTGTCACAACAGAAGCAGCTATTTAAGAGGTGCTTATTTTAATTAATCCTGGATTTACATTCAGATTCTATTCATTTTTCGCTGCTGGACCTCACTTTTAACTTTTGGTGTAAAAAAGCAAAGCTTTTGAAGAATAAAATTATAGAAGAGAATGTCCTTGAAATGAATGGAAAAAGCACTTGTTTCTTTGGGGGTTAGAAAGCAATATTCATCTAGTTGAATAACCGATATATCAAGAAATGCCTGTAATTAACACTGAATTTGGCACTAGAATATTACTTGTCCATAATATAGGGATCAATTATATTTTTTCCACTTGTGCCCAAGCAGCTTTCTCCATCCAATTTAACTCCGTACAGTTCCATACAGCATGGTGAAAATATTATGTATAGAACATGGAAATGCTGTAGGAGTCTAACTATATATTATGTGGAACTGTTTCAGCAGCAATGTCATATGACCATTTCCCCACAATAAATAGTAAGTAGAAAATAACCCTTTGGGTTTGATATCAAAATGTGTTGAGGGGAACATCAACAAAACCAAAGGAGCAAACATTGAATTAGCAATTGGAGAATTCTTCCACTGATGCCAAGAATTGGAAAGAAATCAATGGAAGAGCACATAATACAAAGAAGAATAGAATTTAGAATGTTGCTTTTAATATTCTCAAAGTTGATCAGAACAGATCTTCAGAGATTCATCTAGGAGTGTTTTCAGTCTTACTAGCTTACTGCCATAGCCACCTCACTCAGAAGATGAAAAGGGATCATGGGAGGGTCATCAGTTTGAGAAGATTCAACTGGAAGAGTTGCAGGTAGGGAAAGCAGCATTTCCTAGCAATCAGGAGAAGCAGCAATCATTGGTCTCAGAAAAGGTAGAGCTAACACCTCTCCAAAGGAGGAGTCTACCAGGAAAAGAGGAAGATTGAAGAAAAGCAAGATCATAGGCCAGATCCCATCCAGCAAAGGAACAGATCAGGGTCACATTTCCCTATATAAGGGGACTCATACACCACACAAATCAGTTGGTAACAACTCTCCATTTACTTCAGAACAGAGGTGGGTTGAGCGAACTGGTAGTAGCAGTGGCAAGAGGCTCCACCCACCCACCCAGACATTTCTGCGCATGCACAGAAGTGTCAAGAGCGTATCCGAACTGGTAGTAAAAAAAATTAGCAACCCACCTCTGCTTCATAAGTATGTTTCCCTGCATCCTTAAGTAGTGAGTACCTTAAGTACCTTGTTTACAATCTGAATTCTATTCAGATATAATTTAAGCTAGTTGAGTTTTTGTGTGCTGGAAATTTTGGGTATGGTAGTCTATAATTGTTTATTTAAATCTTTCTGCAATTAGAATTCTATTTGATTTTTTAAAAAAAATAAAGATATAAGACTTTCCTGTGTGCATGTGATTTCTGTCGGCCAGGGCAGGACACTTATTTAAGTATGGCAGAGGATAACCTGAAATGTGAATCCTATGCTCCTTACTGTTTATCTTTCGAATAAACATGTTATTAAATGTTAGACATTTAGGATGTATTGGAATGATGCTTATACCCCACCCCTATTTTCACCCTTTGTTGTGGTCTAATTGCAATACGACTTTGACAGAGAAGTTATCAATTACATAAATTGTCATTCTGCCTTCAGAGCTGGATTTTGGCCAGCTCAAACTGTGCATGTACAGATTAGATTTTATTATTAAAATCTGGACTTGCTATTGAAGACCTGATATCTGAGCTATGTCTAAAATCTAAGATGACTCAAATACTATATTCATATGACATGCAGAACCACAAATTAACTAACCATGTTTTTCTTAACATGTTGTGCAAACCCACCTATGGAATACATAGAGGATAAACGCAACCATTGCTATATAAACTCTGAGTGTCCAAGATAGTTGAATCTTTTGTTAAATTAATTTTAAGATTTTTGCTACTAGTTTGACATTCTTGAAGGCCCTAACCCATTGATTTGTTACAGCAGTATATTCTATGTCATTATGCCAAATTACCTGCAAATTACCTACAGTACATCTAACTTAATACAACTTAATTGTATTATAGGAACATCATTTTAATGACATTAATAGTTTAGGAACCTGATCTGCAATTAAATATCAAGCCCAAATTGAACAATGAAGAGAGGTTTTAATTGTATACATTATATTGCAACTGAGCAAGCTTAAGATTGTCTAAATTGTTTGCAAATCTTCAAATATTTTTGGAAAGCAAAAAGCTAATGCTGATCTAAAGTATCACTGGCAATTTTAGTCCATGAATTTTTGAAAACTAGTTTACCAGCCACCATAAATATTGAATTATCCTATAGTATCAAATTCAATTGGATTTCAGATCAAATTTAACATTTTAAACATTTATTATTGTACGTGGTTATTGCTGTGTTTGCTTGGTATTCTGTTATAAATTAAGAAGCATTTTAAATGCATATTTATTGCCTGTTTATCCTAATTCCCAGAACTTAGCAAGTCAAATTCATTAAACAAGAGGCAAGTAAAGGCTAGGCAGCTAGGGACAAATAACAATTAACCCTTAACATCTGCCACTCTCTACCTTTCACTTTATTGCAATCTGTATAAAAGTAAAAATAATAGGGAAGATATTGACCTGATATTGGTGAGACATCATCCAAATGTTTCTTATCAGTGGGAATACTAGAATAATTTTCTTAGAGCAATAGTAAGGCTGAAATAAAATTGTTTCATTTCAAAACAAATGGATAAAAAATATTGAAAAGGTTTTGGCTGATGCCGTTGTTCCATTTCTCAGCAGGAAACAATGAATGGAGTTGTGTGCCGTATTATCTACCCATCACCGCATTTTGTATTACAATTTTAGTTATATCTCTACTCTAAACAGGCAATTGAATACAGTGTATCTAGATAGGAAACGTTTATCAAACGTTTATTTAGAGAGCCGAGATGGTGCAGTGGTTAGAGTGCAGTACTGCAGGCTACTTCAGTATCTCACCGACTCAAGGTTGACTCAGCCTTTCATTCTTCCTCCATGGGTAAAATGAGGAGCCAGATTGTTGGTGGGGGGGAATAGGCTGACTCTATAAACGGCTTAGAGAGGGCTGTAAAAGCACTGTGAAGCGGTATATACGGTAAGTGTTAAGTGCTATTGCTATCATTGAGAGCCAAAAGGAGCAGATCAATTCAAACTGAGAAAAGTTCCTACCAGTCCCTGTTCATATTATAAGGCTCAATCAGAGTTATTCAAACTTTACAGTGTCATATACCTTCAAAATGATAAAATGGACCTCCACTCCCATGAATAAAACATGTCATTGCATTGACGCTACATTCATTGATGATCATTTTTTTTTAAAATTGTGGAACTCTATGAATTTGCAAAATAAAAGCACTTCATTGGAAATAAAAGAGATTAAAATCATGTTTTTAAAGGAAAAGATGACCCTGCTTATTCTGCATAATTCCTGAAATGTGGGTTTCAATCTGAAGACAGCTTTCCACCAGAAATATTGGCGAGGGATGAGAGGGGGTGTTTCCTTGCCTTAGATCAGTTTTATCAGTGATTTACTTTAAATGCTTTAAAGTTTAAAGCAGCACTTTAAATGCTGCTGCAACTATCTTATTGAAAGCTGTCTTTGGTCCTCTCTCCCTGTACAGTCCAATATATTAATTCCGCCCCTCAAACCTCCCCTTCATCATATTTTACTCTGCAAAGCAAGGGGTTATGTTAGATGATCAGACCCTCCCATGGGACCTATGCTCTCAGGGCGTGATTACCTGTCCTTTGAAAAGCAAATGCAGGGTGTGAAAACAAAAATAACTCTGACAACAACAAATTGATGAGAGGGCACCTATATTGCTCATTTATGGTTTAAAGAAATTAAGGGTCTGGATGTAGGATGGCTCTGAAGTAAAACAAGAGCCATTTGCTGGGTAAATTTGCTGTCAAAACTGTAAACCCCATAGCAGTTGTCTCTTCTTGCAAAATGGGAATTTTCTTTATATCTTTATTGTTACTCAGCTGCTGTGAATATATGGGAAGACAAACGAAACACAAAGAGGAAGAAACTCTGAAACTTGTCTGTGTGTGAGAGAGAGAGAGAGAGGGGGAGAGAGAGACTGAGTGAGCGAAACAAAAATATTTTGTTCTTTCAGTCTTTGAAGTTGAGCATGTGCTGCAGCTTGAAGAAAAACCTGATCCAAGAACAACCAACATTTTGAGGCGCTGTCAAAATATAAAGCTAAATTGGATACAAATGTTTCATGTTGCCTGAAGAGAGGTAACAGTTGAATGGAGCAACTTCTGAAATGGAGCATCAATAAGTCCCAGAAGATTTTGTAATGTGTCAATACATCTATCCCTCCATCAATTTTCTGGCAGTGCTTCCAAGACAGAACACATTGGAATTTCTCAATCTGGAACTAATATTTGGGCTTTGGGTGGTTATTTGTTTGTTTCTATGTTAAATTTATGCCACATTTTTTGTGCAGAAGATCAAGACTTCAAACAGAACATGCTCTTCTCCCATTTTTGCTCTCAAAAACAACCTGTGAAACTGAACAACCTGTGACTGAACTTGTCTCCTAACAGTTTTAACTGGCTCAACACTACAGATATTTTGCACACAAATTCTATCCCATGACAAAAATATTTCCTCAAAACTCAATGATTTTATGTATCTTAAATATTTAAGCCAACTTAATGTAGGGAGAAGTATAATATGAATAGTATGAATGTCATGCTTTTAATGATGTATTGTCTTATGTGTCAATTGTTTGTTTCCCTACCTTTCGAGTTGTAAGCCGCCCTGAGTCCCCCCAGGGAAAAGGGCGGCATATAAATAAATTACTTTAAACTCTAAACTCTAAACTCTAAGTATCTCAAGAATTAATCCAAATTCCAAGTGATCAACCAGGCATTTTCAAAATCAAACTTTGAAATTTCATCGATTTTTCCAAAAGAAGAGTGAAAGAATAGTCCTCTGCGAATTCAGATCTTCTCCAAGAGTGAATCAACACTGCAACATAGTTAGATGTATTAAAATTAATGGAAATAAATCAGATGGGAAAGCAATATTATACATGTGCCATTCAGTTTCAGGAAAAGAATGGGCAGAACCTCAAGAGTCCCACTTAACAGCCACACCTTTACATTTCCAAACTCAAGAATTACAAATGTAAAGGTATAGCTTTCAAGCTGAGAAACCACTTCTCTTTCATATCCTTTTTTCTTCTGTGGAAAAAAAAGTAGATTAGTGAAAAAGAGACATACCGTATTTTTCGGAGTATAAGACGCACCTAGATTTTGGGGAGGAAAACAAGGGGAAAATATCTACCTCTGCCTCCCAGCAATTTGCCTCCTTGCAACAAACAGCACAGACAATATACATTGTTTGTAGTGTTATATTTCAGACTATACTTGTACAGATGCTGTTAAAATGTGCTTTCTGGAAGTATAGTTATTCTCTGCTATTTAAAAGAATAGCACTTTTTAAAACAATAGCACTGGGCCTCTTCAGAGCAAGCATTTATTTTAAAAAGCTTCTTCATTTTGTTAGGTTGTCTAGAACAATAATAAAGCAGTCTTTTAAAAAATCAGTCTAACAATTTCAATATTCTATAGGAATTTCTGGTTGTTGACTTACCTCCTCGCAGCAAACCTCCGGTTAGCGCAAGAAAAAAAAATCTGCCTCCCAGCAATTTGCCATGTGGAGCAAAAAGCTAGTTTCACTTTCAATTTCTCCCGATCATCAGCTGTTAGAGGCTGCAGGGATTACTATAGCTTATTGAAGCCTTGGTAAGGCCCCCCCCCTTGCTGCAAAGAGGTAAATTGCTGGGACCAGAGGCCAAAGGGTGGGGGCTGGTGGGGCTACATTCGGTGTATAAGACGCCCCCAAATTTTCACCCTCTTTTAGGGGGGGGAGAAAGGTAGGTCTTATACTCCAGAAAATACAGTAGGTAAGAAAGTTCAGCAGCATGAGTTCATAAGTGCTTCTATCTAAAATTGAGGATCTCAACAGATGCCCAATTCTACCAATTTAGAAGCAGGATGCTTCTAAATTTGGTAGAATTGGGCATCTGTTGAGATGCAGGATGCTTCTAAATTTGGACACTGGAATTATGCTAAGTGGTGAACCCAGAAAGATCATCACTGTTAAGCAGTGACATGCAGTTAGGTTTATGGCTGGTGAGACAAAGAAAGCGGTTTTTGGCTGCCCCGCCACTATGTCCGACATAGAGGTGTCCCGCCCCTGGGCCTTGAGCGTGACCCCCCTGGGCTAGACAGAGAAGTAAAAAATAAATCCTGAAAGAATGCATGGGTACTTACAGTATACACTGTTTGCAAGAAACCTGAAATGGCCTACCCTTAAGTCAGCACCAAAGCTGACTTAAATGGTATTATTTTATTTATAATAATGAACAATACCATGGTTGAAACTTTTACTTCTAGTTTAATATAGTCTGAATTTTGCTTGGATCACCAATAGAATGCATTGAACAGTTTAGAGACAGACTTTCAATGTAATATAAAAAGTTAGTCCCAGATAAGAGTTCACATTATATTCAATAGAACAAAAGTACAGTCAACTTGCAGACTATCCTGTATGTATGTATATAGTCAGGAGGCTTCATTTAATGCCTTCTACCAGATAACAGGATGGCAACCAATAGTGAAACAGATTTTTTTCCCATTTCCATCACTCCAATCAATTCCATGGGTTTGTCATATGAGAACTTGAACCTGTTAACTCGAAACAGGGCATTTTAATGGATGTCAATTATATTGGTTCTCTCATATTTGTTCTCTCATAAATATATAGGATTGCTAGTTTAGTGGGGATTTGATCCTTAAATACAGAGAGTCCCTGCCTTTAACAATCTTTACAATACCAAATTTAAGTCCTTGCAGCTTTACTTAACAAATATAATATTAATATTCTGGTCAGATAATCTTATTAAAGTCAAGTAAGTTTTATTGCAGGCCTTGAATTAAAATTGAATACTTAACTTGCTTTGGTCACAACACTGTCCATTAGATTGTTTTAACAGTATTTGAGCTCTTTCTGTGGAATAACTAATGTAATGTTATTTCACCCCAAGACCCGAGATGGAAGGTTCCTTATTTTGTATTAAATGCAAATCATTCTTCTCTCTCTCTTTCTGCAAAATTAATGCACTCAATTTTAAGGCAATTTTGTTTGCCTTACTTTGATTTCATTATCTTAATTGTCAGTGCCCACATGGTAAATTGCAGAGTTGATAAGGTCTTTGTGGGAAATGCTTTGGACCATGGCTGATACCACTGAAAGAGAATGTGGGAAGATACATCATTACCTACAGACAATGTTATCATTACTGGTTTGATCCTGAGACCATTAGGTCTGTTCTACTTACATCAACAGACCTTTTAACATCTATATGCTGCATATTTTGTGTTTTATTCACAGTTTTCATGTAACAGAATGCTAATAAAATGAGAGTTGGGAGATAATTAGTCATAGGTCATCCAGGTTGAGGACCCAAAAATATATTTCAACACTTGCATATTTAGGAAGTCTGAAAGGCTGTGCATGATCAAAGACTTTTTATTAAGCACAGGAAATGAATCCAAAATCTTCCTGAATCGGTTTTCCTTGTTTTCCATATATATTAGATTCCACTGCCCATCATCCCCAATCAGCATGATGATTGGTTATAAATTAGGCCTGTGTGTTCTTGCTCATTAAAATAATTGAGTTAGTTCCATGAAAGCACAAATTAGATTACATTTTCAGTCAACATGTTCATGCATTAATCCCACAGATTTAGGCTAGAGTTATTCTATATTCTGTTTATTAACAGACAGAATAAGAGTTGGAATTTGGAGAACTTCTAGTCTAACCCTCTGCTCAGGCAGGAAACCCTATACCATTTCAGACAAGTGGTTGTCCAGTCTCTTCTGAAAAATGTCCAGTGTTGGAAGACCCACAACTTCTGAAGGCAAATCATTCCACTGATTAATTATTCTGTCAGGAAATTTCTCCTTCATTCTAGGTTGCTTCTCTCCTTGATTAGATTCCATCCATTACTTCTTGTCCTGCCTTGAGGTTCTTTGGAAAATAGGTTGAGCCCCTCTTCTTTGTCGCATCCCTTATTGCCTCCTAAAATGGAATAAAGGCTGAATTTAAGTTGTTCTATGGGTTACAAAGAAGTATGCTGAATTTTTTTTTCACTTTTCTAAAATTATATTTAACTCAATCCCAAAAACATATAAAAATGCCCAAGAAATCATATTCTGAAAAAAATGATTTTTCCATTGTCACAGAAAAAAATAATTGCAAAAGGCAGTTTAACAAATAGCACCTGTTTTTTCTGCCATCATTTTGGTGCAATGGAAATGATTATTTTTTATTATGTTCATCCTCCCCTTCTCATTCCTGCTCCCCTAGGCTCTCCAACTCATTAGTAGTAGCCTTACACATATTGCAATCTAATTACTAGATTCCAATTTGATTTTTAATTCACCTACATTAATAACATGAAACTGCCTTTATGAGTTAACTTATGTCATTTACTGCTTCTTGTGATCAGTAAATTCTACTTATTTATTCATTAAAAGATATCTATTATATCTTACTAGATACTGCATGTTCCTGGCAACAATACCCAATGTATACATAAATCATCTAATAGAGATGCACAACAATTTTTTAGGCTGAGTGACACATTTGATTTTGGATGATGTGCCATGGGCTACATTATTATAAGCATGATTAGGATAAAAATATGATTTAATTTACATTTAATTTTGAGTATATTATTCAAATACAATCAATATAATTACTCCCAGTGTATTTAATTCCCACATTCTACCCCATTTTTGTCACCAAAAATGACAATTTGAAGAGAACATTGAGAAGCTTTTCAATAATCCGGTAAAGACCTAACTGAGAGGTGAAGTGTTAATATCATTTTACAATGCCTTGGTAATATTGGAATAATACCACACTTGGAATATTGCATCCAGTTTTGATTGCCACGATATAAACAAGATATTGAGACTATAGGAAAGAGTGCAAAAAAGAGCAACAAAGATGATTATAGGACTGGAGGATAAAACATATAAAGGATGGTTGCAAGAATTGGATATTTCCAGTTTAATGAAAAGGACTAAGAGTAACATGATAGCAATGTTCCACTATCTAAGGGGCTGCGGCAAAGAAAAGAACCTATTCTCCAAAGAACCTGAAGACAGGACAAATAGCAGTGGATGGAAATAATAAAGGAGGCAAGCAACTTAGAACTACTGAGAAATCTCCTGACAGAACAATTAATCAGTAGAATGACTTGCCTCCAGAAGTCGTCAGTGCTCAGATATTGGAGGTCTTTAAGAAGAGATTGGAAAATCGTTTGTCTGAAATGGTATAGGGTTTCCTGCTTGAGTTGGACTAGAAAATCTCCAAGGTCCTTCCAACTCTGTTATTAAGAAAAAAATGTGCAGGCATGGGACTTCAGATGGATCATCACTGTCCTAATAAGAAAGAACTTTATTCACTATGAAGTTTGCTTCTGCAGCCTTACATTATCACATCCCTGATATATGGAAGTTATTAAGCCATAACTGTGAACATGGAACAGTGTAACATATCAGTGGTGGGATTCGATTTTTTTTACTACTAGTTCTGTGGGCATGGCTTGGTGGGCCTGGCAGGGGAAGGATACTGAAAAATCTCCATTTCCATTCGACTCCAGGGGAAGGTTACTGCAAAATCCCATTTCCTCCCTATCAGCTGGGATTCAGGAGGCAGAGAATAAATGGGGGCAGGGCAGTCAGAGGTGGTATTTACTGGTTCTCCAAACTACTCAAAATATCTGCTATTGGTTCTCCAGAACTGGTCAGAACCTGCTGAATACCACCTCTGTAACACTGCCACTGTTAAGCCAACTAAGTGTTGAGAGAGATTCACTATTATTTACAACTATTTACAGTAAAAAAAAATATTTTCCCTTACCATCTACTCTGGATCAGTGTAGAGGTTATACAAAGGTTATGTACAGGCATGTGCAGCAAACTGCCATGCTCCTTAGTAACCGATTACCTCAACTATCTATGAGCTCACCTAATTAGTAGAACCAGGCACTACCAGGAACTATTGTGTTATGTGAGATTCTACCCTGGCTGGGATGGTCTTAGAGAATGACAAGAAGAATAAGCCAATAGTGATGCTGTTGCTACCTATGCTCTTGCTTTTCTTGTTAAAACTGTATAAAAGCCAAATAAACTCTGCAGAGGCAGACAGACATTTTGGACACCTGCTATGATAGATTTCTGAGTCCTACAGATCAGTTTCCTTCTCCTTCTTATCTTGACCTAGATATAACAAGTTTACATAGTATTGTTATATGAATTAAATTACCTAATCCAGTTCAATATTTCTTGTACAGAATAATATGGCATGCTGTCCACATCCTACCTAATATATATCTTATTCATGAGTTGTATATCTGAAATAATTCCATTCTTTCTTTTTTTATTTTGTTCTTTGCCTTCTTTTTGCACAGCTTCTAGTACTATACATTTAGGAATATAGTATACCCCCCTCCCGATCCATCCAATTCTCTGTTGTCAACATTTACCAGCAATGGCCTGTTTCTTTCAAGCATGGATTTTGTTCAGTTCAACATGCAGATCACAGTAGATTTGAGACTTTCTGCATGCAGATTATCAGCTTGGCCACTAAGCTACAGCTTTTCCCTTAAAACAAATGGATATGTCAGGTTGAAGGCATAACTACGGTAGAATTTCCTATATACAAATTCAAAAATTGCACATTACAGTCAACATTGACTCTTAAAAACATATTTCTTGAACAAAAAGCAACATTGTGGCTTGCTGAAAAATTTCATGAGATGATCTCACTGAAGAAATTAGTTTTCCCTAAGCTAATTAAGATCTTAATTATCTGCATACCTAAAAAAAGATTTTTTTAAATCGGCTCAAAGGCCAATGATTACATCTAGAAATAAGCAGTTTTCTTGGCAGCATTATGGAACAGGTTCCCCATAAGCTTTTTCTAGAATATTTCCCATCTTTCCAATTTAATCTACAACTATGGAATTTCCAACTGGTTTTTATCCATGTATTATCTAGGGCCAACCTATGTTTCTAAAATCAGCCAAGGTTGACTAGGAAATGGTCCTGCTGAAATGCCTAGATAAATGTGCTCTTAAGTCAAACTGATACCTATATAGACCAGTGTTTCTCAACATTAGCAACTTTAAGATATGTGGTCTTCACCTCCTCAAATTTTCAAGCCATCCAGGCTTACTAGGGAATCCAGAAAGCTGAAGTTCACACATCTTAAAGTTGCCAAGGTTGAAAAACACTGAGATAGACAGAATCATGCACATTTTTTAGGCAACGGCAAGGGAAAAGTTTGCCATGGTCTTCTTGATTTCCCATCCTAGCCTATCCTAACCAAACTTGTGTACACAGAAGAAACTCATCCAGGTATTAATGATACCCAATCCAGACAGGCATTTCTAACAACACTATTAAATTTTAAACCCCATATTTTACATGTGTGCAAATTCAAAAGAATGAGGAGTAGGAAAGCTTACCGTACTTCATTAAAGAAGTTACTCAAGGAAAAAAAGTTTATTATAATAATCATTGCAAAGTCCTTTCCAATCAGAATCCGTGTACTTCCATCATGCAAACCAAATGGATTCACGCTTCAGCTAATGGTGATCTGTACCCATATCTACTAAACTGGATTCAGTATGCTCAATCAAAGCTTGGAAGCTGGAAAAAGGAATATGTTCCAGAATTGTTCAACTGTTGTTAAACAGTTTTAGTTATTATTAGTACAGTTAAACTTTTTGAATGTCCTGACATGATGTCATAACACAAAATCCCCATCTCTTTTTCCCAACTCACATATAAAATAGTCAGAGGTTTGATCAGACAAGTCCCATCTTGACTTTTTGATCCCTTTGCAAACTCCTGTGCATATATTTATTTATTAACCAAATTTATGTAGCCACCCATCTCACAAAAGGCAACTATACTGTATACAGTATACTATAAGGACTGTGCAATTTAATTGGGCAACCATTTGATTTACCTTGAATAAAGAGCCCAAGCCACATGAAAAACTGTTCAGAAGTGCACAGAGATGACAACTAAATTATATTTATTTTATTTGATGCAGTTAACCACTACATTTTCACACACTTACATCTTTATAGTGCGATCTTCATTTCCTGACAGCTGCATGATTCCCACAAAGGTGGGTTCCTACCGGTTTGGACAGGTTCAGCTGTGTAGGTAGTAACTCGGCCATCCATGCCCCTGAACTGGTCCTATCAGCATCACCATAGGCACCGCCATCTTGTTTTTTGCTTACTGCACATGCGCCAGAAGCATGTGTCCTGAGTGAACCAGCAGTAGAAGAAGTCGGAACTCTCCCCTGGATTCCCAGTTTTAAATTAAAGTAAGAAATATGTGAAGCTCAAAATTTATCCAAAGAGACAGATCTCATAGATGGAGGAAATAGTAGAACAAGTGAGAAAGAAGGGAGAGTTTGTTGCAGATTGGCAACACAATGTGGGTCATCGGGGAGGAGTGCAGGTTTTTTTAAGTTTTTTTTATTTTTAATTTTCAAAACAAACACAACACATAAAATCTTCCTTTTTTACATACTGTAGAAAGTGTATCAGTTGGTTACAAAAGACTTTCGTGCATCTCTCCCACAGTCATCAAGCATAATTCATATTAACTCAAGTATTTTAATATTTATACATGTTACCATTATCATACCTCCATTTTCATTTGACTATAGTTGTTTAAATGTTCCATCATAAAATATACCAAGATTTAATACATAACCACATACTGGCATTTCATTTACTATTTCTAAAATCCTCCAATGACACTAAATCCTTTGTCCTATTCTAGCTAAACATCCATAATATTTAATAACAAAGTTTTCTATCCTTCTTTCCAAATCACTATTTACAATTTACATCCCATTTTCTTATGTTGTACACATACATACAAACATACATACATACCTACATACATACATACATACATATATGTTATTATCATTATCCCTCCTTTATTTGACTATATCCTGCATCATATCATTTCTCCCTAGTAATCAAGACTTAACTGAATCTAACTTAATTCTTTTTTTATTATTATTAACTTTTATATATAATCCAAAAGGGTTTCTAATCTTCCTTTCATGGGTGCCATTCAATATTCATATCCAGTTATTACTTATCATAACACTACACATTGAATACATTCGGCGGCACGGGATAAAATACCACCAGCATGCGGATGATACTCAGTTGTATCTGTCCGCCCCGTGCCAACTCAATGAAGCGGTGGACGTGATGAACCAGGGACTTGAAGCTGTTAGGGACTGGATGAGGGCTAACAAACTCGTGCTCAACCCAGATAAGACCGAGTGGCTGTTGTGTTTCCCTCCCACCAATTTGGCAAGTATTCCATCGCTCAGGCTGGGGGGTCAAACATTACACCCCTCAGACAGGGTCCGCAACTTGAGAGTCCTCCTGGACCCACAGCTGACTTTTGAACACCATTTGTCAGCTGTGACCAGGGGGGCATTTGCCCAGGTTCGCCTGGTGCACCAGTTGCGCCCCTACCTGAACCGGGAGGCTCTCACAACAGTCACTCGTGCCCTTGTGACCTCTAGGCTGGAGTACTGCAATGTGCTCTACATGGGGCTGCCCTTGAGGAGTATTCGACGACTTCAGCTAGTCCAGAATGCAGCCGCGCGAGTGATTGTGGGTGCACCTCGCTTCACCCACATAACACCTATCCTCCGCGAGCTGCACTGGCTACCTGTCAGTCTCCGGATACGCTTCAAGGTGCTACTTGTCACCCATAAAGCCCTCCATGGTAGTGGATCTGGGTACTTGAGAGACCGCCTACTGCCAATTACCTCCACACGACCTATTAGATCTCATCGATTAGGCCTCCTCCGAGTTCCATCTGCTGGTCAATGCTGACTGGCAACCACGCGGAGGAGAGCCTTCTCGGTGGTAGCTCCGACCCTATGGAACGATCTCCCCGTAGAGATTCGTACCCTCACCACCCTCCAGACCTTCCGCACAGCCCTCAGAATCTGGCTGTCCCGTCAGGCCTGGGGCTAAGATTGTAACCCGCCCGAATGGTATGAATGTTGTGTTTTAATTATGTATTGTCTTATATGTAAAAAGTCTGTTTTCCCCCCTTTCCTTTGGATTGTGAGCCACCCTGAGTCCCCCCAGGGAAAAGGGTGGCATATAAATAAACCTCCTAAATTATCATTATCAATTATTTATTTAACTATATCTATTATCACTAAATTTCGCTAAGTTTAGCTAGTTTTAAATTATACTCTTCCATCTATCAACCTGTATCTTTCCAGTAACAAAACAGTGTGATATCTTCTGCCATTTGTGGCGTCAGTCCTCTAATTATCTCCTTAATTTGTATGGACTCCTCTTAGCAACTCTTTGCTTATGAAATTTTTCATGTAATTTCAATGCCCTTCTTCTATCAGCTTATCTTTGATTGTCGGTGGTGTTATCAAAACTATTGCTAATAAGATTCCTCCCTTTAAATCCATAAATTCTTTTACTTTTTCCTCTTCTGTATCTTCCCATCTGGGGTAGGTTTCCTCTCAATTTAATTCCTCTTTCAGCATTCCACTCTTTCAATTATCAGAAACAAACCAATCACCATAAATATCAGCAATTTTAATTTCTTTATATTCATTTTCCTCTTCAATTTTTTGGATTTTAACTGCCACTTTTTCCATTTGATGAACATCTTCAACTTCTCCATCATACTTTGCTGTTAGATGTACTAAGTAATCCAACTTCTTCTCTATCCTCTCACTTGTATTTGATAATTTCTGTATTTCTGAGAATATATTTTGCAGACTTTAAACTTCTTTCTGGTGTTGAAATTGCGCTATGATTTCCAGCTGACAAACACTGCTGCTCTAGCTTAGAAGTTTTTAACAGAATTAAGCATCACAGTAACATTTCAGCTTTCTCTGGTTAAAAATCTACTTCAAATTAACATCTGTGTGCTTTTCTTCTTCTTATCATTCTCTTGAAGTGCCAAGCCAGGATAATCAGTGAAAAAAATATTTTGTTTCCAATACACAAATTTCTAGCCTCTGAATAGCAGTGTTACAATGTTACCATTTCTTTGTTTCTTTTTGTATCTTTTTGTATTTCAAGTTTTTAAAAAAAGGTCCGATTCTTAAATGAGTTAGAAAAACACCCACAGTAATGAAAGAGGAGAATTTACTCCATAGAGTACAGAGAATAGTCAAAGAAAAAAAATAGAAGGAAACTTAATCCATTCATTTTAAAAGGCTTACATAAATTCCATCCATAAAGATAGCATTTAAAAGATAGGATAACCCACTGTTCAAAACCAGTCCAAATTTAATTCTGCTGCTTATTTCTTCTGTTTTCCAATTTAAATTAATTTTAAGGTTTTTTTTATAGGCAGTCACTTCATCAATGACTTCATCAGCCATTTGGCTGGATTTTTGGTCACCGGCTTGAAGAGCTTCTCTTAGATCAATCAGAGACTTTGCAATGTCCCCGTGATCAGCAAGATGTATTCTGCGGGACGGTTTAGGTCCATTTGGACCACCCAGGGGCAAAAGTATCGACTACGATCTCAGAGCATTGAGATAGCACGTCGTGTCATTGCGACTTTGGCTCCTCCTTCTCTGAGGAGTGCAGTTTTTGAATTTATGGTTTACAGATTGCAATCATAACACAGAATCTTAATATTCGGCTATTCAAATAAAAATCTCAGTTCAATGAGACTTATTCTCTAGTGAGTAGGAATAGGTTTGCTAACTCACTTTTTATATGAAATGTAGCAAAACACATATTTTTTCCTGTTCAATACAAATTGTAATTTTTTTAAAAAACAAACCCTATAAGTCTATAATTTATTCTAAATCAATTCCTGCTGAAAAAAACCAATTATTGTTTTAGAGTACATTTTTATTCTTGACAGTTAGAAAAGCCTTAGATTCCAGATTTAAAGGCCTACCCATGGCACAGGGAAATAATTGCTATGTATATGGTTATTTCCCCCTTCTGGTGGTGGTAGTGGATTTTACACATTTCAGAATGAGCTATAATGTTTTTTTTTTCTTTTTTTTATTGTTTCTCAAAAGACCAATCAAAGTGTTGTTGAAGCAATTTTTCACATTTTTGAATGGTTCATAAGTTAATGGCCTCCTATTTCCTTCAAAAAGAACTCCCTTCTTTCTAATGAATGACTTGCAGGAATCTTCTTGAGATGATTCCTTGGCTTAGTTTACTGTAATTAGACTTGTCAGTGATGACTCTTCCAGTAGAGTTGCTGCATGAAGAAAGGAATGGAGTCCTCCGAATTTCCCTCTGAAATGTAATTGTGATTGTATAGGATTCTTTTGTATTTTAATTACATTTTATAATGAATAATCTAAATGCTACAAACCAAAAGAAATAATTATAAAAGGACATAAATAATTCTAGAATTTATAAAACACTATGAAAATATACAACTTGGCTAACTTAAATTAATGCTGAAGCCATGCAAGGATTTGTTAGAAATTAAGACCATTGTATTGCAGCCAATTATTCTAGAAGAAGCTTCACTTCTTCTGACCTTCTCTTTTAGGGATTGGATTTAGGTGTTGCTATGCCTTTCTTTGCATGCCTCCTTCTATAGGAAATGGTTTAAACAGGTAGCTAGATAGGACTTGCAAAGTCTGCACATCTAGCCGCACAGGACGGATATAGCCGACCACAAATTGTTCTTGACACCTGTAGAATTTGCTTGTTTTGTACTTGCTTGAAAACGCTAAGAAGGGTACACGTGAAACTTAGGAAGCACGCAATTATTAATTCTGTTATTGGTCTAGATGCATAATTTGTAACCAATGACATTTGCAAGGTTTGCAAACCTCATTTGCGTATGAAAGTTTATATATTCAGCTTTGCTACATAATAAAGTTGTCATTTCACCCAGAGAGATCTCGTGTCCTCAAGTTCTTTCTAGGATTAGCTTCGTGGGTGACCCCCCTTGATTGTTGTGGCCAGGTGCCGCCCTGGAGCCGTTTCCTCTAGGGACGGACTGAGGCACTAACAAGTGGTGACCCCGACGTGATTTTTTCCGCCGGACCGACGCAGCCTCGCCGCCGCGTGCCTGAGACCCCATCGCTTACCCGCGCACTCGTCGTCGTTCGTGGAAACGACTGATCTTTCGTGAGTATGGGGGCGGATCTGTCTAAGGAGCAGATTGCTCATGTAGAGGAACTTGGCCAGATTCTCAGAGCTTCTAAAAGTCAATTAACAAAGAAATTTGTCTTTCCTACCAAATCTGAATTACGCCAACTGTTAATGCACATTTGGCAAAACTGCCCCTCCTATCCTCACCATGGCTCCCTTAAACCTGGACCATGGGTGAAAATAGGCACATATCTCCATCAGGAACCTCGTGCTCCTACTCCGATGCTCCTGACTTGGAAAGTCACACTTGCTGCTCTTAGACTCCATTGTTCTGACCCTTCTCCTGTTTTTCCCATAGAACCCCCTGATCTTACTCCCCCACCTCCTTATTTAGATCGCCCTTCAAGTTTTGCCCCGTCTGTCTCCTCTCCCTCTGTTTCCCCCCCTCCCTCTCCTTCTGTTTCTGACATTTCACTCACATCACCTCCCCCTCCTTCCTCTGATCCTGCCGGCGTTTATTTTGCTTCCTCTCTCTATCTCTCCCCACCATGGCTGGCAGTGCTGTGGCTCGTGGTTTGGCTTCTGCCCGAGCCGATCCTTCTCTTACCCCAGATGATCTGGAACTTCTTTCTGCTTTTCCCGTTGACATAACGGGCGCTGGTGCTCCCGTCTATGAAGCCCTCCCTTTTAGAGTGCTGAAAAATCTCAGACACTTGTCCACTATTTCTCAGATACCCACCCTTTTTGCAGCCCTAATTACAAAAGCCCTTCCACTCCAGTGGAAGCCTCCTTCAACAGCTTTTTTTCTATCAAAGACGCTATAACTGTCTTTGCCGATGGGAACATGTGCCTGGCAGGAGGATGGTACATGGCACACCCAGCTCACAGAGCCACAAAAATCTGCTCAAAGAGATGAATTGGCCACTTCCATCTTGGCCTTTCAGTTATTTGACAAACAACCATTTAACTTAATTCTTGCTAGTCTTTATGTGACTCAGATTATAATTTCTTTGTGTGAGTCTTATCTCTCTTTTTCTGTTGATTCACAACTTTTGTCTCTGTTTCTCACTTTACAAGGTCTTGTCTCCTCTCACTGTTATTTTTTCCATGTCTCCCATATCTGAAGTCAGCCCTTCCCTGGGCCTCTCCAGGAGGGCAATGATGTTGCTGACGCTGCGGCATCAGCCCCCCCACCCCATGTCAATGTTTGTTCTGCTATCACACCTTGGGATAGCCACTCTTACTTTCACCAGAATAAAAAAGCGCTCATAAAACCATTTGGCATTACTGCAAATGAGGCATCAGCAATTATTCAACTATGCCCCACCTGTAGCCAGCAGGCAAACCCTCTCCCTATGGGAGTTAATCCCTGAGGGACAGAGTGTTGCCAAATTTGGCAAATGCATGTTATACATGTTCAGGCTACATTATGGCATCCCCCCAAAGGGGTGAAGCCACCAAACATGTTATTAATCATTCGATTCGGACCTTTGCATCGCTGGGACGCCCAAAAGAGAAATTTGGCATTCCTTATAACAGCCAGGGTCAGATGTTGGCTGAGCGCGCCAACCAGATATTAAAACATGCCCTGGACAGATATATTGGCAATAGGGAAAATGCCCCCTGGCCTCCCAGCAGTGCAACACACCGGCAGCCCACCATCCTCGGCAGCGACTTGTCATTTTGCAGCTCCACCTACTGCAGACACCTCCCGTCCACCTGTCTACTATCGCTGCTTGCCTGACTTGACGTGGCGAGGACCTGCTGACCTGCTGACCTGGGAAAGGAACTACGCTGCAATCCAATTAAAAGACAAAGTTCTTTGGATCCCAGGACGGCACGTAAGACCATATTTGCCAAAACCACCTATACAACCACCTACACAAACACAGAAGCAGCCTGACCATGACCAACCAACAGGAACCACAGCTTGAGGCTGTCTCTGTCTCTGACCTGGAACACAGAGCAGAGCACCCTCTACCCTCCACTCCCCCGACCGGCTGCCCTGTCTTTCGCCGCAGATCCCCCTACTATGTGTTTGGTTGAATGCTACCTGTTGTCATTATTTGAACCAGTCCGGACAAATTGAAACCAGTGTGGACAAATTACATGATACCGTTCAAACAGTTGGACAAACATACAAAGCCTTGGACTCCTGGTGGGATTGGATGACCTCTTGGTTACCTAATCTTAGCTGGTTGGGAAATACTGCCAAGACCGTTATAACCCTTGTTGCTTTGCTGATACTGTTGTGTTGCTGTATTCAATGTGTACCCTCTTTATTCACTATGTGTAAGAATATACTCTCTAGCTTGGCTCCACAGAAGAATATTCACATTGTCAACCACATGGAGTTACATGAACAGTCAACCCCTTCATGGGGAAAGATCCCTTCCGCATGCCCAGCAATGAAGAGGGAGACGCTGCCTTTTAACAAAAACAGTGTTGGAATTCATTCCGTGTGTGTGTGTGCAGGGCAGTTTCTGCTGTCTGAAACACACATACACAGGGATGCAAAAACATCGTACCAGAAACATCCTTCCGGCCTAAACGGCCAGGACTCATTATGCAGCCTCATGTAACATGAATTATGTGAGCCAGCAACTCCCACACATGCCCTTTCTCTCCCCTATGCTGTGCTGTAACTGTCTATTCCCCCTTTGCCATGATGTGATTTTTTATTGGTTTATGTGTAGAATGCTGTGATTAGCCCTGGTAGATGAAGAGGAAGAGTCTTTTTGACAAAAAGATAATAAAAAGAAAAGGAGGAGATGTTGCTATGCCTTTCTTTGCATGCCTCCTTCTATAGGAAATGGTTTAAACAGGTAGCTAGATAGGACTTGCAAAGTCTGCACATCTAGCCGCACAGGACGGATATAGCCGACCACAAATTGTTCTTGACACCTGTAGAATTTGCTTGTTTTGTACTTGCTTGAAAACGCTAAGAAGGGTACACGTGAAACTTAGGAAGCACGCAGTTATTAATTCTGTTATTGGTCTAGATGCATAATTTGTAACCAATGACATTTGCAAGGTTTGCAAACCTCATTTGCGTATGAAAGTTTATATATTCAGCTTTGCTACATAATAAAGTTGTCATTTCACCCAGAGAGATCTCGTGTCCTCAAGTTCTTTCTAGGATTAGCTTCGTGGGTGACCCCCCCTTGATTGTTGTGCCCAGGTGCCGCCCTGGAGCCGTTTCCTCTAGGGACGGACTGAGGCACTAACATTTAGGGTGTCCATGAGCCAGTGGAAAACAATTTCTAGATATTTGAAGACCTGAACTTAGTTTCTCAACACCATTATCACATTCACATTTGTCACCTGTGATTGCATCTAGAAAATTTCTTTGAAAATTTGTAGGGGGGGGGGGGAGGTTCCCCAATTAACAACTGAATCATTGTCTATGCAGTAGGAGGCAATTGATTTTAGGGCTTTCCTAAAAACTGAAAGATGTAGAAGTGATGGTCACATCAACTGCCTACAAGGGAAGTGCAGTAGATCTATTAACTAGGTTTGGAGGTTTTTATTTATTTAGAGGTTTTGCAGTATATGACTACACACTCACTCTCAATGACTCTGGATAGCTTACAAACATAAATTAGGAAATAAAGAATGATGATCGGGTTTCATAAATCTTGCCATCAAATCATTAATATAAAGTAGAAATTAAATAGTAAGGGAGCTAGAATGTGACCTCTAACCTTTATAAGCAGGTACCAGGTCAGAAAGATATCTTTGGTTGGTAACTCTTATTGGGATGTAAGTATTATTATGCTCACTGTTATGCGTGTGAGTGTGTGTGTGTGAGAGAGAGAGAGACAGACAGACAGACAGGGACAGAGAGAGAGAATATCAATTACAGTGAATAGAATAGAGACAAGACAAGACAAGACAAGACAAGACAAGACAAGACAAGACAAGGATAGGATAGGATAGGATAGGATAGGATAGGATAGGATAGGATAGGATAGGATAGAATAAATTCTTTATTGGCAAAGTGTGATTGGACACACAAGGAATTTGTCTTTGGTGCATATTGCTCTCAGTGTACATAAAAAGACAAGATACATTCGTCAAGAATCATAAGGTAAAGCACTTAATGATAGTCATAGAGTACAAATAAGCAATCAGGAAACAATATCAATATAAATCATAAGGATACAAGCAACAAAGTTAGTCATGCAGTCATAAATGGGAGGAGATGTGTGATAGGAACGATGAGAAGACTAGTAATGCAGCCATAGTGAATAGTTGACAGTGTTGAGAGAATTATTTGTTTAGCAGAGTGATGGCGTTCAGGAAAAAACTATTCTTGTGTCTAGTTGTCTTGGTGTGCAGGGCTTTGTAGCATAGTTTGGAGGGTAGGAGTTGAAACAATTTATGTCCAGGATGTGATGGGTCTGTAAATATTTTCACGACCCTCTTTTTGACTCGTGCAGTATACCAGTCCTAGATGTTCTAGGACCAAGCCCCAGGTCCATGGTTGAGCTCTCTATCCTGAACCCAAGTTGCTTGTCTGTAAGAATGGTTCCCTCATCCAAGCAGTCCATTAATTTCCAGTAAAGTCATCTTGTCAAGAGCTTACGGATAATTGGATAATTGGATGATAATTGGATGGATCAGACCTTTCTTCCTTTTTAAATATAGGGACAATAAATGTTTTACATTCAAGGGACATTTTTAATTGACAATTTATAGCTGAAAGAGAACAGCTACAAATTGTATTAATGCTTATTTTAATCAGGTCTGGTGGGACAATGTCTGTTATGGGAGGGGAGTTTGCTATTTTTCAATCGTGCAATTAGTTTGGAGATTTTTGGCGATTATAAAATTATAACTTTCAGAAGCGTAAAGGGATCAGTAACAAACTTCCCACACAGAAGCTGTAATTGAAACTCAAATTTAGAGCTAGTTTCTCTAATGTGATCAAGATAATACATCAAAACCAGAGATGGTATTAAGCAGGTTCTGACCAGTCGTGGACAATGAGTAGTGAAAATTTTGAGTAGTTCGGAGAACCAGTAAATATCACCTCTCACTGGCCCCTCCCCCATCTATTCTCTGCTTCCCGAGTCCCAGATGATCGGGGGGGGGGGATTTTACAGTATCCTTCCCCTGCCTTGTCCACCAAGCCACGCCCACAGAACCAGTAGTAAAAAAAATTGGATCCCACCTCTGACAAAAACATATTATCCCTGATGTTGAGGTCTGAATCAATTTTTCCCAGAAAGCTTTCTACATGTCAATTATGTTAGTCATGTTAATCAATCATGTCATATCTCTTTCTCTCTCCCTCTCTCTCTCTCTCTCTCTCTCTCTCTCTCTCTTACTAGCTTTATTCTTCTCTCCATTTTACATGACTATAATTAGCAGTTTGATGGGAGTTCTATTTAGTAATATTTTTGCATTTACATATTTATCTTTTAAAGTTAGACACAGATTTAGAGGAAAGTAATCATCGCTCAAGAATATGCCTAATCAGGCATGGCTCAGCTGTTGTTGGCTGTCAGTCGTATGTCGAGGACTTGCGGCTGGTTGTAAGTCGAGGACTTAAGAGCAGTCGCAAGTTGTGGACATAACATGAACAAAGCAATTCAATTGCTCAGAGGAGTTCCCCATAAGTGAAATAAGTTGTTCTCCCAACTGCCACTTAAGGTTAGCAGGTCTAAATTATTAACTATCTGGGTCAGAGGACACTCTGCATAATTTATTTGTCTGCCTCTAAAATTGCACATTAATGGGAAACTGGCTCTTGGACTAAACCAGGGAGGCCACAATATTGTTCATAAAGAATGTAATCATTTTTGTCACTTGTTGCATTAAAGCCTCCAGGTAATATTGCTAAGGCCTTTGGCATGTTTTATATTAAGAATGTCTCATATAATTGCAGCATAAGCCAGTTTTCTTCCACTTGTTTTTGTGATCCTTGTAGGGAGAGACAGGTATTTATAACAAGAACATGGAGATGCCAACCCAAAGCCATCACAAATTGACTACAAGGATTGAGGTTGATCATCTGGATCTTGCATGAAACACCAATGCATAGAGACCATCACTTCTCTATAATACGCCTATTGATTTTGTTCTTCATGTTCACTTCCCAGTGATAAAGAATAATAGTGCATTATTCTAAACCATGGTTTAACTAAGCATGAGTTAGTCAATAAATTATAATTGAATGGTTTCACATAATGCACTAAGATGTAGATCAAATTTTGGTAAACATCAAACACAGCATATTATGATTTATCCAGGGATTTTGAAAAAAAATTCCAAACCTGTTATTCTATGATGCTAACTACCCACCTTTTGAATAAAACAAATTATTTAATTAGGGTAGGGTTTGTAACAGTTGCAATTTAGCATATCTGGAAAGAAGCAGATTCAGAAGACAGAATGCAGATGCAACATAAGAAATGTATCTCTTATCCTCCATCCTTCTTTCCTTGACAGATAGGAGTATCACAGATATAACAGGTGCAAATTCAAAGCAATTTTTTATTGGCAACGAAATTAGGCTCATCTTAATCTTTGACCAAATGTTACAGTAGAAAGCAGAATCAAAACTAATGAACACTGCAAACACTGGTAATACTGAACAACTTTCAGCAAGGCATCTGCTATTTGGATCCAAACCAGGGATGGTATTCAGCATGTTCTAACCAGTTCTGGAGAACCGATAGCGGAAATAGTTCGGAGAACCAGTAAATACCACCTCTGACTGGTCCCGCCCCCATCTATTCTCTGCCTCCAAATCCCAGCTGATTGGGAGGAAATGAGGATTTTGCAGTAACCTTCCCCTGGAATGGGGAGGGATGGAGATTTCACAGTATCCTTCCCCTGCCATACCCACCATGCCAGACCCACCAAGCCACAGCCACAGAACGAGTAGTAAAATGTTTTGAACCCGACCACTGATCCAAACTTAAGAAGCCTTTTATGGTTATTCTACCAGGAGCATTACACATATTGAGAAATTTGGGTATAGAAGAATTATAAAATAACTTCCTGCTGCATCTGCATTAAATATTTGAAATACTATAATTATAGTAGGGAATGTCAAGAAATAACATTAGAACTGTTCTTTGTTGATTTAGCAGTGGACATAATACAAGTGACTATATTGATTCCAGCCATGAACTGAAATATAGAGACAGTGAAAGGTCTTCATTCAAAGAATCAAACGAAGGCACCTGAGGTATGAAGTCTGTATAGAGGAACTGTCCTCAATAATGCTGTGCACAGATACAAGCAAAAAATGAAAATCACAAAGAACGAGTAGTTGTCATAAATGGAAATGGTTTCCATTTCATTTAAATGTCTTGCAGAAATTAGAAATAAGAATGTTCACTTGTGCTCCTTGTTAGATATATGTCCTTATTCTATGCCTTAGTCAGTCATAACTAATATGCAAGTTCATCTCTACCTTCATTCAGCCAATATGTGTGCCAAAATAGAGAATGAACTGAGGCAAAGATTTTTGGAATTAAATTAATAGACTGCTGTAGATCTCCCATATGGGCAATACCTAGAAAACAAGTCAGATTATCCTATCGGTGCCAATGAAGAGCACTCTATCTGAATAAACATGACCAGATATAGGCAATCCCCAGATGCTATGAGGGATCCATTCCAGAAACCTTCATGTAGACAAATTTTCTGGATGATGGATTTTATGGACCATCTGCATATACAAAATGAAGTCTGCTGTATTAACATTCTTTGGCACTACTGATTATAGCATCTTCATAAGCATTGCTTAGCCATTTTAAAGCCTGTCCAGATTATGTTATTTTGGCACAATAATGGTTGAAAAATCTCTAGAAAACACTGTGAATTCAAATCATAGCAAAAGGCTGAACTGACAACTTCTGAGATATAACTTGGAAGAGGGTGAGGAGTTACCAACCCTGAGGAGTGACAACAAGAGCAAAACCAATCACGTAGAGCCTCCTAGTGATCAGAAGTTAGTATAATCACTGCAATACGAAGTTATGTAAACCCCTGTTGGAGAAAGAATTGTGCCTTCAAGTACGAAGCCCACATAAATTAACATTTATAACTCTAGAGGGTATAAACAAATAGAAAATGAGGTGCATTATCGATAGCATAGTTCATAAATAGTGGTGTTCTCTAGTGGGGAAACAACCTAAGTCAGGCTTATGGAGATTCTCAATCATCCAGGTCATGGTTGTCCCAAATGTGCTTTTCAAAAAGTAACTGGACTTTCTCGGTTTTTATTTGGGAAGATTTCACTTCTCATCCAAGAAGCCTCTTTAGTTCTGATTGAATCATTCTCCACCATTCAGTCAGAACTGAAAAAGCTTCTTGCTTGAGAAGCGTTTTCAGCAAAGTCCAGCTGCCTTTTGAAAACTACCTTTTGGACAACCTAACTCAGTGTTTATATAGCCCAAGCATTGCCTATAAACATAACAGCACAAAAGAAATATATAAAGCTGTTTGCGATAGGAATTCCCTCCCAGTTTTCCAGTTCATTCTCATATATAGCTCTACAGGGTACAAATATTCTCCAGGAATCATTTTTATGTGATGTGCTTTTCTCAACATAATTTTTGTGGTGGGCACACTCCACTGGAAATCTGGTCAGGGCCAGGGATCTGCTTAGCTGTTATTGGTTGCTAGAAATTACTGTGGACATGCTCAATCCTGTCCAGTGGCTGGGCTTTGCTTTCCATACTCATATTGGTTTGAGCTGCAGAGAAGGACTGACACTAGTTTTCTGCAGAGGCATCTGTTGCAATAATCTCTAAGCAGGGCTTTCCAAACAACTTGTCAATGTGAATTTCTTATATAGGTGTAGTTAAGCATTAAAGCACCATTAGAACAGTTTTCAAAACTTGGATTTAACCTTTGCAAAGCTTTTTAGGTCTTTAAAAAGGGAGATGGGTTTCTCTTGAAAATGATGGTCCTGAGCTGTCCAGAAGATGGATTTAGGTTAGAGAAGATCAGCAGTTTATGCCAACTGTATGTTCCTGGTTCTGTCATTAGTGAGTGTACTGCCGTTGTCCACTTCTGTCATTTCCTCTTCTGGCTCATGTCCACTGTTTTTATTACTTTGGGAAAGATGGCATCATTATGACTACTCTTATGCCAATTTGTCTACTTCATGGACTACTTTCAGGTGCTTCCAGTCCAGGGGTGGGTTTCAACCGGTTCGCGGCGGTCCCTGCGATCCGGTTGGTCGCCAAACCCGGAAGTAAGTAACTTCCGGGAACGGCAAAGCCCCCCCCCCGCGCCCGCACACCCGCGCCCGCTCCTTACCCGGTTTTGCCCAATTCTGCGCTTCCACACATGCGCAGGACGCATACAGCGCCTGCGCGATCCTCCAGGAGCAGCTGGAGCATCGCACAGATGCTAGTACGCATGCGCGCGCTGCGCGTGTGCACGCACACACCACATGCATGCGCGAGGACGCCGCCGGCCTCGTTCCAACCGAACCGGTTGGAACGGGGCGAGAAACCCACCCCTGTTCCAGTCACATTCAGTTGTTGTTAAAATGCCATTTCCTTGCAGAAAGTAGAGCTCATTCATTATTAAGTATTATCTCCCACATTTCCCTGCATCGCTCCTTCTCATCTATTGACAGATCTTAGTTACAGCAGACTGCCACAGAGAATAAAGCAGAAGGGACCTTTCTCCATGCCAATCAACTGACTATTTTGAGACATGAGTGTCATACTTTTGTTGATTCGGGGCTATCGGTTTATTGAATAACACATTATTTACTGAATTAATGCAATACATAAACCACAGTTTACAAAGCACAATAGAATTTGCACAATATGCTTATTCAAATTTAAGCACACCATAAGGCAGAGGTTTCCAGCATAAAAATAAATTCTGAGATTGTGTTTCAACCATATCTGGAATGCCTGTGCTGGTTTGATGCACTGTGTGAATCATAATAGAATGTGCTTTTTCTCTCTATTAAATAGAAGACATTTTCCCAAGTTTTCAACTGTGTTGCTAATTAAAATTACAAGACAACTAGATTAGTCATAACATATTACTTCTGACAAAACTGCACTATATATGTCTGCCAGCAGCAGTTCAAGTTTAAGTAATTAATATCATCAAATTCAATTTTTAGGATCAAAGAGTTTCTCATGGCAGTTTTTATTTCATCTGGGCCAATAGAAAACAACAAGACATACCAAGGGCATGCCCATTAGCGGGGAAAAGAAATAACTTCACATTCTGAAAACTGAAATGAAAAACATCACTCATTTTGACTTTCTGGGCTAGAATCCTGAACAAAATTCAAGTAATTATAATACTCATACCACACATTGATATTGGTTTTAATATCATTTTAGCGTGTGTGTTTTTTAAAAAAATGTGTTAAATCTTTTTATAGAATTCCTTTCTTGTCAATTTTTGGGAGTTTTGTAATGGGTTTTTCATTTTTAAAGTTGACCTGTTGAAAATTAAATAGCTATAAAAACATTCCCCGACCACTATATTAAAATATGGAAACTTGGCTTTTTATACAACATGCTATTAAGCTGATCATTACATTTTGTCCCTAATAAAAATTCTGAGTTTGCTTCTATACGTTTTCATTATGATAATCAAGATTGAATTTCCATCAAGCACCATCATATCCATATTTTTCACTCAGCTAGCCTCAATTTGAAATAGATTTAAAACTCAATAAAATTACCCTTCCATAGCGTGGTGCTTTTGGATGTGTTAAATCATAGCTGGGCTATGGCCACATTAATTGGGAACCCATGAAGTTATAGGCCCCCAAATACGAAGGGCACCAGTTTGAAGAATGCAGAAATTCAGTTTCATAATATCAAGTCTCTCGTTGCAGCCATATTTTATATGCCGATCACTGATACTTAGAGCAATTGACAGGCTACATTTTTCCATTCTTTCTGTGATAGCTGTTAGAATTTTACATTTGACTAGTATTTGCTATTTAAATATAATCATTGGAATGTCAATTACTTATTGGTTTTTAATATCTCTTACTTTATATGTGACAATTATGAAATCTTGCGGAAAATGTATTATTCTTAGCACATAGGTTTTACCTTCCATGTTTCCTAACACATTAATGTTTAGTCCATGGATTATTATTTGTCATTAGTGGAGAACAATAAAATGTAACAAAACGTTACTATACATTTGTTTCTTCCAAAAAATTCCAAATTATTCCACAGATCAATTACATTTTCTTTTCTTTTTTCTTCTCCAATGGCCATCAACATTTCCCCATTATGTGTTCTGACCTAGGCTTCCCAAGAGCAGGAAGCAAATTCCTTGTCCTGACAAAAACCCCTTTTATTAATTTACTGTGAATTCTCCTCATTTATATCCAGTAAAGTCTTTCAAGGGAGGATTTACATTTACAGACCTTATCTGGCTTGGAGAGCTGACAGGCTGATATCTGCAAAACCTGGCAAGGAGTCTCAGAAAGTCACGAACCAATTAAATGAACTAATTGTCTCCTGCAAACTCCACTCCCCTTTCAATCCTCTTTTATTTCCTCTGGGAGGGCCCATTCAACGTTCACCTGTGGCCTTACTCTCAAGTTGACCCTGTTCTTTAGCTGTTCCCTTCATATGGCAACTCTGTGTATATGCACATTGGGAATAGGCTCCAGCTGTTTGCCTGCTTCACTGATGTCTGACTCTGAAGGCAGATGATAACTGGCATATGGCTCTGGACCCCTTTCTGCCTCCAACACTGAGCCCTCACCAGAGCCTTCCCCAGATTCCAGGACTGGCCCATGTTCCTCCCCAACCTCCTCACTGTCCGAATCTGCTGCCAGGTTCACGGGCCACAACATTATGCATATTCAATATTGATTGATATTAAATCCCATGATTCCTCTCAGAACTGTCTTAATCCTGTTGATAGGATGATCATTATAGATTGGTGCAATATTTTGTGTTATGATGAAAGTTTTACTTCTCATAGATGGTAGGAAAAAGTCATTGTATTATTCCAGAGGTATTAACATTATCTATGCTAATACCTTTGATAGGTTTCTCTCTTATTCCAAACATGAAACCTCAAAGATGTTGGCTTACTGTCCAAATGCATGTTAATTGAGTTTGTGCATCATTGTAAACCATGATATCTTCAACCATTGAATAAGTCACATTTGTCTGAATTTTGACATACTAATCATAAATTATCCTTCATGAATACTACAGGCTATGTTAACATAACACATTAAAACAAAATAAATTTCACTATGGCACCAGGCAATATATGTGAACCCAGTGAATTAATTCGGTAAGAACAGGCTTTTCCATGTGTCTCAATATTTGGCTTTATCTAGTTACAAATATTGTAAGATGAGTTTCCTGCAATAGCTTAAATTTTTATTTTTAAAGAACTGCATGCTTGCCTGAGGAGATCTAAAGAGATACCTGTGTGAACAATTGGTTCTTTATGGTTGGTTCCAGAGCTGAGATTTTATTCCTGATCTTTTCTTGTTTATCATAAAGGTTACTGTGTAGAACTTTCAATATTTTTAAGAGAATACTGTGTAATAGCTTCCTATGGGGTATACTGACAGTAAGAAGGGTATTTTTTTTCTATGAAGGCTTTAGTAAGGATGTTTTCCTGTCTTTGTTCAGAGAAAGGTTAATATTATATAATAATTTTAACCTCTTCATGAAATTGAGGGGACTTTTCCTTTTTCTTCACTTTTTGTGATAATAATTTCCAGATAGATAGAGTGAGATGTGCTGTTGAACCACAAATCATTTCATCTGCAATTTATACCCAAGGTGCTATGGGAATTCACATCCTTATCACCATCCACAGATCTGAAATGTGATCTATGGGTTTAAGACTTGCAAAATGGACTGCCTATCTAATGAGCCTTGAAAACCCAACCAATCAACCTGCACTCTCTCCGCTTCAACCCACCCAATCAGTTTATTCTCTTCCTGTCTCCTCTCACTGATCTTCCAATGAAACAAAAGGCTGAACAAAAAAAGGCTTTTAGCTCAGTGGAGCAATTCCACTGAGTTCTATAAAGTTATATTTTTCAGAGTATAAGACACACCTTTTTCCCTCAAAAAAGAGGCTGAAAATCTGGGTGTATCTTATACACTGAATACAGCACTTTTGGCCTCCTGAAACCCCACCTCCTTCACCAAAATGCTTGTAGGAGGCTTTCAGAGAGCTCCTGGGGCTGGGGAGGGCAGAAATGAGTGAAAAAGGGCCGTTTTTTGCTCAATTTTGCCACCACCCCCCAGCTCCCAGGAGCACTCTAAAAGCCTCCTAAAGGCTATTCATGCCTCTCCTTTTTTTGAAAAAAACTGGGCCCTTTTTTGCGAAAAACCGGCCATTTTTGGGAGGCTTGCAGAATGTAAAAACTTTTTTAAAAAATTTGCCTCTTCAAAACCTTGGTGCATCTTATACGCCGGTGCATCTTATACTCCAAAAATACGGTAGTTGTCCTTACAAATCCTGAGTGTAACAAACCAGCAAAAGTGGTCACTTGAGCTGGGCTGACTGAAATAGACAAGGGGCTCCTGGGAGTGTGGCGAACAGCATATCCAGAGTGATGAAAATAGTCACCCATTCAAGGATATAAAATTCCCTAGCACAGCTCTCTAGAAATTCCAGCTGATCTGTTGCTCAACATTAGCATTTGTTTGAAATATTGAATCTGAAATTCTACCAAATTTGAGAAGACAGTTGAAACATTGGCTTGATTTTTCAGATTCAAAACCAATGCAATATTGATGCATTTTCAAGAAAGCTAGAAGATAAAACTATGCTCACTAAGGGAGAATTGTTAATATGCCTACTAAACAGCTGAAGAGCCTGCCAGCCAAAATGAATTGAGAACAAGATCAGAAATTGCAGC
Organism: Thamnophis elegans; assembly: GCF_009769535.1. Lineage (NCBI taxonomy): Eukaryota > Metazoa > Chordata > Lepidosauria > Squamata > Natricidae > Thamnophis > Thamnophis elegans. The sequence continues at coordinate 22,275,150 of NC_045549.1, read as the reverse complement.
TGAGTACACAAGAATTCAGACAACCTTTAAAAACAATTAATTCAAATTGCTTCATTTACTAGATGAATCAGCCTTAGTTTCGCCCCTCCCTTTTTAAAGATCTTTTGATTAACTTAGGGTAATACATGTAAAGTGTTGGTGGTTTATTATCAAAACAAAAGTCAAATGATATTTTTAACAATTCATGTAATTGTACTACTCAGATAGTATTATGTTGGCTCATGCAGACAAAGCAGTTTTTTTAGTTCCTTAGCAATAATGAACAATATAGATATTAGATTAGGTATTTATTGATAACAATGGTATTTTTGAGATAAGATATAGAGCTCATAATCAGCCTTAAAATGAATGCAACTATTCTGATCCAGGCTTCCTTAAAAAGTAAGAAGCTTTTTGGTCCTGGTAAAACCCCTTTTATTTACATGACTGTGAATTCATTTCATTCACCGTTAGCAAGGCTTAGCAAACAGTCTTTCAGAGGAATGTTTATCAACACAAACCTTATCTTGTTTGGAGAGCTGCCAAATAACTAGTTCCAAATGCAGGGCAAGGCAAAACTTAGCAGAGTCTCTTATAGTCACAAACAGAACTTTCCACTCTTGAAATGACCGAATGAACAAATTGTTTCCTGCAAAATCCCACTCCCTGTTCGCTCCTCTTTTGTTTCCTATGGGAGGGGCCAATCACCTGTGACTCTACTCCTAAGTCGACCCTGCTTTCTTAGTTGTTCTTGTCTTCTGACAGCTCTGCGCATGCCCACACTGGGAACAGGCTCCAGTTGTTCCTCTGCCTCGCTGCTGCCTAGTTCCTCTCTGCCTCTGACGCAGAGCCCTCGTCTGAACTTTCTTCAGCCCCCAGGATTGGCCCATGTTCCTTTCCAACCTCCTCACTGTCTGACTCTGCTGCCAGCGCCGCTGGCTGCCAACGGGCCACAACAACAAGAAGTATGACAGATGATGTGGCAGGTTACATTTAGCATTTGGAGGTAAAAGATGGTGTCTGCCTAACTTTGACATCACAAAAGCCACGTGTCTCCAATATAACTTATGAGACCAAAATACATTCTTACATTCTTTGTGTTAGCAAAGCCGGGGGTACCTTTGAATGCTGTACTAGGTAAAAAGGCAAATGATGTGTATTAACTAATGGTTGGAGAGGGCATCGTTATCATCTCCTTTTAATGACCCCATAATCCCTTGTGGGGTGGAGTCAGGACAACTAAAAGGAACTGAGTTTTACTGGCCGGATGCCCTTCCTGTCGTCAATGGGGAGTTATATTCAGGAGATATATTCTCATTGTGCCCACAGGGAGAAATATCTGCCTCTATCAAGGATTGAACTCATAGCCTCCTGATTGTGAGGCAAGAGTTTCACCTCTAGGCCACCGCACCACAGAGGGCTTAATTTTCATATTTAGTACTAATAAATATAACCACTTTTGCAAATCTGACAGCTTAACATTATTTGGTTGCCAACAGTGGCAGTTATAGGAAAATATAAACTGAAAGTGTTTAATGTTTATTTTAGGATTAGTCTAGGATTTTTTGTAAGTAAATAAAAAGCAGATCAGGATAGGATAGGGTAGGTAGATGACATACAATGCAAAGCCACAGAAATAAATATTTTTTTCTAGCAGGAGAGAAACAGAGTGAACTAAAATTGATAGAACAGGCAGACAAATAGTAAAAATTGTTTTCCTGAAAAAGCAGTTGCACACATTGAATCATTTATTTTTCCGGAAAACACAATGGTTAATTATTAAGAATAAATAATAAATTGCATGTAACAGAAGCTAAATCAGTGCAGCCTAGTAAAGGTGTTATAAAATCCAGATTATCATTTCTGCTCCGATCAATATCTCTCATCTTTTCTTCGCAGACTAATTTAGCAAGAGAGAAAACCCAGCCTATGAATAATTTTGTTGCTCTTGCTTCCAATCAAATGCAGTTCATTTTAAAATGAAAAGGAACAATATCATTATTCATAACTTTGCCCTAATCCCTGGCAACTTTTCATAGCAATCTAGTATCTTTCTTAATATAATAAAAAAAATCTTTATCACCCACAAAAGTTTATATTATAAATGAGAGGAAAGGCTGAAAGGAGAAGAAAGGTATGGAAAAGCTATGAAATTTGTGTGCCACAGGCACAAAGAGAAAAACTGAAGAGTGAAGGGCAATTTCTGAAAGTGTAGCCATTAAAACAAACATGGGCACATACGTCAGCGAGGCAGCACAAAGGGCCTACAAAGAGCATGGTGAAGACAGCACTAGACAAGGCAGGATAAAAGTAGTTGGGTTTCTGGTAGGTCAAACTAGAAGATGAACAAATTTATTTGGGGAAATAATTTTGTTTTTAAAAACAAAAAACAGTGTGTTGTGTTTGCTTTGAAAAATCACAATTTTGATAGTAACATATGTTGGCATTTTTTAAAACTTACTAGTGATGCACCAATAAGTAACAACAGATACTTACTGTAACAACAAAATATAGTAACAACAAAATATAGTGCATATATGATTGTAAGAGAGCCTGCTCATTACAGTCACATGTTACTAAATGACCCCATCCCTTGCTCTTCCTGGTGCATCCATTAAACAAACATGAGGGTCATTAAATGGAGCATAAAAGGTAAAGGTTCCCCTCGCACATATGTGCTAGTTGTTCCTTACTCTAGGGGTCAGTGCTCATCTCCGTTTCAAAGCCCAAGAGCCAGCGCTGTCCGAAGATGCCTCCATGGTCATGTGGCTGGCATGACTAAATGCCGAAGGTGCACTGAACGCTGTTACCTTCCCACCAAAGTGGTCTCTATTTTTCTACTTGCATTTTTACATGCTTTCAAACTCCTAGGTTGGCAGAAGCTGGGACAAGTAATGGGAGCTCACTCCGTTACATGGCGCTAGGGATTCGAACTGCCGACCTTTTTGATCGACAAGCTCAGTGTCTTAGTCACTGAGCTACCACATCATAAATGGAGCATAGAATATCTTAAAGGGAGGGTCCTAGGAACCCTAGGCCCAGGGTTGCCTGTCTCTGGCCACCCCGTGGGGTCCCCATAGTCCTTAAGCTTCCTACCCAATGAGCGAGGAGAGATCAGGCCGTCTGAAGTTCGCAAACTGCAGCAAGCAAAGGGGGATCAGCCCAGCTTGCCTGGGTGGGAAGGCAGCTGGAAGCTTGCAAGCGCCATATGATTCATGCCAGCTACAACTGGCCTAGATGGATGAGTGGCTGAAGGGACCCACATGGGTGAGATGGATGGGTGGGTGGGTGCTGCAACATCCCTGTGGTTGGTCATTAGGGCTAATGAATCCACGGGTGCTGGCAGCTGCCATAACTTTGAAACCAGATGATAAATAGCTTTAGGGGAGTCTGTCATAACGTCAAACAGTCGCCAATCAGACAGTCATAAGTCAAGCATTACCTGTGGGGGAGAAGAAAAGAAAGAGATCCTCAAACACACATGCACATTATCTAGACTCCTTTCAGTCTGGATTCAGGCCTGGCTACAGCACGGAAACTGCTTTGGTCGCACTGACCGATGATCTCTGGAGAGCCAGGGACGGGGGTCATGCCTCCGTTCTAGTGCTCCTTGACCTCTCAGCGGCCTTCGATACCATTGACCATAGTATCCTTCTGCGACGATTACGTGAGGTGGGGGTGGGAGGCCTCAGGGTCACTTGAATATGGGTGTGCAAATGGGTGTGGAATCTTCTTGAAAGTTTTGAAAGGGCTATGTTTTAAACAGGAGATGGGGTGACATATCCTCCCCCCCATATTCTGTTGAAAGAGGGCTGTTCAATTTTAATGTCTGTCCAGAATGTGGGCTTTGCCATCTTCAAGTAAAAGCAGAGAAAGTCCAATTGAAAAAGCACTTTTGGGATTGTCTGTCTGTCTGTCTGTCTGTCTGTCTGTCTGTCTGTCTGTCTGTCTGTCTGTCTGTCTGTCTGTCTCTATCTATCTATCTATCTATCTATCTATCTATCTATCTATCTATCACACATACAGACCCAGATATAATCCTACATACAACAAATGTTGGCAACATCATTTTAAATGTTTCCAACCAAGAAAACAAGTGTAACTCCTGGATCATGTTAGGAGATATACCTTGCTTTAAAAGTTGTATGTTTCATTGAATGGTCCCGATGCACCATTATAGAGCCAATCTATAGAGTAAATGGACGGTAAACAAATTTAATAAATAAGTCAGATGGTCAGAGACCAAACACTGAAATGGACACTGGCTGTGGGCATGTGGGGACTCTAAATCCAAACCAAAGTCAGCTTTTGAAAAGTTTGGAGACTTTAAACTGGTGATTAAATGTTAGAATATTCATGACTGGAAGACACATGGTAACAAGGTCAGCCAATCAATAGGCATAGCAATTACCATATTTTTTGGAGTATAAGATGCACCTTCCCCCGCCCCTCAAAGAGCGTGGAAATGTTGGTGTGTTTTATACACTGAATACAGCCATTTTTGCCCTCCCAAAGCCCCTGCAGCCCATTTTTGCAAAAAAGGACCATTTTTTGCAAAAATGGAGGCTTTTTTGCCTTCCCTCAGCCTCCAACAGCACTCTGCAGGCCTTGGCAAGGCCTCAGCAAGGCAAAAATGCCCTCGTTTTTGCAAAAACAGGCAAAAAATGGGGCATTTTTTGCAAAAACATAGGCTTTTTTGCCTTATCCCAGCCCTGCTGAAGCCTGTAGAGTGCTGCTGGTGGCTGAGGGAAGGCAAAAAAGCCTCCATTTTTGTAAAAACTGGCCCGTTTTTCACAAAAACAGGGACATTTTTGCCTTGCCTTTTTTTTCTTACTTCTTCGAAATTTTGGTGCATCTTATACACCGGTGCGTCTTATAGTTCGAATACGGTAAGTCAGCTAATGGGAGCTTAAACAGATCTGAGTCTGTGCTGAGAACCGAAACTGAAACTATTCTGTCTGCTCTGAACTCTGAGATGAAGCTGTTCTCTCCTGCTTGTTTTCTGCTTGTAACTTTTACCACATTGAAAGAATCTACTATTGGTATTGTACGTTTATTCATCTGTTATTATGTAGATAAAGAAGTTAATGAATCCAACCGAATCAGTTATCTGTGTGTGCTTTCTGGATTTGATTTTTCTGCAACAAACTCTGATATTAATGGGTGCCTTGACAATTTACAAGCCTTGAGACAATCATTCGGTCTCTTAAATTCATCCTCAGCATCTCTTTCCCAAAAAGGGCAAAGAAAGGCCTCGCTTCCAAAGGCCTCTGAAGCGATATTGGTAAGCTACATCTCTGACCTCTTCTATTTCCACATAATTTTCTATTTTAACATAGAATGATGCAAGTGTAATCACTGCCGGCACAGAAGAGCCCACGCTAGGCAAGATGGAAAGTAATTTGATGTGACATTGCACAGCTGTGCTCCCATATATTTGCACTGATTTTTGATTGCCTTCAAAAAAGAGACGTTATATTTCTCTTCCTGCCACTTTTTCACTGATGAGTTTCTGCCACGCTTGGAATAGGCCTTCTTGCCTGTGAGATAGAATCTTTTTCATTTTGAAATTGAGCTTTCACATTTTCCTTTTAAGGAATTGACCCACCTTTGGAAGGATATCAAGATTTCCTCCCAAATATTCCATAAATAGCACTCAAACTGTCCATGTGAGGAATTTTTGCCAGCCAGCCATAAAGCAGTTGGCATTTTGAAAATAGGGGCATGAATAAAGTGGCATGAATTCTCTGCAGCTGTTGGCCTTATGAACGAGAAATAGATCAAATGGAGCTTTTTGCTGGAATTATAATAATCCAATAGCTACCCTATAATTAATCTTCTTCTGTCTTTGAAATACAATGATTGATCATTATTATGATTGAAAGCCAAGTTTTCGCTAGGACAATTCTGGCACACATTCGTAGAACTATAATCTCAAAGAAAGACAAATTAATCAAATCTATAACTGTTGTGGCCCGGCAGGAGCCATTGGAGCTGCCACCAGACTCCCACAGCGAGGGGCCCTATGAGTCGGCCCTGGAGGATGTGGAGGACCCTGGACAGGGTTCCGACTCCGAGCAGGGCGCAGAGAGACTGGTTGGCCACCAGGTGGCGCCTGAGCCTTGGATCAGTGGGGAGGAGACAAGAGAGAGTGATCCAGAAACCAACAGTGAGTTGTTCCAGGATGCATGCCGTCGAAGGGCTACTCGGCGTCAAGAACAACTACGTAATTACAGGAGGTAATTATGCTCAGCTGATGGTAATTATGCTCAGCTGATGGTCATTAAGCTCCTCTCCAGACTATAAAAGAGACTGCTTGTGCCACGCCCTTCTTGCAGAAGTCAATGCTTGGACTAAAGAGAAACAAACTTGGCAGGCTGGATTGTTGCCAGAGTTAGTCTGAATTGCTGCCAAGGTTTGTTGGACTTGCTGCCAAGGTCCTTATCTGTTTGTTTATTTGGCTTTCAACCACCGAGATTCTGGTCTTGTTATTAAAGGACATTCCATTTTACACTTGTCTCGGCTTTCGTTACTGGACGGAGGAGGGGATCAGAACAATAACTAATGGACTCTTACTATTTGCTAGCTCACTTTTGGAACAGTACAGGAGTGAAATACTATGAAGTCTGCTACTGGATCGCTTTGCTACTGGTTTGCTTTCCATGTACAAGTGTGCCAAATGCATGCCTCACACGCATGAGCACCACAGGTGCTACTGCGCAGCAGGGAAAAGGGAGGATTAAGAAGCCTTTTCTGAGTCTGAAAACAGCAGAACGGGGGTGGGGACAACTGTGCCGCAGGATTTCCTGCTTTCTAGTGAATATAAATCGTGGGGCACAGCTGATTGTCACACAGCTGATTGTTGGAATTACCGGTTCACTGTGCCGCTAGATTTCTAGCATTTTTTTACTAACCGATAGCATTTCACCCCTGGAATAGTGTCATAATTTGCAGATACTTGCTCTTTCTGAATGGTGAAACTTTGTTCTTTTGTACACAATCAGGTTGTTGTAAAAGTACCTATGGCATTAGACAGCAAACAGATAGACACCCTTTGTTTGTGTGTTGTGGATCATATTGGAAGGCTGTTAAGTCAATTGGCTATTGTAGGCAGGAAAGGTCAAGCATTTGCTAAAGCCACAAGATTAACAAATTTACTTACTAAGCAACTGTGTTTTTCAAAGAGGATAAAAATACCCAAGTGGGTGCAATAGTATTCTTGATGAGAAAAAATGGTAATTTAAAAAGAACAACTGAGGATACACCCCTGAAACCTGGATTAGAGTGATCCTTTAATATTTGTTTATTTTGATCTACTAAACTAATATTAAAAGGCTAGTGAATAAAACCTAAAAGAAGAAAAAAAGCAGAATATTCAACATTTATATTTTCTGCATCTGGACAGGGTTAATATTATATTAATACTGACTAATATCAATTTACTTCAACATCTTCCAAAACAAATTAATTTTAATCAGCTATTGTCGTATAATTACATTGCTTATTTTGGTATATCTGGATAGTGTTCTTTCAAAAGAAAAAAAGTCAAAAAATTCAACTGGCCTACATATTTATTGAACTGGGCATAATAAAGAGTTGAATACATACTCCTTTAACAGGGAATAACATAGAACAACGTGATGTACCCTGATTTTCTCCAATAAGACAGAATAAGCTGAACAAAAGGAATATTTTATTATCTTGTCTGGCATTAAATTGAGCCAGTTTGAAAGCCCTGAGAGTAATGTTAGGTTTATTTATTTTTATTTTTGTCAGGTGGAAAAAGGTGTTGTTGTTGTTAAATGACAGGATTTAATTGACAGTAATGTTTTTTCTTTTCATCCCTCTAAACCTCCATGGCTACCTACAGGGTGAGAAATGGCTTTTCTGTTGAAAGGCACATTTCCTTAGTGTGACTTAGAAATCATCAGAGTTAGAGTCAACAAACATTTCAAGTTTATGTGGCTTTCTGCCTGAGAAACTTCATATCCAGGATTTGTGAAACCAATGGAACTCCAAAAACTGAAAGGTGGAACTATGGTCAGGCTGCCATGGACTAGTTCCCCACCATCAGAGGTGGGTTTCTACCGGTTCAGCTGAACCGGTAGTAACTTGGCGGCCTGGGTCCCTGGAACCAGCAGTGACCCAGGCCCGCCATGCCCCCGAACTGGTTCTCTCAGAGGCACCATTGGCACCGCCATTTTGCTTTTGCCTTCTGCACATGCACAGAGCAATTTTTGTTGCACTACGCATGCGCACCGCATCCCTGAGCAAACCAGCAGTAGCGGCAGCTGGAACCCACCCCTGCCCACCCCATGCATCCCTTGAGGACCCTAAATCAGGGGTCCTCAACCCCCAGTCCATGGATCAACACTAGGCTGCAGCATGCCAGAAACCAGGCCACACAAACAAAGCCCCATCCGCAAGATGCAGGCAAAACCACATCCCCTCCGTCCATGGAAAATCCTCTCTCCGTGGAACTGGTCCCTGGTGCTGAAAAGGTTGAGGGCAGCTGCCCTAAATGATCTTTGAGGGGGCCTCAGTATTTGAAACAAATAGTTCTCAACTATTACCATAACTGGGACCAGAATTTCCATTGCTAAGCAACCTTTGTTAAGCAAACCATTGCAGCTAAGGGAATCCTGGTCATTAAGCATATCTGACTTCCTCCATTGACGTTCCTTGTTGGAAGCCAGCTGGGAAGGCCACAAATAGTAATCACATGATCCCCAAACACTACAATCATTGTAAATACATGATGGTTGCCAAGGCCCAAATTTTGACTGGTGAAAAGACCAGTCATCAGTTGCTCTCTTTTTTTAAGTGTTGCTGTAACTTCAAACAGTCACTAAACAAATGACTGTAAGGACAACCGAGAACCAGTAGAATAGAGTCTGGGTCGGGGTTCCAAGTAACACCCCCAATGAAAGAAGACTCCGAGGCTTGAATTTCCTCCAAGTTAAATTTTATTAGAGATGCCATATTGGCACATCTGGGAAAACCCAAATCTGAACACTTCCAGGTTTTCTCCACACAAGTGAAAGTTCAAGTCCCTACCCATCACATGGTCCAATCAGGCACCGTCCCAACTAGAGATGCCTCCCAGTCACGCCACTCGAGGTGCAGGGCAAGATGTCCTTGACTCTCTGAGAAAGGAATATTATTTAGACTATATATCTCCCATACTCCATATTATCCCCACTCCCATTTTCCCACAGTAGAAAATGTGGCAGGCCTGAAGGCCCAATGTAAAAGATGGCTTCCAGGCCTGACTGGCTGTTTACCTCAGCAACCTGGACCATTTTGTAAAGTACTGATATCGTTTTATTATTTGTACGTCTAACATTTGTACATCAAAATCACATTTCTTTTGAAGTTGTATTGTATTGTAGATCAAAATCACATTTCTTTTGAAGTTATAGCTTTAGGTAATCTAAAGGCCATTAAATCCTAACTAAGGGCCATGATCACTCTGACAGAATTTTTCAAACTGTGGGACACAAGCAACTTGGAGGGTGCTGCAAAAAAAATTGATCAGATTTGTGCAAACAAAACGGGAGTGCTGTCAAATCTCACTTTCAATTTTGCAAGCTAGTGGCAGGCAGTTGAAACCCCGTGAGAGAGGTTTTTTAAATTAAAGAAAAAAGCTGAACCGTCTATTTTTTTTCTTCTTGCCAAGATTAACTTTAATGAAATTATTGGTTTTCTTCATGAGAAAGGGGTTTCACAGAAATTCATTTTAGGGCTTCAAAATAGCCTTGGTTTGAGAAGTGATGTATTAGTTCAAGGACAAAGAACATATATTTTCTGTTTTGTTTTTTCTGTATTGCTTTCCCATTTAGGCCCTTTGTCAACAATCATTTTAAACTGTCCAGAATCAGTTGCTTGTTTCTCTAAATGACTTCTAACAGAAGCACTTCCAGCTGTGCTTGTATCTGCATATGCCCAGAAGCTGGGATCACATATGGCTGTTTACAATTGTGGTAACTTATAAAAAAAAATCCACTATTTGCTTCAAGCTTCCAACTATCCCATGTTTCCTTTAATGAGATTATCTCTGTGCATGCCACCCACTATGTCAGAATTGCTAACATCCATAAGTCAAACTATTTTATTACCTTTCTGGTGGTATTCTAAATTGTTTAATAAAGTAGTTTGTTTTGCACATATTTTAAAAAACACACAGAAGGAACAATGATAATCAAGTTCCTGCCCTTAAATGAATCAGTAATGTGTGTAAATGTGCACCTTTTTAATAATGAAAAACAAGATTAAACAACTGTTTCATAAAAAATCAAGAAAAGGGCTCCCTGAGGCTTTTTAGCCTCTTAAGTATATGCTAACAAAACATAATAAATGGACATGTCTGAAATAGAGAAAATAAAAATGGAAGCATGAAACCAATTGGAGCTAGATTTATAAATAAATCCCAGTAAAAGATACAACATCATTATTTGAAAAAGCTTATTTCATTACCCCTCTTGTTCCAGAATTTTCCTTGAGTCAAGGATTGGGTACTGCATATTGTCCTGGGGATTATTTTTAATGGAATAACTACTAAAATCATCAAGGGCACAGAAATCATTTGGGAATTTTAACCAGTATTTCTTGATCAGGATATGCCATCTCCATTCTCAGCTTTAATCATGATTCAGTTATTCCATGAATTGACCTTCCAACCAGTGTTAATACTATCCATCACATTCATTATCCTAATTACAAGACTTCCCATTGTAACCTTTAAAATTAAGATGAAATGTTAGTTGAGGTAAGGAAATACATCTCTGTGAAAGATTGGGAGGAGAGAAATATATATGAAGCTAAATGGCCTGGGGTGGAGTATTTTAATTACAGTAAAAATTGCACAACTTTATGACTGAATTCATGTGATGACTGAAAACTGGCCCAGAATGGAAGTCAACCATTGTGTTATGCAGAACAGCATCAGAGGAATGCAAATCATGGAACAGCAAATTATAATATCATTACATACATACATGCTGAAATTGTAGCTTGTGAGTTGATGCAGGTCTGAAAGCCATTGTCCCCATTCTGTACACATACCTCTGCCCTCTGGAGTATGCTCACAAATAACTCACAAATAACATATAAAGAACAGTTGCAGGAACTGGGTATGTCTAGTTTAATGAAAAGAAGGACTAGGGGAGACATGATAGCAGTGTTCCAATATGTCAGGGGCTGCCACAAAGAAGAGAGAGTCAAGCTATTCTCCAAAGCATCTGAGGGCAGGACAAGAAGTAATGGGTGGAAACTAATCAAGGAGAAAAGCAACTTAGAACTAAGGCGAAATTTCCTGACAGTTAGAACAATTAATCAGTGGAACAACTTGCCTCCAGAAGTTGTCAATGCTCCAAGTTATTAAGATGTTGGATAACCATTTGTCTTAAGTAGCGTAGGGTTTCCTACCTAAGCAGGAGGTTGGACTAGAAGACCTCCAAGGTCCTTCCAACTCTGTTATTCTATTCTAACTTACAAAACATGATTGTATAACTCACTTTATAAAGAGGAAATAAGTAAGAAAGGAAATATGTTTACAAGTAGTACAAAATATTTTTACATGTGGTGTGTACAGGTAATCCTTGACTTAAAACCACAATTGAGTCCAGGATTTCTGTTGCTAAGCAGATAGTTGTTAAGTGAATTTTGCCCCCCCCCCATTTTACAATCTTGTTCACCACAGTTGTTAAGTGAATCACTACAGTTGGTAAGTGAGTAGCACAGTTGTTAAGACAATCTGGCTTCCCCATTGACTTTGTTTAAATGATGAGCACAGAACACTACAACTATCATAAGTATGAACCAAAAATGGAGCTCAGGAGGGCCACACAGAGGCACCATGGGCTGGTCCTTCACTGTTTCCAGGGTGGCCCCATGGGCCACATCTAAGCACCCCGCGGGCCAGATTTGGCCTACAGGCCTTGAGTTTCACACAACTATTTTATATACTCACTATAGTAGCCAGCTTTCAAGCAACTTATACTATTGTACTTTGAGCCCTTTTCTTGGTCTGGGTATGCAGCAGTGGTGGGATATGACTGGTACGGCCCTGTACAGGCGTACCTGGGAGCACCAGATACCGTTCCGGTATGGTGCTCCGGAGGGCCTACCCGCCTACCTGCCGTCCTTACCTGTATTTGAGCCAATCAGGACTTCCGTGCACGTGCACAGAGCTTACGGCGCCAAGCAGCTGGAGCATCGCAGGCAGTAAGTACACATGTGCATACTGCGTGCTGCGCATATGCATGTGGTGGACTCCCAGTCCCGTTGCACCGTACTGGTTGCAATGGGATCTGGAACCCATCACTGGTATGCAGTCACCATGCCAGATGAACAGATGTGGTTGAGACAGGGCACATGGGGGTCATTTTCTTAATTGGCTACATGGATCACAATTCAGAAAAGATACAGTTGTTTCTGTAGTATTCAAATGATAGCTGTCTATTAGACACAAACATAGAAAGCCAGTGAAATAAGTTGCTGAAATCTGAATAGCAGACCAGTTAATCATGGAGAGAGGGATAAATTCAAATTCTGCCTGAGTCTGCATTGTTATGTGAAAGTAGGCAGGATAGCATTTCTCACCCTTGCATTGGGTGTGGGGGTGGGGGTAAAAAGTTGCCCTAAACATGGTCTGCCCCACAATATCTGGCTAGTTAACCATGGTTAGCAGATCATCTTATCCAGTGGTGGGATACAAACATTTTTACTACCGGTTCTGTAGGTGTGGCTTGGTGGGCATGGCATGGTTTGGTGGGTGTGGCAGGGGAAGGATACTTTAAAATCTCCATTTCTCCCACACACACACACTCCAAGGGAAGGATACTGTAAATTTTCCATTCCAACCCCCCCCCCACTCCAAGGGAAGGTTACTGCAAAATCCCCGTTTCCTCCCAATCAGCTGGGACTCAGGAGGCTGAGAAGATATGGGGCGTTGCCAGTCAGAGGTGGTATTTTCCGGTTCTCTGAACTACTCAAAATTTCTACTACTAGTTCTCCAGAACTGGTAAGAACCTGCTGTATTCCACCTCTGATCTCATCAGAAGTCAAGCCTTCAGAAAAACGAATAAAAAAAATTCATTTTCAGATGCTGGAATGTGATGCACCTTGTTGGATAGAGACTAGGTGTCAACACAGGATGGAGGAGAAACTTTCCAGAACAGATTTGAGGGTGGAGCAGGCTTGTTGGTCACAGTATTCTGTTGAGAATGGAAAAACAGAAGGACAAAAAAATGAAAGAAATATGCAAAGAAGGCATAACTGGCTGGAATGCTGAGCAAAAACACCCAATGCAGCAACATATTTTACAGAAGTATCTCCAAGCCTTGTCTTTACCAAGGTCACTTTTCTATTTGAAATGTCAACTTTTAATTTCCTGTTCCCACATGCTTAATTTTGATCATCCAGAGAGGAAAAAATGGTACAAAGATGTATCCTTTCATATAAAAACATTTCTAAATGCAGCGTTTAGAAGGTCACATCCTTTTTTTTCTTAGACCTGATTTACTGAGAAAAATAACTTTCGCCAATGAATGAAGCTAAATTAATGGAGTGCACTCAGTCTATATGAGGACCATAGCATCTAATTACTCCTATGTCAGGAAATATATATTTGTTTCTTGGAAACTTCTCACTTTCTCTCAAGATTAGTTTTGTTTTTGTAAGTATAGATGGATGCATGTACCGGGAGTAAAATGCCAGGACTTAAATCTACATGTTGAACCCTATTCATTCTTTTACAGTGTGGGAAGTTATCATCCAGCCCTCTCCCAGAAAAATGAAATATCCTAGGAAATATTGAAAAGGCAGAATATTTCTCTGGATGTGAAAAGAAAGAAACATGTTTTAAAAGACAGAATAGTTGCCTGTAGCTTCCTGCCCATCCCCACTGTTAATGGGCCATTAAGACGGCCAAGCTAGACAACTTTACATAATAAAGACTTCACCAGCAGCTACAGGAAAGCCTGATAATATTGGCCTTAACTGACCACATGGCATCTGAGAACTCATCCATACCTGGATTCAAAACACAACCTAGAGAGTAGCCCCTGCATGGCCCCATGGGAGTCTGACAACCAATCAGAATACATTTCTTACACAGGAACAGGAAACAGAGAGGTGGGACTAAACAGGTTATGAAAAGCCTAACAAGCACCTCCTTCAGCCCTTCTCTTCTTCTCCACCAACATTGAAGCATGTGATCACCTTTTCTGTTCAGTGCTCAAGCCATGTGGCCCTGTCCAACAATAAACCATCTTTCCAAGCAGCCTCCATGTCTGCAGTGTCTTTTTCCCCACTTGGAGCTGAACCCAGAAGGACATTTCTTTCATCAACAGGAAAAAAGCAAACTTTACAGACAATTTAGTAAAGTTCGTGGAGGCAGGTTTGTTTACTGTTGGAAACACATACTTTGAAACAGTCCCCCCCCCCTTTTGTGGTATATTTTAAATGCAAAAATGAAGTTAAATGGCTATGATGGGGGGAGATGCCAAACAGATTTTGACTCATTATACAAAGAACTAGCTCTCTTTTAGATGCCTAAATGCTGGGGAAGGCAGAAGGAAAAGAAGATAAAGATGCCGGCAGCAATGTAGATAGACTTAATTACAATGACAATGGATGCACAGTTGAAAGACCTAAACGATAAGGTAGTTTTGGTTGCTAAAAGTTGATGCTGACCTGACAGCACCGAATCAGTCAAGACTTTTATACAATGAAATTTCATAAACATGTTAGTTTCCTCTCTTCCCCCCCCCCCTTTAAACGTTTAACTAAAACTGGACACAGGTTATTTTACATCTAATAAAGCCACAACTCATGTTATTCTACAATAAGAGTAGGAAACGATATTGAAGATCATCTCTGTATTATTTATGAATCTACTGCAAAAGCATTCTTTGCCTTTAAACAAATCACATGGAATTGAGTCCACACCTCACATTGCAGATTGTTCCATTGTTGAATAACCATGAGGAAAGATTATAACCAAAACTTATTTTCTTGTAATTTAAACTCATTGTCTATAACAGTGGTCTCCAACCTTGGCAACTTTAAGACCTGTGGACTTCAACTCCCAGAGTTCCTCAACCAGCTTTGCTGGCTGAGGAACTCTGGAAGTTGAAGTCCACAAGTCTTAAAGTTGCCAAGGCTGGAGACCACTGGTCTATAAGAACTCTGAACCACTTGAACTTCCAAATTGTCCAAACTTCTTATCTAAAAAGAACTGTTTGGATGGGATTAAGGAAAGCGTAACAACCAAAGGAAAGGAAAGAAATGATAATGGGTCACCCAGCCATCATGAACAAAACCTTAATCTCTAGATCCAGCAATTATATTTGATTTCTGAAAGCTCTGTTCAGTGAATCCCTCGGAAGCTGCTTTACTTTTATTTTCTGGAGCTGACAATTACTTCAATGTGCAAAGTGTGCTGGAATCCTTGTGGCGAGGCACTGTCCACTCACAAGAACACGAGTAGCACCAGGACATCATGTGAATCAGGAAAATCCCAGGAACAGTTGCAAAGTTTTAACAACCATGTTACACGAACAGGACCAAAGCAGCTAAATAACACCCTTGATATTGGTTTAGGTCAGAGGTGGTATTCTGCTGATTCGCACTGGTGGCACCTGGCTCCGCCCACTCACCCAGACGTTATCATGGACCTTCTGTGCACAGAAGGTTCCGTGCATGCCCAGACATGCCCAGGCATGCGCACTCCCGCTACTGAACTGGTAGTGAAGAAAAGAGGATACCATTCCTGTTCTAGGTGACTGTAAAAGATGATTTGACAAAAGTACCCTTTTAGATAAATGGGTGTCTGTTTTCCAGAATTTTACAATTTCTGTCACAATTGAATTTTGTATGATTTGTAAAAATTCCGTTACAAAAATAGATTTTTTTTGCATTTTTTTTTTTACAAAAAGTTCTATTCCTCCATAGCTTCCAAATCCAGTCGTCATCACCTTGCTCCAGCCACCTTCCTGTCCCAAAATGGCAAGAAACTAACATTCATTAATGCAGATAAAATTCTATATGCTGGCTGACTGGGAGCTGAAGTCTACACATCTTAAAATTGCCAATTTTGAAAAACACAGATTTAATGCAAGAAATCAGCAACCTCGTGCTTTAACATTTCTGGTTGTATTTTCAATAGCCATGCTAACTGAGACTAGTAAGGGTTGCTCAAAACATCTAGAGACATCCGATTAAGTTAACAAATTGGTTAGAGTATACAGGAGTTTCCTCATCAAGGCTGAGCCACAGTAGCAGTTCAAGATGCTAGTGATAGAAGAGAATATTTGAAGCTGAGGCTGAACTGTGGGGCCCTTGGTGCTCTCTGTTTTGTGGTTTTGTTGCAGAGGTGGGTTCCTACCAGTTCGCACCTATTCGGTAGAACCGGTTCGTCAAATCTACCGAAGCGGTTAGAAGAGGTTCCACCAGTGGACCCGGAAAGCAGGCCACACCTACAGAAGAGGTTCCAAAAATTTTTGAAACCCACCACTGACACACACACACACACGCACACACAGACTGACACAGAGAGAGAGTAAAAGAGAAAGAAAGAAAGGAAGAAATAAACAAATAAAAAAAGAAAAAAGAAAGAAAAAGAGTGAGAGAGAGATGAAAGAAAAAAAGAAAAAAGGGACAGAGAGACAGAGAGACAAAAGGAAGGAGAGAGGGAGAGAGAGAGAGAGAGAGAGAGAACACATGGCCGGCAAGCCACTCCCACCAGGTCACATGGCCGGCAAGCCACACCCACAGAGTAGGTTCCAAAAAAATTTGAAACCCACCACTGTTTTGTTGTGTACTGATGATGTTAGCTAAATTGGCAATGGAGTGTCTTCCAAAAAAAACCCCACCAAGCTTAGAAAGCCCCAAGTATTCCACAGTTCAAGGTAAGCTGTGAGTGTGGAACCATGATTTGTACCAAAATATGAGGAGAAAATACCATTAAAGGATGAAGAAAAATAATCATACAAGAACAGAAATTCCAAATCTAGTTTTTATTTTCAAACCATCATACACAGAGATCTTGTATAATCCCTGACCAAGACTAAAGTCAATGAGTGTCTGTCAAAAAAGGGAATAATAAGGAAACTCTGAGCCTTCAAACATACCTGAACTAGATACCAAGGATTTCTTTCTATTACCCATGCTGTTTCACTAGAAATTGTGGTCATAAACATCCCTCCTAATTAGAGCAACACTGGATACTGACCACTGTTTCTCTACATGCAGGCATAACATTTAAAAATATAACTCCGAATTAGAGCGTTAAGAAATCAGAAAGCCAAATTCAGCATTAAATGCAAATATTTTTTCTTTCTTTTCAGATTCTTCTTTTGAATTTTAGAAAAATGAGAAATCGTGCTGCGTTTTAGTCAAAGCTTATACCATTACATCATGATGAGGGTTTCTACTGGCCTTGAAAGAGTAGTCATGAAATAATTATTTACTGGAAGAAATGTATACATCAAGAGCTTTGGAAAGCAGCGGCTGCCTCTTCATGAACTGAGATGCTCTCTAAAGTTATTCAAAATTAGAAGTTGTATTTGAATATAGATTTCTTTTTTTAAGAACTTATTTACAAAGTAATTATTTCCTGGATTAATTATGGTGCTTTCTTCTGTTCCTAGATGCACTGTGCTAATAATTCACCCAATACATATTGATGAGTGGCCTGTCGGTTCTTGTTTTCTCCATTCTAATTTTTTTAATTTCTAATCAGAAGTGGTTTAATTATATTTAAGTGAAATTGAAAATAAATTGCATCCTTCTACAGGAGAGAAATACAGAGTATGCAATGTTATGCAAATGTAGAGAAATACAAGAGTGTGACTCTCATTATAAAAATACTCATTTAATATTTGGCTCCCAATCTAATGTAGATAAATTTGAAGAACATATCATATTTTTCAGAATATAAGACGCACTGGAGTATAAGACACACCAAGATTTTGAAGAGGTAATTTTTTTAAAAACGTTTTTGCACTCTTCCAGCCTCCCAAACCCTCTGCACACCTCATTTTTTATGAAAAATGGGACATGCAGAGAGTTTGAGAGGCCTGCAAAGTTAAGGTGACGAATCATCCTCTTTTAGGGAGGACAATCCTTCTTTTGTAAGTTCTGTCCTTCCACGAAAAGTGTTCTCCTACATGTCCTCCTTTTCGATATTTAAAGACTAATCTGTTGCGCGTTATGTGACGTATTTATATTTGACATAATGATTCGTCAAGGCTCAGTATAGTGTGGTATAAGATGCGATTATGAGACGCATGCCCTCCGCACGGGAGACCTTGAGAGAGAGCGCCGCGCGCAAGTGGCTTTGTTTACTTCTTACCGAAACACGACACAGCACATACGCACGCAGTAGACTCACGGCACATCAGCAATTGAATGGCTCATGGTAATTATTTCTTTCTCAGTGAATATTCAATTATACAGAGGGAAGTACAATTCATGTTTTATTAATTCATTATCTATTTAATAATTTCCAAATATGTATAATTTTATTTACAAGTTTATACAACCCTGTTGTCAACAGAAGTGTAAAATAATTTAAATTTAAATTTTAGTGAAGTTTATTCGCTTATGTTATTAAAGTTTCAGTTGTAATAATTAATTTTATTTATTCATAATGTGCTTGCATCGTTCGTGTAGCTTTATATTTTATTTTAAAATTTAAAATTTCATTTAAGGGATGGAAAAATCAAAAAGAAATGCCATTTCAACAATCAATTGAAAAAGGAATTTCCATTCCTCATATCAAAGAAAGATGCCATTGTTTTCTGCAATATTTGCAGAGGAGAATGTTGTATTGCAGTTGGGGGCAGAGCAGCTATAACAAAACACTTGTCCACCAACAAACATAAGCAATCATTAGATGCATCAGCTTCCAATCATAAAGTAACAGTTTTTTTAAAAAACTTCAAATTATTCTGAAGATGAAAAACAGTTAGCTGCAATGGAGCTGCATTTGCATTTCATACCATAATTCACAATCAAAATTTTCGTAGTATGGATTGTACAACTAAATTATTGAAAAAGTTTCACAATGCTAAATTTTCATGCGCCAGGACAAAATGCTAGGCTATTATTAAATCAGTATTTAAAAAGTACTGTGATAAAATACTTACAGCAGACTTGAAAATTGCAGCATTTTTAACGGTTTTATCTGATGCATCAAATCATAATGAAACCAAATTGTATCCAATACTAGTAATATATTTTAATGTTACCAAGGGGATTCAAGTAAAAATCTTAAATTTAGAATCCATTGAGGGCGAAACTGCTGAAATTTTGTCAAACCATCTATACAGAGTAATAAATGAAAACAATTTGAAATCCAAAGTTGTTGCACTAGCAGCTTAATACAAACACAAATTTTGGTGGGTGAAGACGCAAAGGGGTGAATAATGTGTATATAAAATTACAAGATTTACTCCAAAAGAAAATACTAGGAATAGGTTGTAATGCACATATTTTGTCAAATGCAATCAACACGGCGTCATGTGCCATGCCAATTGATGTAGAAGTAATAATAACTACAATTTATTTGTATTTTAGCCGTTTTACCGTTCATGTGGCTACTTTAAAACAATTTTGTGAAGAAGCGAATGTTGAATACAAAAAACTTTTAGGATATTCAAAAGTTAGATGGCTTGCTCTAACACCTTATTTGAGCCTCTCTGTTCATATTTTTTAAGTTTAAACAAATGTCTAAACTATGTCTAAACTAAAATCCTGGAATCATTTTTCAATAATGAAATATCTGAGATATTAATGTATTTTGTACATAATCAAGCATCTTTTTTTCACAAAACAATTCAAAAGATTGAAGGTGAACACATTTCAGTTACAGAAGTTAGTCTTATTTTGAATGACTTTATCCTTCAATATAAATCTTTATTTGAAGATAAATTTCTTCCTTTAATTATAAAAAGAAAATTGTCAGACTTAGAGGAATCAAATCTGATCATAACAGAAAAGTTTATCAAAGAAGTGTAGAATTTTTACCAAGCATGTTTTCAATATAGCGAAGAATGGTCTGAAACAAACATCACGGGAAATAACATTTTTCAATGGTGTTTTTTGACTTCATCGCAAGTATATTGGACAGATATTGAATCTTGTGTTGAGTTTTTATCTAAAGAAATGCCAGACATTAAAATGGATGACAATTGTCTCTTTGAAGAAATTAGAAGACTGAATGTATATTTAAATTCTGAAAAATTAATACAGTGGGAAAATCAACACATTGAAATTGATAAAAGATGGGTAGATATTTTCAGCCATTTCAAAAATGAACATATTCCATGTGAAAATTTATTTATACTTGTTCAATTTACATTGTGCTGCCCTGGAACTAATGCAGCAGTTGAAAGAGTTTTTTCAACTGCCAATGATTTTTGGACAAGTGAGAATTGAGATTGAATGTTGAGACTCTAGCTGCAGCACTTGCCATAAAATTCAATATGAAGGATATTTCTTGTTCAGATATTTCCAAAATATTGTTAGAAGATGATACATTGACAAAAAAATATTAATTCAATGGAAAATTACTCATTTAAATAATAATTAACAGGCATGTAAGCATAATTACAATATAACATGTTACAAATGTTTTTATTATGCATATATCATATTATAGTGTATTATTGTTGCAATGAATAAAATATTTCTTTTATTTACAATATTTTTTTCAATTTATTTGTCCTCCTTTTCATTGTAAACAAGTTGGTCACCTTAGCAAAGTGCTCTTGGGAGCTGCGGGGGCAAAAACGAGCAAAAAAAGGCCCATTTTTCATGAAAATTGGGCCATTTTTTTGCCAAAAACAGGACATGCATAGCCTTTAGGAGGCTTATAGAGTGCTCCTGGGGGCTGGGGGGGGGCAAAATTGAGCAAAAAATGGCTCATTTTTCTCTCATTTTCTGCCTTCCCCCAAGGAGTCTTTGCAGGCCTCCCAAACCCTCTGCAAATCCATTTTTGTGAACGGGGCAGAGTTTCAGGGGGCCAAAAATGCTGTAGTCAGTGTATAAGACGTACCCAGATTTTCCCCCTTTCGGGGGGGGGGGGGGGGGGGGTGCCTATTATACTCTGAAAAATATAGTATACAATTATAAAAATGAGATCATATTCCCTCCAAAAAGATAGTGCCCATGTTCACACATAGTCTAAACCCCATGTAATGTAGCTCAATGGGATATAGTGGATTAGTCCCACTGACACCCTCAAGTGAAGTGCCTAAATCCTTCCCCCAATCCCAATTGCTGCTTATTCCCAAAATCATGACATAGGGGGTCGATCTAGCCATTGTGATCACCCATTTGAGACGTTTTTCTACTAACTATTGATTTAGAGGTGACAAGTATGACCTCTTTTCTGGTCTCGGCTTTCTACGGGTAACAGATTGATTGGATAGCATGGCAGACTACATTCCCTTATCAAAATGATTTCAGAGGATACAAGTTATTCATATGAAAGATTAAGAATGAAATTGAGTATTGAAGACAATGAAAAAGGGACAAAATCTTTATGAGAGTTTAGGGCTTTTAATTCACAAGCAATTTTTCAGGAATGAAAACACCTCAGATTCAACCTACCATACAATTCTTTTTTAAAAAAACACCAATAACAATACAAAGATCAGTTTGTGCCAATTCATATTCTAAATAAGCAAAAGTATCCCAATTCACATCATATTTCTCTGGATGGCTCTTAGCTTCTGAGTGTCCACATCTTACTCTGATTGGAGTACATTTCTTATCTGAAAGAAGGCAGACTGGGAAGAGGTGCCATTTCTCTCTCTGACAGAAGGCAAGACAAAATGGAGCTGCCCGTTCAACTTTTAGGAGCTCACTTATGAAAACCTTCCTACTCTTGATTGGTTGGTTAGAGTTTGAGTTTCCCAGACTTTGTTGGACTCTGCCTACTATCTGTATAATTAATTCTCAGTTAATGAATAGAGGGCAGAGGAAGGAAGAGTTCCATATAACAAGGAGGTTCCAGATAAGGGAAGATGGAGGGTGGTGTGGAGATCACATAAGAATCCTTGGCTGTATCATCCTCTACTTTGCTTGCTTGCTATTGGCTGCCATAGAAACAGGGAGGGTGGGGGCTAAAGGTATTTTTTGGGTGGGGGATTGCTGGTACTGGAAGAGTTATCATGAAGGGAGTTTTGTTCTCACCATCTTCTGCGCATGCTGATGGCTCGTGTTTGCACTTGGTCAAGGTCAACCATCTCTGCATACCAACTGAATGAGGCCTCTTGAAGATGCACCCTTCATGACACCTCTGGGAGTTGCAGATTGGACATTAGGTTGGGGTAATTGGGGAGAGGGTCCTGGGCAGTGATGAGTTTCAAAAAAACATCTGCTTCTATTAATGGCAAAAAAAACCCCACAATCTTGTTGACTATGTAAATTTAGACTGCTGCTAGACATTTGATAATGGCTGCAGGAAATCATAGATAATTTGTTGCAGCAGGGTCTGCAGGAGGGCAAAGAGATCAGAATGGTACATGACTACCCTTACCCTTTTCTATCTGCATTACGCGCATGCCAAAAGGAGTTGAACCTAGAAACACAGTTGTCACTGGAAGGACAAAATTAATAACTTCACCCCTCCTGCAATGGAATGAGCCAACTTGTTGTGGCCAACTTGCCAAGGGGCAATTCAACAATTCAATTTAATTATTTTAAATTATTTTTTTTTTAAATTAATTTTGGTAATTTGTATTTGCACCTAAAGTGTCCCTGGACCTGAGAAGATTATTCAACCAAGTTTAAAGGTTTACATATTGAAAAGGTTATTGCAGACCAGTGAGTATAGTTGCTGATACATTTAGAAGCATGACTTATTAAATTTATGATTTATTAAATCATTCCCTCCCTACAGTGCCCCATTCAGCTGCCATCTCAATTTTCCTTTTTGCAACATAGTTTCTTTAATTTTCTTGAATTTGATCAATTGCTGTATCTTCTCAGAGTAAATTAATTTGGAATTCTACATCAATAGACTTCATAGCAACTAACCTTATTAACATAGATTTGGCTGGCTTTGGGATATTATCTTCTAAAATTTTACGTTAGGTTGCCACATTTTGAAAAAAAAATACTTTTGACTTTATTTTATATAACGGTAACTCAGCTTATTATTTCTCTCATTTTATTATTTTTTTAAAAGACTAGAAGGGTGAATTCCAAGCCTGTACAATTTATATCCTCCCAAGATTTCTACTCAAAAGGAGGTTGATAAACGTTCTACTTTGCTGTCTATCGAATAAAAAAATTACCAAAAATATATACTCCAATGCCATATTTGCTTAATGAGGCAAATATTCAGAGCAGCAGTTATTTAAAAGGGGGTTGGTTAATTCTACCTTACCATCATTGTTTCTTTTACTCAGTCCTTCTTTCCAGCCATCAAAGATTTGGGGGCCATATTAGTTGGCTTTCTTTTTAAAAACCTTGAAGTTAGAAAAAAAGTAGACAAAAAAGTATAATATTGTGAAGTACCCATGGTTCGCCCATGAGGCCAATGTTGAGAAAAGACACGGACACGAGCTTTCTCGGGATGGGACGACCTGTCAAACTACAATTGCTAATCTACTGCTCAGGGAAGTTCTGTCTATATATAGTCAAATCCTGGGCGTCGTTGGGTAAGGTACATCTAGAGCGAACTATCAGGATGTTATGGAGTTTGTTTTTTCCTGTGTGGTTCAGCGTGGCTGCGCATGCCCTGTTATGCACTGGGCCATGGGTGACCGCCACACCTACACAAGGAGTTAAATGACAACATAATATGAAACAAAAGCAAAGGAAAACCTCTCGACATAATATTTGTTTTATTACTACCCTGTTTCCCTGAAAATAAGATTGCCCAGATAATAAGCCCAATCAAGCTTTTGAGTGCATGTGCTAAAATAAGCCCTCCCCAAAAAATAAACCCTCCTCGAAAATATTGCAACGCAGCAGCAGCTATGAGGTGACCAAGCTCACCACCTCCTGCACCTCAAAAATAATAAGACCTCCCCGAAAATAAGAGGGTCAAAAGAAAATAAGACCCTGTCTTATTTTCGGGAAAAATGGTACTATTAGGGCTATAAATATAGTAAAAGATGCCATCAGAGACTATGAAAGCTACTTGTACTATTTCCAATTTGTTTCCCACAGCCATGTCTTCAAACTTCGGCACAAATAATTCCTCAGTGAAATGCTGTTGTTTACCAGTAGCATCATAGTGACAGCTGTGGGTAGGATGAAATCAGGAATGTTTACATATCTATTCTCGGTCATTCAGGACATGGATATCCTAAAGGTGGTTTTCAAAAGGCAACTGGACTTTGTTTTTCCCTGAAGATGTTTTGTTTCTCATCTAAGAAGCTTCATCGAGGAAAAACATAGTCCAGTTGCCTTTTGAAAAAGCACCTTTTGGACAGGAATGATCACAGAATTTAGGCATGGAACAGAGGTGGGTTCCGGCAGACACTACTGCCAGTTTGCTCAGCCAGCACACACTTGATGCACACATGCACAGTACAATTAAAATTGCTCTGTGCATGCGCTGAAGCAAAAAACAAGATGGCAGCGCCTATGACAATGCCGAGAGAACTGGTTTGCGGGCATGGTAGGCCTGGGTTGCTGCCAGTTCCAGCGACCCAGGCTGCCAAGCTACTACCGGTTTGGCCAAACCAGGTTGAACCAGTAGTAATCCACCACTGGCATGGAAGGAAGAAAAGCAGGGGAGGACGAAAAATCCATCAAGCTCAGATGTGCCCTGCACTGGAGACCCACCTTAGTCGTTCAATATGTATTATTATTATTCTCATTTTTAAGACCTGTTCCTCTTTTCCCAACTTTTTAGAAGATGAGTGTATAACGCTAGCAGTAGCTGTCTGGAGAAGAGAGTTCATTTTCATCTTCTCTGGCTGCAAACTATGTTAACTTTGTTTTTTTGAAAAATAACATGACAAATAATCTTGGGCTTTTGGTGTATTTCTGATATTACACCAAATGTAATGTAATTGATCATGTAACATATGCAAAGTATAGGAAAAAAGATAATTTTCCATTATTTCTAATGGAAATCATGGAAATCATGGAAACAATGTGATTTCTAAAGCTTCTGAACTTTAAAAATAAATCCTGAAAAGAAAGGAACAGTGGCTGAGACAGAGTTGTATAATGCTACATTTCTGGAAACACAGAGAGGAACCTGCCTCATTATTGAGGGGGGGCTGTGTGGAGAGGGTTTCCTCTTTTGGTTCCACCACAAATCCGCAAAGCCCTTATCCGCGGAGACATAAGCGTGAAGACTAATTCGCGCCGTTCAAAGCGCTAAGGAAAAACGCGACCCTACCGCGATGATATAATCGCGGAGGGCAAATCCACGCATTTCCAAGCACTCAGCATCCTAAACCTAACCCTAAACCTAACCCTAAACCTAACCCTAAACCTAACCCTAACCCTAACCCTAACCCTAACCCTAAACCTAACCCTAAACCTAACCTTAAACCTAACCCTAAACCTAACCCTAACCCTAAACCTAACCATAACCTAACCTAACCCTAACCCTAACCCTAAACCTAAACCTAAACCTAAACCTAATCCTAAAACAAACCCCTAAACCTAATCCTAACCCTTACCTTAATTTAAATCCGCTTTCTGCCACCGCGCTGTTTTAAAGCGCCCTTCTGTCACCGCGCTGTTGTTGCAGCGGTGATGACGCACGGTGATGACGTCGCTGCTTTAGCGAAGCAATTTTATCACCACTATTTTGATGAGCGCGGTTTTGTCATGCCACGTCCTCTTTTAAATTCTTGGGAGTGCTTATTAGTCAAGATCTGGTGATTGGCAAGGCCCAACAGAGACTTCATTTCCTTAGAGTCCTGCAAAAAAATCAGGTGGAACAACGGCTGATGACCTCTTTCTATTGGTCCATTATAGAAAGTACCCTCACATATTGCATTACAGTATGGTACGCTGGTTTAACTGCTGCGGACAGGAAGCAGCTATAGAGGGCAATCAATTCAGCACAGGAACCATTGGTTGCCCTCTAGCACCACTGGATGACATCGCCAGGTCTCGCTGCTTTAGCAGGGTAAGGAAAATACCTAGAGATGATTCACACTCTGGTCAATGTCTCTTCGCACTTCTACCATTGGGCAGAAGACATCAAAGCATATCCTTGAGCTGTCAGGCACTTAAACACAACCACTCCACGTACAACCGGAAACATATGACTAGTTTTTCTTTTGCTTTCTTTCTTCCCCCCTCCCTAATTACTTGTATAGGGATTATTCTTTGTACTATTTATGTTGTTTGTATTTGTTGTCATGGATTGCACCAGTGAGGCTAAAACCAATTTCATTGTATACATGATGTACAATGACAATAAACACTATATTATTAGCCGCATAAAGTAATTCAGATTAATATACTCATCAGATGAAGGAGACAGATTTAGGATAATAGACAAATAATCCAGGTGTCAGCATTCCAAATATCATGCAGAATTAAATCAGAATCCAAGGCAGAGCTAGCCTTAAAGTTCCAATTTAATAAGACAGACATGTTGGCATCGTACTGTGGAATCCCAATTCTGGAAGTTACATTGGATTCCCACCCAGTTGAAAGTTCATGATCTTGTCCCCACACCCACAAATCCACCATATGGTCCAATCTTCTTCTTCCACACTGGCATCTCCATCCAGCTGGTTCCGGTCAGGTGCAGAGGTGCGGAGACAAAAGATGACCTTGGGCTTCTAGAAAAGAATGACAACAACACATTCCACAATTCTACTCCTATCTATTCCCCCCTCCCAACTACTACACTAATGAAACAGCATAATGACATAAGAGAGAGTGTGGCAGGCCAAAGATCCTAAAAGGGATATAACTGCAGGCCTGACACCAGGTTTCTTATCAGTCAATAGATTCATTCTTTAGGGAAATATATTGGGATGGAGAATGAAGTTAATTATAATAGCAGTGCAATTAATTAGCGGCCATGGCCATAATTTATGTATGGAAATATTAAATACGGTTTCTAATGTTCCTTTCATTTTTTCCCCTTCCTTCTCTGCCTTAGGGAATATTTTGATATTCAGCATTTTCTCATGTATATGAAGACCTCTACTGTGAAGATGGATGATTCTCTCGTAGGTTACCCAGAGAGCACAAAACTAAACCAGGGCTGTAAACTAGACAAAGAGGCATCGCTGAAGGATGTCAGAGATAGTATTTATTCATTTATTTATTAGATGCATATCCTAGATTTCCCTCCAAAATGTCATTCAGAGCCACTAGAAATCCCTTGAACTGTGTTTTGACTCCTCAGGAGCACTTCAGTCTCATCAGGATTATGTATTAATATGCTTTCCTTCAAAATAAATATCAGGTACTATTTCGACCTGTGTTCAGCTTTAAGCTTGGAACTTCTTATCAAGGATTTCCACAACCCTGAAGGCATGCTAAGGCCTGAATTTTATTTCTATCATTTCAACGTAAGAATCTTTAGGCCAAGCATCAAGTTATCAGAATCCTGATCAATGGTATTTAGTATTTGTATTGTTAATGCTTATTTCTCACACAAATATATGATAACCTACTAACACATTCTTATTTTCTTTATAGCCTTAGTTTATGAATGATTTTAAAACCAGAGAGTTACTGCAATTCAAATGTAGACATTACTGACCTGGATGAATTAATGATTTCCAATAAAAACAATTTTCCTGATCTTGTGGGTGGGGATCAGAGGTGGGTTGCTACCGGTTCGCATCCATTTGGGCGAACCAGTAGTGAAAATAGTGACTGGATCGCCGAACCGGTAGGGACGGCAGGCTTGCCATGCCCCCGAACCAGTTCCCAGGTCACCATGGCATGGATTTTTTTGGCATTTTTAATGTTCTGCGCATGCACAGACCTATGTACAGGCTACTGCACACATGCACGGATTGCACACTCAAAGCGCACTCGCACCAAAGCGGCAGTAATGCTGGCAGCAACCCACCCCTGATGCGGATGGTGTGTGTGTGAATTGTGGGGGCTCAAAAAAGTCAAGTTTGTGTCCACACACTAGTGACTGAAACTCCATCTCCTTTTGCATGCATCGCAGCACTCATTTTTAAAAAGGGAGGAGCGTCCATTGCCACTGCCTTTTTGACACGTTTAATCTCCCTGTGCAGACATCTCTGTCTGCTCCCATTTAGAAAATGTTATATTTCCCGATGGAAAGCACTACACAATAACAGTACACTTACCAGAAAAATATAATATATTCCATGCCTAAATTAATAATATTACAACATTTCTTGTACAGCTCAGATAAATTCCAGTATACAATTCACAACTTTTGTCAAAACTCTGATATTCTTCCAAGCCAAGGTGGCGCAGTGGTTAAATGCAGCACTGCAGGCTACTGCTAGATCAGCAGGTCAGCGGTTCAAATCTCACCGGCTCAGGGTTGACTCAGCCTTCCATCCTTCCGAGGTGGGTAAAATGAGGACCCAGATTGTTGGGGGCAATATGCTGACTCTCTGTAAACCTCTTAGAGAGGCCTGAAAGGCCTATGAAGCGGTATATAAGTCTACTGCTATTGCTATATTGCTATTCTCGTCAAATAGATACACAGAAATCCTTTTCAAATGCAGCCAGGCTACACAGTCTGATTAAACCCATTTTTCTCATCAGGTAACCAAAGACTGTTCCCTTTTTGTATCTGGGATATTTGTGGCAGAACAATTTTTTTAAAAAATTGTATCTGGGATGTATGTGGAAGAACATTTTCAACCACTTTTTTGGCCTAAGCCAGGAGGAGACAATCTCCCCAGCTCAAATTCATTGTTAATTAGGATTTCCTGCATATCAGAGGTGTTCTGCATAATCCGTTTCCTCATGCTGCCTTTCTGTATTTAGGATATAAGCCACCCAGGCAGCCTCCTCTGTGAATGAATATTTTCAGAGCTGCATTACTAGGAATTTCATGAAAAATCATTAAACTCAGGGAAAGTTCTAGTCTTCAAAGAATAATGATTTGTGGTTGACTACATGCTCCCCACTCCCGACCAAGATTAATACCGGTAGCTAAAAAGCTTCACACAGCTAGAAGACATCCTGTGCTACAGCTTACAGAATCCTTTCACAGAAACAGGGAAATATTGGTGAACTTCAAGTATTTTCCTGCATTGTTTTCTTTCTGTTTCAAAATAATCTCTCTCGTCTATCTAGAGATCCAAAAGGGGATTAAGATGAATGCAGGTGATTAGGGTGAAAGGAAGGTAATTGGTTATTTTCTGGTATATGAGACAGCTACCTGACAAAAATAATTCATAAAGTAATTCATTTTTGATATCCCCTGAGTAAATTTATCCTCTTTAAATTATAAATCTTTGCATTCTAATTTTTTTTCCAAAGCTCTGAAAAGTTTATTAATGCTACCTCTACACAAGAATTGAATCAATTAACAGTGATGACGTTATCCATTTAGTCATACCAAAGGTGGTTTTTTTTCAAAAGGCAACTGAACTTTCTTTGTTTCTCTTTGAAGATATTTCACTTCTCATTCAAGAGGCTTCTTCAGTTCTGGCTGACTGGTAAAAAAAAATGGAAGGAATTATATCCCTTGAAAGCATCTGGTCATTGGTACTGTTTCTGACAGATTGTGCTTAATTCTTGGTGAGTTTCTAGATCAGGTCTCTCCACACAGATACAGATTAACAGAGTTAAAGGGACCTGGTAGGTCATCTAGTCCAACCCTTCTACCCAAGCAGGAGACCCTACACCATATCTGACTGATAGTTTCTTCTTGAAAGCCTCCAGTGATGAAGCTCCCACAACTTCTGAAGGCAACTTCTGTTCTATGGGTTGATTGTTTTCATTGCCAGAATATTTCTCCTCATTTCCAGGTTGAACCTCTCCCCGGTCAGCCTCCATCCATTAGTCCCTGTCCAGCCCACAGGTGCTTCAGAGAACAGCCTGATCCCCTACGCTTGCCATTCCAAGCCTTAGGTCCTTGAAATGAAATTCTAAATTCTGTATCTTGGTTCTTTGGTTATTGAACATTACTAAAAATTATTGTGAATGTAGGAAAACATTGCGGTTTTTTTCCAATCTGTCACCAACAATTAGGACCTTTGAGTGGGAATTCTGGGCACTGCAATTTTTTTATACTTCTGAGAGATGACTAATTGTTATGAAACATAGCAAACATCTTCCTGTAACAGAAAAAGTACAATAATAGGGTAAATGAAAATATCTAAGCCTTAATATACAAGAAAAAAAGAGCTAAACATGCATTTTTAATTCATCAAGTTTTATTTAATTTGTGGGCGTGTGTGTGTGTGCATGTCTTTATCATAAAGGGAATTGTCACAAGAAAACTCTGAAATTAAACATTTCATATCATAAATATTGCATATTGAAACTGAGTCAGAACATCATATATTATTAATTTGAAAAGTATTAAAATCTCCAGCTCTATTCATAAATATTCTTTTATTTATTTCATTGTATGTTAGGGCCTTGGATTACTTGGATTATTTTGCTGACCATTGACACTAGAATACGTATTTTTAAAAAACCTACCACCAGAGGTGGGTTCCTACCAGTTCGGACCAGTTCGGCCAAACCGGTAGTGATTTGGCAGCCTAGGTCACTGGAACTGGCAGCGACCCAGGCCTGCCACATCCCCGAACCAGTTCTCATGGCAGCGCCATCTTGTTTCTTGCTTCTGCCCATGTGCAGAGCAGTTTTTATTGCCCTGCCCATGCGCATGCGGCGCTGCCACGAGCGAACTAGCAGTAGTGACTGCCGGAACCCACCCCTGCCTACCACCACCACCTAGCTATCTGGCAGGCTACCAACCAATTAGTCTTTCAGAAGACCATTAAAACTTTATCTAGGCATTGGGATAATGTGATGGAATCTCTGGAGAGTTATTGAGGCATCATGGGAGGCTGCTCAACACACTTTTTTAGCTTTAACACATGTCATGGTTTTTATAGTTGTATTGCTGTGACTCATTAAAGAGCTGCTTCAAAATGGAAGTCAATGCAATCTTTTGAAATAAACAAGTTTCCAATGATCATGGAATTAAAATGAATATTATCATGTTTTGGATATTTTATGGGAAGAGCCAGTTTCCTTAGGAAATCTTTAATGCAGGAAAAATTGAAAGAAACAGAAGAGAACAAACTCGGCAAGGTAGATGAATTCAATTACCACGGTGATGGGTTCACCATTGTGAAACCTGAAGGGGTAGACCTGGGGCAGATCAATGGCAGAAGACCTATTTATCTTTGGTATTTATCTATGTTTTGTAAGAATTGACATTGACTTGAAGGCACCTAATTGATCATCAAATAAAATGCCACGTGGCACTAAACACCATTATTTCTGAGCTTAAAGAATATATTAGACCAATTGTGTAGCTATCTCACACATACCAGGCTGTTTATTGGAGTTATAGCTGCTGCTGAGGTAACAATAACAAATCAATACAGCACCTGCCAATTTGGAAGAAATATTCTGAAAATGAAATCTGTGTCAACATACGGCAAACCAGCATGAAAATATCTAAAGGAAAGGGCAAAACATACAAATACCATGGAGCTATCAATTATAACAATACTGGCTGCCTCCACAACCTACAGCATCAGTTTAATATTGGTCCCAGCAGGCAGCTCTTTTCTTGTGTGATAGTATGGGTTCTGTTCCCACAGAACATTCATAATGTCACTTTCTGTGTCCAATGAAATTTATATCCAAAGTATCATGATCTGCCAGGGAAAGGCTGTTTTCTCTCTTGCTTCCAGCTCTTGAGGATGCTATAAATATTACAGCAAGGACAAAGGAAAATACTTCTAGCTTTCTTTTACAGATGCTACTCAACTATTATCTTATTCTTTCGTAGCACTGTTCCAACATTACTGACCAGTGGGATACCAAATCTCTCTTATTTGGTTGACATTTGGACACAGATTATGAAAAGCCCTCCATCACAGTAGCTTTCCTCTTCGTTGTTAAAAATAGAGGGATGGAAATTGGCCATGCCACTAAACTGAATTTATAGTTGCCAAATTACTGCAGAAACTGCAATGCAGTTAATAATCACACTTTGATAAAATTTGAGATACAGTTCTCCAATCAAAATATGCTGATAGTACACGGAGTTAGTCCCAGATTTGCAGCAATTTGTTTGACTGTTTGAAGTTACAACAGCATTGGGGGGAAAAATCACTTTAGAATAACTTTATTGTTACTTTGAATGTACACTAATCGAAAATGAAATTCTGTTGCATACAGCTCTCACCTCCAATATACACTACATAAATATGACTAAATAACTAAATAAATACCCTGTTTCTCTGAAAATAAGACCTCCCTGGATAATAAGCCCAATCGGGTTTTTGAGCGCCTGTGCTAAAATAAACCTTCCCCTGAAAATAAGCCCGCTCTGAAAATATTGCAACACAGCAGCAGCCATGAGGTGACCATGCTTGCCGCCTCCTGCACCTCAAAAATAATAAGACCTCCCCAAAAATAAGGCCAAGTGCTTATTTCAGGGGTCAAAAGAAAATAACCCCTTGTCTTATTTTGGGGGAAACACGGTACAAAATTATGCATATACCCACATATATTATTTGACAGAGAGAAACATCACAGTCTAGTTCAGATGCAGAGGTGGGTTCCTACCAGTTCTCACCTATTCGGTAGAACCGGTTCGTCAAATCTACCGAACCAGTTAGAAGAGGTTCCACCAGTGGACCCGGAAAGCAGGCCACACCTACAGAAGAGGTCCCAAATTTTTTTGAAACCCACCACTGGTCCTTGGATATGATTATTCTACACTATCATGCTCCTATTTATAAAACTCTGGGCCTCTGTGAAAGGTAAGGATGACTACTGCATTTGTGGTGCAATCAGAACATTGCGTGTGTTGAAGTTCTTTTAACGCAAACCAAAGATGCCTTAAAAAAAACAAGTTTACATCATATTCTTATGCATGCCAGTGCTGTGTGTGAGGTAATTTAGGGTGGTTCTGACAAGTGTCGTCGGCATCTTCATATCCGGTCACATGGGTGGCAAGCCACTCCCATCCGGTCACATGGCCAGCAAGCCACTCCCACAAAGGAGGCCACACCCACAGAGTAGGTTCGAACAATTTTTGAAACCCACCACTGTTCGGATGTATACATGTACATGAGGAGAAAAATGAATCTTTTGAGTTTACCAGACAAATGGCATAGGGAACAAAGCTGTTACAGAATCTGGTAATCCTGCTAGAAATAACTTCAAAACCTCCTTCCAGAGCAGGGGTGAGTTGCTGCTGGCATTATTGCTCATTTGGTGCACAATTTTTTTTTGTGTGCTCCACGCACAGGCGCATTTACACATACATAGGTTTGCACATGTGCAAAACATTTAAAAGGGGGGAAATTAAATTTGTGCCATGAAAATTGTTCTGTGCATGCACAGAACCGAAAATCAAGATGGCGGCACTGTAGGAGAACCAGTTCGGGGGTGTGGCAGGCCTGGGTCACTGCCGGTTCCAGTGACCCAGGCCGCCAAATTACTACCAGTTTGGCCAAACCGGTCCAAACTGGTAGGAACCTACTTCTGTCCCAGAGGGGAGCAACAAACTCAGACCTTAAAGGGTGTGTGTGCTCTAACAATGCTTTGAGCTCTAAGCACATAGTGCTTATAAGCAGTATCTTCCTATAATCTTCTCATCTCCCATCTTCAGATGTTGTGGCTGAAGATGCCAGCAAAAATTCTCTGAAACTTCAGGAAATCTGTTGTCTACACCCTGGTTACTAACCCCTGAAGCCCAACATGGCCTAATATATACTATGAAAGCCTACACCAGTATAATAAATTTATACTTATAACATTCAATCTTAATCATGCCACATTTCCTGCTAACTGTAATAGTATTGATTCCTTTGGGTATGTTTTGATCATTATGCCCCATGTATAATCGAACTCTAACTCCAAGCATTCTCATACTATTCTATGTATACCAGGATTTCTAATTTAGAGAATTCTTACCAGCCAACTCATTGTTCGTTGCATCTCCCCAACAAGAAGAGCTTGTGGTTTAGAGGTTAATACAGCTGCCTAATATGTAAAAACAGCCCAAATTCAAATCCCACTAAGGGTATGGCTAGCTGATGAGAGCTAAATAGCTTGAAATAGATCTATACTAG
This sequence comes from Thamnophis elegans, assembly GCF_009769535.1. Taxonomy (NCBI): domain Eukaryota; kingdom Metazoa; phylum Chordata; class Lepidosauria; order Squamata; family Natricidae; genus Thamnophis; species Thamnophis elegans. Next base: position 22,240,942 of record NC_045549.1, on the reverse strand, counting down.
TCTCCCTTCATTTATTTATGAGCAAAAATTGTGTGTGTGTGTGTGTGTGTGTTGTATTTGTGCTGATAAATAAAATGGAATAAAATGGATAAATAAAATGGAATGGAAAAAGAATGGAAGCAGTAAACTTCCTCCCATATTTGGGCATACCAGGGGTTGTGACTCTAAATACATATATCTATATATATACATACATACATACATACATACATACATACACATACATATACATAAATACATACATACACTCAAAAGTCAAGGTGAGTCATCCCTTCTTGGAATGATGGTACTTCATATGTTGCTTAGCATTCTGTCAATTACCTGTGATCTTCAACCCATTCTGGGACATTTTCATTGTTTCTCTTTCGCGAACTGAGGATTTTGTGTGCATGGAAATCAGGAGAATCAATGTGCACATCTTTTTTTTTCATTCTTGCTTCTGAGAATTGCTGCAATTTACTCAGCTGTCTTGAGTGCCATTCAGATTGCTGAAAGAGTGGTAAAGCAAGGGGAGGTAAGGAAAAGAGTCCCTACCACTAAAAAAAAGCATTATCTGAAATGGGTAGGCAACCTGCAGCTCTACTGTCCTTGCTGTCATGCCCCACTGAGAGGTTTCCAACCAAAAAACAAGATTCTCACAGATTGAAAGTAGTTTCATTGTAGGACAGGTTACAAAATCTTGGTAATTGGATAAAGGAATTGTGACCCTCATTTATCAGTGGATACATTAAGTTCAAGCCTCCCAATTACCTGTGATCTTTCTAACCTAATTTTAGGTTTAATGGAGAAGTTAATCACCTGTTTGATACCAAATTTACAGGACTACTCCCAGATCAACAGCAACTCTGTACACTGTGTAGTATATAAAATTTAAAGCAATGCAGTCCTCATCATATAATAGAAAACATCTAGGGGGGAAATAGCAACTATAGTTTCACAGATCAAGGAACCCATAAGAATCCAAACTTCCCCTTTAGACCATTTCTAACTGCTCTTGTTTTCAATATTTTGGAAACATTCAATTTTATTATCAGGATGAGTCAGAGAATTCTATTATATTTGCCCTGACTTCAAAAATCATCTGAAGGAAAATATTCTACATCACTTGGGAAATGATTCAGTTCTCTGATTTTTGCTGTTTAGAAGAGTTAGGGTGAGAAGGAAAAGGGTATCAAAGAATAAAGGGGTGCGGGGGAGGTGTCACAGGGGAAAAAAAATTAAGGTAGAGAGATCTTGGACACCCCATTCATATCCATGTTGCTGAATCTGTTTCTTCTGTTTCCTTGGGGATAATAAAAGTTTAAGAAAGGACTTTCTCAGTTTTTGCTATTGTGTAATAACAAAACTCAATTTGATTTCTTGGCTATGTAAAATTGGGAACAAAAGAAAATGGTTAAAAGATGAATAAGGGGGGAAAGAGTTATATTAGTAGATGAAAGAGAATAGTAATAAGATTGTTACTGTTATATAACTAATTAAGAAATAAAAAATAATAGTATATTGTTAATGGTAGAAAAAATTTGAAAGAAATGCTCTCTGTGCTTACATTGAATTAGAAGATGTATGCTGTTTATAGCAAAATATACCAATGGAGAAAATAAGAAATGAAAAATTGGTGTAATTTTGAAGGGGCAATTAAAGACATTGTTTATGTATTAAGAAAAAAAACTATAAAGATGAAAAATAATGGAAGAGAATAATTTGGCTGAAAGTGAAAACAAAACTATGATGTGAAAAGGACTATGTAATTGAGAGGATGTAAAAGAAAAGACCAGGACAACTCCTTGTTTCTATAATGTGAATAATTTGTATCAAAAAAATAAAAAACCTTGAATGAAGAATAAAATTGGGGATAAGGAATTAAATGCAGTGGAAATCTGTGTTTCTTCTTTTATCTGAGATGAAGCATACTGGAAACAAACTTAATTTCCAATGCTTTTCAATGACAGTACCTTAACAAGAGCTTAAATCATGAAAGATGTTGTGATCATGACAACAACAACAAAATCAGCTGCCAGCTCAAAGACTGATAAACAAGACAGAGTAGTTCCTTTCACTTCTAGTAAGAGAATTCAAAGACAAACGAAAAAAGAGGAATAAAGAATTACATAAAAGAAAAACAATTTACTGAAAACTAAAAAGAAACTTATCTACTTGTTTGGGAATTAATATAAACATTTAATTAAAATAAGTAGGATCAAATGAGTCTCAATGGTAGTAAGAGAATTGGTGTCAGGCACCACTCCATTCCATAATTAGGAAAGAAGACTAAGAGACTCCATGGTTGGAAATCAAAAGTACTTTTACTAATTATAAATGGTAAGCGAGCAGTAGCAAAGCAAAGTCTGCTTAATTTGGCGCGAAAGCAATTGATATATAGAATAGCCCGTTCCCCCCCCCCTTAGGATCAAAGCTCCAGTCCAATCATAAGTCCTTCAAGTGTCAGGTGTGAGATAACTTCAAAAAGACAGGCCGAAAGATGGAATGTCGAGGCCGTTGATGCAGGCGGGAAACACAGACGCATGCGCAATCCCAACGTCTGGCACATCCTAGAACATTCCTCCAGCACATCAATTAACCCCTCCCAAATACAAGCCCCCCCCCTTCCCGTTTCATGGCAGCTGAAGCAACAGCAAGGCAGAAGCTGACATCCGGCCGTCCCCCGGAAAAAGGCTGTCAGGCCTGGGAGAAAAAAAAAACAAAACAGACAAACGACAAAACACAAAAAGAAGAGGGAGGGGGAGAAAAGTCAAGGCTTGTCGGGATAAGAAGCATAAAATTTCTGTAGCAGGCGGGGAGCACGAACGTGGGATTTATCAACCCATTCCGTGTGGGAGGGGGGAAAGTGCTTCCAAGCTACCAAGTTACGGTGCCTGCGGGAATCAAGAATTTCACGAACTTCAAAATGACGTTCCCCATCAATCAGCAACAGAGCAGGCGGAGGTTCATCTGGGGGGCGTAAGTGGGAAACCCGAACAGGCTTGATGAGGTTGATGTGGAACACTGGGTGGATTCGGTTGAGGTGTTTGGGCAATTGTAAACGAACAGAAACAGGATTGATGACTTTCACAATAGGGAAAGGGCCAACATACTTGGGTCCCAATTTCTTTGATTTCTGTGTAGTGTGCAAGAATTTTGTGGACAAATACACCAAATCCCCAATGCGGTATTCATAGGGCTGAGAGCGTTTCTTATCGGCTTGCTTCTTATGGGCCTTATGTGCAGCGTCCAAAGTGGAAAGAGTCAGAGGCCAAATGCGACTGAGACGCTCACTCCAGTCCGCAACTGAAGGAACCTGTGGTTGGGCAGTAGGCAATTCAGGAATAGCAACAAAATCTTGGCCGTAAACGACCCGAAAAGGGGTGAACCCCGTGCTGGAGTGAACCGAGTTGTTGTAGGCCACCTCAGCATGTCGCAACAAGTCAACCCAATCGTCTTGTTGATAATTGATGAAACAACGTAAATATTGCTCAAGGACGGAATTCGTACGTTCACAGCCGCCATTAGTCTGAGGATGGTAGGCGGAGCTAAGGCCCTGGGCGGACCCAATGCGTTTGAGAAATTCCTTCCAAAAAGTAGATGTAAATTGGACCCCACGATCGGAGATAATACGGTCAGGAACTCCATGCAAACGGTAGATGTGTGAAAGGAACATTTTAGCCAATGCCTTGGCGGAAGGAATTTTGTGACAAGGCACGAAATGAACTTGCTTGGAAAACAAATCAGTGACCACCCAGATGACGGTATGCCCCTGGCTTTCGGGAAGCTCAACAATAAAGTCCATAGAAATCTCCTTCCAAGGGGCAACCGGGCGAGCGACGGACTGGAGCAGTCCCTGCGGTTTCCCCGGCGGTTTTTTGGCGGCAGCGCAAACTGGGCAACTGGCCACATAAAGTTCAATGTCCTTTTTTAAAGAGGGCCACCAGAATTGTCTCTTCACGAGGTGCAAAGTTTTTACGAACCCAAAATGACCCGCCAATCTGGAGTCATGAGCGCGACGAAGGACGACCAGACGTAGGGACGCGGGGATGTATAATTTAGCACCAATCCACGGTAGATCGTCCCGCATGGTGCACTCGTCCCGATGGTTCAGAAGCCAGTCGTCTTGAGGAAGAGCTTCTTTAAGGTCAGAAAGTAGATCTTGAGGCACTCCCCTCTGAGCTTGGGTCTGCTGACGTGTGAGGACCGGAGCTGCCAGGAGCGGTTGAACGATACTCAGTTTAGAGCAATTATATTGAGGTAATCGGGACAAAGCATCCGCCATGAAGTTCTTTCCGCCCGGGATGTACTTTAGAGTGAAATTGAAACGGTTGAAATATTGGGCCTATCGCATCTGTTTGGGGGAGAGACGACGAGGCGTTCGCAACGCTTCCAAGTTCTTGTGGTCAGTCCAAACCTCAAATGGGTGTTTAGCGCCTTCTAGGAAATGGCGCCAAGTAGCGAGGGCCCAACGGACGGCGAAAGCCTCCTTCTCCCAAACCGCCCAATGCCGCTCCGTGTCAGTGAGTTTACGAGAGGTGTATGCGCAGGGCTGCAAGTTACCTTGATCGTTGGCTTGCAGCAGAACGGCCCCTACGGCGACATCACTGGCATCAGCCTGGACGACGAAAGGCCGGTCGAGATCAGGATGCTTAAGAACTGGTTCAGCGGCAAAAAGGCGTTTAAGTTTCTCGAATGCCGCTTGGCATTCCATGTTCCAGTCTAAAGGCTTATTCGGCTTAGGCTTTGGGTCGCCTTTCGTCTTGAGCAAATTAGTAATAGGGAGAGCAATCTGAGCAAAAGAGGGAATGAATTGACGGTAGAAATTAGCGAAACCCAAAAATTTTTGCAATTGCTTACGAGTTTTGGGCGCGTCCCATTCAGTGACCGCCTTCACTTTTTCAGGGTCCATTTCAATGCCATCAGGGGAGATGCGGTAGCCCAGATAGTCAATTTTAGATTGGTGAAACTCACACTTAGACAATTTAGCATAAAGGTCAGCGGCACGGAGTTTTTTCAGAACAGTGCACACCAGATTGACGTGGTGGTCGTAACTGCGAGTATAAACGAGGATATCGTCCAGGTATACGATAACGCCCTTGTAGAGATGATCGTGCAAGATTTCATTAATAAGTTGCATGAAGACAGCAGGAGCCCCTTGTAGGCCAAAAGGCATAACCCGGAACTGGAAGCAACCAAGAGGGCAGTTGAAAGCAGTCTTCCATTCGTCCCCTTCCTTAATGCGGACTCTATAGTAAGCTTCTCGCAAGTCCAATTTAGTGAAAATGCGGCCCTTCCCTAGCTGTGCCAACAAGTCCTTCATCAATGGGAGTGGGTAGAGGTTCTGAGTTGATACAGCGTTAAGATTTCTAAAATCACAGCACAAGCGAAGAGAACCATCTTTCTTTTCACGAAACAGTACAGGGGCAGCCACTTTGGGTCGAGCCGGTTCAATGAAACCACGTTTCAAATTTTTGTCAATGAAAGAACGCATCTCCTCCATTTCCCTGGGCGACATGGAATAAATCCGGGGTTTAGGGAGCTTAACCCCGGGTAAAATGTCTATGGAGCAATCAGTAGGCCTGTGGGGGGGCAAGATGTCCGAAGATTGTTCGCTGAAGACGTCCTTAAGATCCAGATATTCCTTCGGAATTTTCTCCTCCCCTGCAATCCTCTCCTGCCCTCTAGCGGCCACTTCAGGAACGTCAGTGATAGGTTGGTCCGGAGAGCCCTCTCCCACTGGAGGCACCTTCGAGCGAACGCGTAAGCGGCCTGTTCGCCAATTTATGTGAGGGTTCCACTTCCGGAGCCATGGGATGCCCAAAATGAGTGGCCTGTCCATGCCAGGTGCGACCACAAAAGAGATTAATTCAGTATGGGTACCCATCCTCATTTCCAAAGGCTCAGTAAAAAAATGGGCGCGCCCCCCCCCCGCAATTGATCCATCTATTTGGCAAAATACAATTGGGGTTTTCAAAGTGCGCAATTTGAGGCCTAATTTCTCCACCATGGCTGGGTTGATCATGGAGCGGGAACAGCCGGAATCAAGTAAGGCCAGGAGGGTGGCAGGTTCCCCCTCAGGAGGAACTTTTAATTCAATAGGGATTAGCAGGGGCCCCTTGTTTGAACTCACCCAGTGAGGCGATGTGTCGTCATCGGAGTCCTCCGAAGAAGAGGAGGTAGCGTCTGCGTCTCCCTTTAATGGCTGGGCCAAAGGAGGGGGGTTGGATTCCCCAGCGAAAGCCGATTCCTTCTTCTTCTTTTCAGGGCCTCTGCCAGACTTTTCCTCATGTTTGGGAGGGAGTTGCGCAGAGAGGGGTAATTTAGCACGGCATTCGGGGGCGGTGTGCCCTAATTTGCCACAGCGAAAACATGTTAAAGGCCTGGAGAGGCCAGAAGGGGGCCCCCTCGCTTCACTTCGTCGTTTGAAAAGTGATTGAGTGGCTGGAGGGGGGAGGGACTTGGCAGCACGCTCCTTCCGCTTCCTTCTTTCCTCTTTAGCATAACGGAGCCGGGTTAAGTCGAGTTCAGCGTCCGCTGCATGCTCAAACCAAGTGATTAAACGTCTAGGCAGGTTACGATTGACACATTGCTGATAAATGTCTTCATTCAATCCTTCAGCAAATCTGTCCAGTAGAGCGTCCTCCCCCCAACCTCTCATGTATTGGGAAAGACACTGAAATTCCTGGATGTATTGGGCAACAGGTCTATCGTCTTGTTCAAAAGTTAAAAACTTCAATTTGCTTCGCTTCTCAGTTAACGGGTCATCAAAACGTTGGCGGAAAGCCTCCATAAAGCGGTTGAAATTCCCCAAGAGGGGAGAGCCAGACATATGCAAAGCAGTTGACCATTTAGCAGCTTCATCATCTAATGACAAAAGAACCATTCTGACCCTCATGATGTCAGTTTCAAAGTCCCGGCCATAAATCTCCATGTAATTAAACACCTGCATAAGAAAAGAAGGCAGGCTAGCAGAATCACCCTTGTAACGCACAGGCAAGGGAGGGATTTTAGCCATCCGATGTCTTCGGGGGGGAGGCCCTCCTTGGTCAGCAAAACCTCTAGCTGCAGGGGGTGAAGTAGGCCGAGGGGGAGGGGGAGATGTCGGGCGTGGGTAACGTTGCCAATTTCTCCAGTCTCGTTCCTCCTCCCCCCTTTTTTCCCCCAAATAAGTTTGACCCCAATAATCAGGTAATTCACTCCGCTGGGGTTTTCTCATGGGCCCCTGGAGCTGGTAGCTTCGGCATTCTCCTTCATCGCCTCCCCTTCTTTCCCCAAAGTACCTTTGGCTCCAATAGTCAGGGAATTCAGTCGTCTGGGGTTTTCTCATGGCACCCAGCTCCAGCGAAGGTTGTCTGTGTGGTCTTTGGGTGAGTCCAGCATTCCAGCTTGTCTCTGTCTCTCTTTGTCCCACCGAAGTTGACCATCGGGGTGGGGGGGCAGGTTCAGGCTGGCTGGAAATTTGCAGTTGAAATAAATCTTCGTGTAAGGATAAGTCAGGCGGGCTGGGCTCGTGTAGAGAAAGGTCGGGAGGTCCTACTCCACTGGAATCCGCACCTCCAACGGCCCCCTCCTCCTCTCTGATCGGAGAAGACATTATCTCCCTTCTCGGTAGACATAAATCTCCTGGAAAGGGTTTCTTTTTGAGACTTTGCTTCTTGTCAGGCACCACTCCATTCCATAATTAGGAAAGAAGACTAAGAGACTCCATGGTTGGAAATCAAAAGTACTTTTACTAATTATAAATGGTAAGCGAGCAGTAGCAAAGCAAAGTCTGCTTAATTTGGCGCGAAAGCAATTGATATATAGAATAGCCCGTTCCCCCCCCCTTAGGATCAAAGCTCCAGTCCAATCATAAGTCCTTCAAGTGTCAGGTGTGAGATAACTTCAAAAAGACAGGCCGAAAGATGGAATGTCGAGGCCGTTGATGCAGGCGGGAAACACAGACGCATGCGCAATCCCAACGTCTGGCACATCCTAGAACATTCCTCCAGCACATCAATTAACCCCTCCCAAATACAAGCCCCCCCCTTCCCGTTTCATGGCAGCTGAAGCAACAGCAAGGCAGAAGCTGACAATTGGTCTAGATCAGGGGTATCAAACTGGATTTCACTGAGGGGCCCATCAGGGTTGTGTTTGACCTCAGGGGGCGGGCAAGGTGGCTGTGGCCAGCTTGATGTCACTCACACACAATTCTTCTTCATCTGAATAATGGTATCAAATTTTGCATTGAAAAGCATCACTTTGTGCTAGAAAACTAGCTAAAATCCAATAACCTCATAAAGCAAAATTTGTATTGCATGCAACACACAGCCTATAAAAATCACATTGAGCAATTTTTAACAAAAATCAAAATCTTTTCATATAACATTATGTTCAAGTAATCTAATTTAGCTGAGATTGAAATTTAGAAAGAGAGAGGAAAGGGATACAAAAGTTGGTGTCACAATTAATGATTGATGAACCTAGTGTCTGCACCCTAAATTAGATAATTGATGAAGTGCATGTTCCCAGTTAAGAGGTCAAATTTACAAATGTCGCTTAGTAGTAAGAGCACATAGTTTTTCCTCAGCTGTTCTGAAGTATTTGTAGAAAGTAAAAATAGATGACCTTGCACAGATACGCAAGGTCCATTACCAAAACAATTAAGTGTGAAACATCTCTTAAGTGCACAGCAGACAAATAATATTTGGAAGAGGCTCACCCAGACACCTGCCTAATTCACTAAACCATAAGAAGGAGGAGGAGGATTGCATTATTGCAGGATTCTACTATTATAATTAATCTCAAGAAAAGCAGTTTTTTGTTTTTTTGTGGAGCACATTTCCTGGCCTGCTATATCTAGTGGGATTGACAACATTGTCACAGTTTTTTCTGAACATACAGAACTTTGAAATTAAAAAGTAACAATAAAAATTATATTTATCCATTCATGTAATAGCCATTCATAATAATTCATTCATCACACATCTGGGATTAGTTGCAGGACAGTCTTTCCAAGTTTAAGAGTTTAGCTGCCATAGAGACTTCTGTGGAATTGGGTAGGGTAGGGTAGGGTAGGGTAGGAAACGGAAGGGAATGGAAGGGAAGGGGAAAAGGAAGAGAAGAGAAGAAAAGAAAAGAAAAGAGAATTTTAAGAATAGAATTAAATAGAATTAAAAACAGAATCTGAAGGACTACTTTTAAGATATTATTAGAGGCATCTGCAGACAAGTAGAATAAGCTAAGAGCACTATATTCTGAAGACAAGGACATGAATTATTCACTGCAACTATAGAAGTCATTAGCGAAAATTTGCTACGTTGTCTAATAAGTTACTATCTTTTCTATCATCTGAAGAGCACAGACTCTTGACTGATGAAGGAGCAAAGTAGACATTCACTTTCTTTTAGGCCAGGCCTCACTTGAATAATTACACTAACAATGCACAATTACCAAGATAATGTGTTCCATCGCACACAAAGCATATACTAATGCTGCAGGCAATCTGGCCCTCTGGTACCCTTCTAATATCTTTTACAACTCACTATCAGACGTTCCAACTGTACTTGGCCATCCTTTTGCATTTTCCTGTTCTCTTAGGAATGGAATGGTTCTTAGAATGGTTACATAAGGGAGATGCCTCTTCACTAAATTAGATCTCGGGGGATATTCATATGAAGAATGGTAATTTAAACTTTGAAAACATAGTAATGGCTATGGTTATTTGGAGATGCCAATCGTTTTCCAAAGTTCCATAAATCAATTTTTTCATGATTTGCTAGACACATTTTAATAATTTATCAGAATGTTGTGCTTAAAGACTCTATTTTCCACATGGAACATGTTTGCAGATCAAAGTTTTATAACATCTCTGAGACAACAGCCTACATAATAAATTGGAAAAAATACATATTTTGATCTGCCTGTGTTGGACTACTTGGACACCATATTTCTTCAAAAGAAGGTAGTTTTGTTCAGTTGCTAAGTGTTGTGTGACTCTTCATGAACCAATGGACATGCCAGGCCCCTGTCCTTCACCGACTCCCAGCATTTGTCCAAATTCAAGTTCATTGTGTCAACCATCTCATCTTGGGCTGATCCCTTCTCCTTTTGCTTTCTGTCTTTCCCAACATCAGGGCCTTTTCCAATGAGTCCTCTCTTCTCATTAGGTGGCCAAAGTTTTCAACTTCAGCTTCAGTATCTGTCCTTCCAAAGAACAGTAAGTGTAGTCTATGGAGATTCTCAGTCATCCAGGTCATGGTTGTCCCAAACTGAAGAAGTCAGGACTGAAGAAACTTCTTAGATGAGAATTGTCTTCAAGGGGGAAAGAAGTCCAGGTACCTTTTGAAAAAGTTCCTTTGGGAAAACAGTCAGGGTGATTTGACCTGAGCGTAGTACACAAAATTATCTGCTACAATGTCCTGTCAATGACTACTTCAGCTTCAACTGCAACAATACACAAGCACACAATAGATACAAATTTAAGGTAAACCACTCCAAACTCAATTGCAGAAAATACAAAATTGCAGACTTCAGCAACAGAGTGGTCAGCGCCTGGAATACACTACCTGACTGTTGTTATAGCTTCAAACCCCCATAACTTTAACCTTAAACTATCTACGGTTGCCCTCACCCAATTCCTCAGAGGGCTGTAAGAGGCATGCATAAGTGCACCAATGTGCCTACCGTCCAGGGGTGGGTTGCTAATCCCCTTCCAACCGGTTCGGTTGGGACGGGGCCGGCGGCGTCCTCATGCACGCGCGCAGTTCACGCATGCGTCTTAGCGCCTGCGCGATGCTCCAGCTGCTCGCGGAGAATCGTGCAGGCGCTGTATGTGCCATGCGCCTGCGTGGAAGCGCAGAAGCCTTCAAAGAGTGGTAAGGAGCACAGGTGGGCGGGTGGGCCCTTCGCCGTTCCCGGAAGTTACTTACTTCCGGGTTCACCGACCAACCGGTTCGCAGGGACCGCCGCGAACCAGTTGAAACCCACCCCTGCTACCGTCCCTGTCCTACTGTCCCCACTTATTCATATCCATTTCCTGTATTCATGATCATGTTTATACTTATAAATGCTTGACAAAATAAATAAAATAAAATAAATAAAAAAGACTGACTGATTTGATAACGTTGCAGTCGAAGAGAATATCAAAAGTCTTCTTCAGAACCACATTACAAAAGCATCAGTTCTTCAGTGCTCAGTTTTCCTTATGGTCCAATCTCACAGCTGTACAATTCTACTGGGAAAACCATAGTCTTGACTATATGGACTTTGTCAGCATCATGATATCTCTGCTTTTTAGTATCCTGTCTAGGTTTGCCATCGCTTTCCTCCCAAGGAGCGAGCATCTTTTAAATTCATGGCTGCAGTCACCATCTGCAGTGATCTTAAAGCTCAAGAAAATAAAATCTGTCACTGCTTCCATTTCTTCCTCTTCTGTTTGCCAGGAAGTGATGGCACCAGATGCCACAATCTTAGTTTTTTTTAGTGTTGAGCTTCAAGACAACTTTTGCACTCTCCTCTTTCATTTTCATCAAAAGGCTTTTTAGTTTCTCTTCACTTTCTGCCATTAGGGAGTACATGTAGCCTTCGACTTATGTCCTCAATTGAGCCCAAAATTTCTGTTGCTAAGTGAGACATTTGTTAAGTGAATTTTGCCCCACTTGACAACTTTTCTTGCCCAGAGTTGTTAAGTGAATTATTGCAGTTGTTAGGTCAGTAACATGGGTATTAAGTGAATGTGGCTTCTCCATTGACTTTGCCTATGAGAAGGTTGCAAAAAGTGACCACATAATCTTGGGACAGTGCAATTGTCATATAAACATAGGTCAGTGGCCAAGCATCTGAATGTTGATCATATGATGGGGGTGCTACAACGGGCGTACATGTGAAAAATGGTCATAGCAATGTCAATGCCCTTGTAACTTTGAATGGTTACTAAACTAACTGTACCTGTAATTAGTTAGATAGAACAAAATTTCTATACCCAGTTTGTGTGAAGGAAATTTACGTAGGAGAAAGCAAAATCATAAGAACACTTTGATGGACATTTTTGGAGTGTTTACAATGATCCACCTTCTCTTTGACTTTTGGCAGCTTCGTGTCCACACAGAATTTAAAAATTACATTTCATTCTGCCAGATTTGTCCACATGCCAAACTTTTAACTCAACTGTGTAGGGGCCTTGGGATACAGTTTTCCCTAGACTTCATAACTGAGCTACCACTGAGTTTGAGCCAGGGAACCTGACATCAACTGAATTATTACCTGAGCTCCATCCCTATTTCTAGATAATCATATTATCTGTCAACCTCTCTGCTCTAGATAAATGTGAAAAGGGTAACAAAGCATTTCGTATGCCACAAAGTGTTATTAAAATTACTTGAAATTATTTAAAGTGGCGCTGCTTTTTCCCAGTAGAATACTGCTGATGGTTTGTTTTGACTTCAGATTTCTTTCTTCATATTCAAATGCCTAATTAAATGCTAAACATGTCCTCATTGATGAAGCAAGTATTTGTCATTAGAGTTTCAGGGCTGTAAAACTCCTGACAGTAGTAATGACTAAGAAGACAATTAATCTTTCTTGAAGAAAGAGGAGCACATGTGAAGGTAATCAGATGATACTTTAAGTATAATTTTAATATCCTACAGTCAATCTAACCTTGAAATGCATATCAAGGCGGTGAAGTGAGTCCTTCTGTTGCACTGACTACCGATGGTAAATTGGCAATACAGCATATCATTTTTACTTTTTTTATTCCATTCCTGCACATTCCCAATTAGTGAATCATTCTGCCAGAGATGGAAAAATCTGTGGCCTTTCAAATGTTACTGAACTGCAACTTTCAGCATTCCTCATTCCCCTTGCTAGGGCTGCTGGATTTGATATTCAACAACAACAGGTTGTTTGCAGAATTCTATTCCATAGTTTAATATTGGAAACAATTGGATTGGATTTTACAAATTCTATTATAATATATGCACAGATAGAGCATACACTGGCTCCAATAAAGGTCCTTCTTTAGGGTAGAAGAGCTTCTATCTCACATAAGACCACATTCAAGACAGAGTGCAGTCACTCCAATCAAGTCTTTTTAGAAAAGAACAAAGGCAATTATCCTCTGCCTGAGACGTGTAGGGAGATTATCTTATATAGAGTATATTTATGATTACAGTGGGATATAAAAGTGGTAAATAAATAAGATCAGAGGCCATTTGGACCATCAAATCCAACCTCCTGCTACATACAAGAACCCACACTAAATTATCCATTAGAGATGTCTGAATGAAAGCCCATATTTTTCATTATCACACTATTCTTACTATTAAAATGTTTTCCCCCTCTTTTCAACAGGAATCTGAATCAACCATTTCATCAGAGGTGGTATTCAGCAGGTTCTGACCAGTTCTGGAGAACTGGTAGGAGAAATTTTGAGTAGTTCAGAGTACAGGTAAATACCTCTAATTGGCCCCACCCCCATCTATTCTCTGCCTCCCAAGTCCCAGTTGATCAGGAGGGAATGGGGATTTTGCAGTACCCTTCCCTTGCCACGGGGGGGGGGTCCTACTGTCATCATATAGATGGAAATCATAGACTGGATTAAAATGTGATCCCTGTTCTCTGGGTCTTGAATTGACACTCTATATGCTTCTAGGTACAACTCAAAATGTTGTTTCAACTTTTGGGGGACATTATTCTCTGACTGGTTTCAACCTGTTCAACTTGTCTATCCAGAATCTCCCAGGTTTTGTAGAACCTGCTCATCTACAAAATAAGAAACATGGAAACATTCAAGAACTGCTTTTCTGTTGCTGAACTTCTGCTTTGGGACAGCACATCCCACATTGAACAGTTCGCATATTGCTGGTCTTCTATTAGCTATTATAAACTAAAGTATTCTGGAAAGCATGTGCTATTAAGTCTTGCTATCAACGTTGTTTCTGCAATTGTTCATATATTACCTGCTGACTTCTTGTCTTCATTTTGTATTATGGATGTGTTATTGTACCACTTGTATTGTCATTCTTATTTTTATTTACTATACTACGGGCATATGAATAGATATATTGTAAACTACTAACAGTCCTATTGACATAAATCAAATAAATAAATGGTCCATCCTCCAATCCCTAAGTCAGCAGGAATATATACACACTGGTAAAATTGCACTGACCCAACTGTTTCAGGAATAAAGTTGCAAATGGTGCTATCTTTACAGTTTTAAGACAAGTTTCAGAAAGTGATTCTGGACTCCTCTGAGTTTAATCTCTCTCCCATCCAATAATTATCTGCAACAGGATAAGCAACCACCAGTTGTTCTCCTGATGGTACCTACTTGGGGAAGCTGGGCAAATACCTGGGGTAGTGGGTTTAGCCCCGTGATGGTGAACATATGGCATGCATACCACAAGTGGACACAGAGCCCTCTCTGCTGGCACGCTAGCCGTTGTCCCAGCTCAGCTCCACTCCACATGTGTGCGCATCTCCCGCCGGCCAACTGGTTTTTGATTCTCTGCCGCACATCTGCAGGTGGCAGAGTGCATGTGGGAGACATATGCTCAGGTGGTCGGGGGTGTGGCGTGGCTCTCCCCTCAGCCTGTTTTTGCTCCCAGGAGGCTGCAGGGAGACCTACTAGGCCCAAAACAGGGCATGGGGTGGTAGTATCACATGTACATGTGCAGGGGCGCCGGGGGGGTTGCGTGTGCATTACTTTCAGCATGCAATGACAAAAAGGTTAGCCATCACTGGTTTAGCCTCTCTGCAGTTTACCCAGGCGACAAGAGAGGTGCTTGTGACACATCATTCAGATTATCTCTGAAGAGAAGCCCTGCCTTTTTGAAAAAGTGCTAAACCCATATCTGAAAGCAGTCAGTTCACAGGTTACAGGTGTTGAGAAAGGGCATTCCTGAAGCGAGAGGACATTTTCCCAGCCCATCAGAAGAGTACTACCAAAAACTTAAACCTTGCTTTCTCTCCAAACATGGCAAGCATTGCATGCTTACAGTCCTCACTTAACAATTGCCCTGTTTAGTGATGGTTAAGAGTTGTGATAGCATAGCAAAAGTAATTATCTGACCAGTCCTTGAACTTATGATCAATGATGCATCCCTGAAATCATGTGATTGAGATTTGGGCACTTTGAAACTGGTGGGCATTTACAATGATCGAAGAGTTTCACAGTTATGTGATTTCTATTTGCATAATTCACAGTTGGCTTCTGCCAATGGACAAGCCAGCAGTAAAATCGTTATTTATGGTCACTTGATGTCTCACTTAATCACAGGTGATTTTCTTAATGACCGCAGCAGAAGTGATGTTTTAAGTCTGGCACCCTCACCTGGTATTTTACTTAAGAACCAGGCTGCAATGGAGTTGCCACTCCTAATTATGGTACGAGTATAAAAGTAGTAATATAGTTTGTGTTTTAAGGTTCCAATCCATCTTATCTATTCAGTCTAGCAACAGCTTTTCAAATTTGCTTAGTGGGCAGGGTTGGGTTCCGGCAGTTGCTACTGCCAGTTCGCTCATGGCCGCACTATGTGTGTGCATGCGCATGCACAGTACAATAAAAATTGTTCTGCACATGCGCAGAAGCAAAAAATAAGATGGCAATGCCTATGGCGCTGCCTGGAGAAACAGTTTGGAAGCATGGCAGGCCTGGGTTGCTGATGGTTCCAGTGACCCATGCCGCCAATACACTATCAATTCAGCCAAACCAGTCCGAACCAGTCGGAACTCACCACTGCAAGTGGGGGTATTTTTCACACCACTAATGGGGTGTTCCAGCTATGGATAACTACAGTATATATCCTACTTACAGAAGATAGCCAGCTATCTAAAAGAAAAACTGTCACAGGATAATTGTCTATCTAAAGGAGTTTTCCCCATATTAAGAAGTCCACAATCCAAGGTAGTGGTGCTCTACAAATAGAGGCTAAATGTCCTTTTTCACCACAGTGGCAGCAGACTGTAAACTTGCATTGCGAGCGTAGGTGTTTTCCCCCATAGCTGAGGCAAGTCTTCCCCAAGGCAGCGGTGTAAGGTGGCTTCCGCCCCGTAGCCCTTAGGCGGCCAACTTCATCACCGCCATCAGAATCCAGGTCGTTGTCCCCATCCTGATGATAGACAGAGGACAGCTTGGCAAAAGAGGCATTGTTCTGCTGATATTTCTGGAGAACAGACTTGGTGCGTTCTGCCATTTCGGATGCCTGAGCCTCATCCACGGCAAGAGTCAAAGACAGTTCAGATCTGGCCAGTAGTCTTCTTTGGAGTCGCATATCGCGAACTCCATAAATAAATTGCTTGAGCAGAGCCTCTTCCAAATCAGCGAACTCACAGTGGACGGCTGACACCTCAGAGTCGCAACATATTGATTTACAGTCTGGTCGTCTCGTTGTGTGCATTGGCAAAACGTGTGCCGCCGGGCAAAACATGAAGGTGCGGGGGCATAGTGCCCCTTCAACTTGTTTCAAAGAATGTCCCAGTGAACAGCGTGGACAAGGGTAGGGGCAACTAAAGTGCAAGCAGTAGCGAACATTTCTGGTCCACAAGAGCTTAAAAAGAAACCCCTTTTCCTGTCAGCCGACAGGTCTGCCAAATCTTCAGCTTGAAGGAAACATTCAAAATGCTCAAGAAAAGCATCCCACAACTCACGTTCAGGGCAGTATTCGGAGAACATGCACGTGGTTGAGAAATCCGCCATCCTCGTTGCCAGTGTTTAATTTAGAAAGCTGAGGTAAGACAGACTCAGATTACTGCAACAGAACCTTTATTAACAGAACAAACTAGTAACAGCAAGGCCAAGCAGAGAATGCCTGAGAGAAATTTATATGACTGCTGTCAGGCAACCAGCCAATCCAGGGGCTGCGATTCCCATGCCTGCAGACAGGTGCGTCGCAGCCAATCAGAATGGACCTGGCTCTTCCTGCCTGGCGCCAGTCGTAACTGTGAGGACTTGATATATTTGGGGCCTGTTTAAAGAAGATTTACATCAATATAGATATCACTAATCATGGGCTTCTTTTCTACTGTGATGGGGCCATGGTATTTCTATTTAAGAATTAAAGTAAAGTAATTATAACATTTCATTCATATATATACAAACGTACAGGTACACCTTATGCCTAAGCTCTCTATGACTTGTTATATTTGTTCTGTGTGGGAGGGGAATGATTTATTTCCTAATTATGGCATGGCATGATTGGTCTTGCAAGCAGCATTACCTTGAGTTCTATGTGAAAGACAGATCTAATATTTTAGCAAAGTACAGTATAACACACACATAACATAGCTCTCTGCCCTTTCATCAAAGTAACAAGGTTTGTCTGAGGTATAGATAGAGAGATCTTGAGGGCCTATAGACGATGATTGATAGAATCAAATCATGGCATATCAATAGCACTTAGACTTATATATCACTTTACAGTGCTTTGTAGCCCTTTCTAAGCAGTTTACAGAGTCAACATATTGCCCCCAACAATCTGGGTCCACATTTTACCAATCTCTGAAGGATGGAAGGCTGAGTCAACCTTGAGCCTGGTGAGATTTGAACTGCTAAATTGCAGGCAGCCGGCAGGCAGCAGAAGTAGCCTGCAGTACTGCACTCTAACCACTGTGCCATCACAGCTCATGTGGTTCTATAACCACATTACTTTCACCACAGTATGCATCACCCATTCACTTATTCTCACCAACTGACACACACAAACAGGCATGCATAGAATTTTAGGATCACCCTTAAGAGAAGGGTAAATTTAAAGATTTTTCCTTTCTCGTGTCTAGTGATCATTGCAACATTCCCATTTTTCCATTTCTGTTAGCATTACAATTATTTTCCTCCAAATTAGCATTATGTCACTGCTGATACCAACATTGAATTCGCGAACTACATAGCAGCAACTGTCCAAGCTAGAAGGCTTGGCCCGAGTTAGTACTTGAATGAATGGCCCTGTAGGAAGGATCATAGGCTAGAAGGCAAAATAGAAAAAACATAATTACAATACAATACAATAGCAGAGTTGGAAGGGACCTTGGAGGTCTTCTAGTTCAACCCCCTGCCTAGGCAGGAAACCCTATACCGTTTCAGACAAATGGCTATCCAACATCTTCTTAAAGACTTCCAGTGTTGGGGCATTCACAACTTCTGGAGGCAAGCTGTTCCACTGATTAATTGTTCTAACTGTCAGGAAATTTCTCCTCAGTTCTAAGTTGCTTCTCTCCTTGATTAGTTTCCACCCATTGCTTCTTGGAGGTGCATTGGAGAATAGTTTGACTCCCTCTTCTTTGTGGCAGCCCCTAAGATATTGGAACACTGCTATCATATCTCCCCTAGTCCTTCCTTTCATTAAACTAGACATACCTAGTTCCTGCAACCGTTCTTCATATGTTTTAACCTCCAGTCCCCTAATCATCTTTGTTGCTCTTCTCTGCACTCTTTCTAGAGTCTCCACATCTTTTCTACATTGTGGCGACCAATACTGGATACAGTATTCCAAGTGTGGCCTTATCAAGGCATTATAAAGTGGTATTAACACTTCACGTGGTCTTGATTCTATCCCTCTGTTTATGCAGCCTAGAACTGTGTTGGCTTTTTTGGCAGCTGCTGCACATGGCTGGCTCATATTTAAATGGTTGTCCACTAGGACTCCAAGATCTCTCTCACAGTTACTACTGTTGAGCAAGGTACCACCTATAGTGTACCTGTGCATTTTGTTTTTCTTGCCTAAATGAATTCATGCCAAATATCTTGGCATAACGCATCTGGCCCCGGGCTGTAAGTTTGACACCCTTGATATAGAGGATAGAGTAGAACCTCTGGTCACAACCATAATTCGTTCCATAACTTTGGCCGCAACCCGATCTGGTCGTGACCCGAACCTAATTTTGTAAATTTGGCACTTACAAAAAAAATGGTGTAGAAGGGGAAATCGGCCGCGGGGAAAAAATGTTCATTTTTTGGTCGGAACCCGATTTGGTCGTGGTCAGAAGTGTTCGTGATCAGAGGTTCTCCTGTATTTTATTTTCTTCCAATAGTAAAAAAAACAGATTAGGAGGGAATGCAAGACTCATTCTCAGAAAAACTAATGTTTTCCCAGTATCTTTTCTAAAATTTGCGTGGAGTAACAGAACAGTGTTAATGTTCCATCTAACCCATGTTAAATGTGATTTCCACTTCAGATGGATGATCCTTAACTGGATTGCTGTTTCGCCAGGGCATCCTTGCTGGGTGGAGAGCAGTGGTGGGTTCCTACTGGTTCGGACTGGTTCGGCCGAACAGGTAGTAGTTTGGCGGCCTGGGTCCCTGGAACCGGCAGTGACTCAGGCTTGCCACACCCCTGAACCGGTTTCCCCAGCAGCATCATAGGTGCCACCATCTTGTTTTTGGCTTCTGCGTATGCACAGAAGCATTTTAGAGTACTGTGCATGAGCGCATTGCACGCATCAAGTATGCGCTACATGACTATGAGTGAACCAGCAGTAGCGGCTGCCAGAACCCACCCCTGGTGGAGAGGAAATAGATTAGTTAGACAGCAAAGAAAAAATATCCAAATTCCTACAATTCAGTCAGTTCACAGAGACAGTGACTGAAATCCATAGGTGGCTTCAGGGCTATAGACTTCCTGTCTGAGATCATCACATTAATTATTGTATTAATTGTTGTAATCTGTTCAGATCTAAATAATTTGAAATGCTAAATTATTTTGACAGAGATTTTATAATACCTCATTTTGCAGCAATTTACCCATTAATAGCTCAAGAAAACTGTCAGAACAACAGGTTGCAAAATGGTTCCACTGATTCCAACCTTTAAAGAAAAGGATGAACTCAAAATAATAAAAACTACTTTTGATCTTACCAAAATTTTGCAGAAGACTTAGACAGGCCATTACTGGGTGAGTCAATATTCTAAAAAAAAAAAAAAAAGATGCATTTCCTTTCATCTTCCCAATTTTTTGAAAAAGTTTTCTGCACATATCCTGTCAACAAACAGCTTTGAGGGGAAACATTCCAACAGCACTGTAAGTTATCAGAATCTTAAAAATGAGTGAATCTGATAAACCTGTTCACTAAGGTAAGGAAGCACCGTGTTGGAAGAAATATCCATCTGGTTCAGTTCCAAGCAGGGAGAAAGACACTGGAAACATGGAGGCAGGTTGAAAAAATGGTTTATTGATGGATAGGACCATATGGCTTTGAGGCCCTGGGCAGCTGAAGTACCCATGGAGTAGAGAATGAGGGTTATTTATACCCTCTCTTGGGCTTTGCCCTTGAGTTTCCTGTTCCTGTGCAAGAAATGTATTCTATTGGCTGCAGTCAGACTCTCATGAGGAGTCATGTTTGTCTGAATCAAGTTTGGTTGACGCCTGGAGGGAGATGCAATGTTCTCAGGTGATTTTGTAATGCAGAGATAATCCTATTATGTCCTGTACGGTCATGTCTTAATCCTATCACCCTGGACCTGAAGGTATTTTGTCTTGTAGATAGGCTGGCCCAGTTCTTCACAATGGGCACCAAATATCTGCAGGGGGCAGGGAGGTGAAGTTCTGAGTTTCTGTCTCCCTTAAAATTTCTATTTCTCTTTTAGGGGAAATAAAGTATTCTGACTTTTTAATATTTCCTAATATTTTAAGAAATATTTCCTAAAATATTTCATTCTTTTAGGAGGGGTGGGTGCTAACCAGGGGTGGGTTCTGCCTGGGTTTACTGCTGGTCTGCTCGCGCGTCTGCTTTATGCATGCATGCTGGATGCGTGCTGCGTGTGCATGCACAGTTCAATTAAAATTGTTCCGTGCATGCGCACAGCTAAAAAACAAGATGGCAATGGCAGTGACAAGGGAATCGGTTTGGGGATGTGGCAGGGCTGGGTCGCTGCTGGTTTCAGTGACCCAGGCTGCCATACCACTACGGTTCGGCTGAACTGGTAAAAACCGGTACGAACCCACCACTGGTGCTAACTTTCTACACTTGGATTGATCAAAGACTGCCAACTCATAAAATAATAATAATTAAAAAGAGGGGGCTGCTAAGAGGTCTCTAAAATTGTGTGTGAAGGTGCAAGCTGTACATGCACACAGCTTATACATGTCCACAATCGTGACCTGACAAAAGGGCGAACGACAAAACTGTGCCGACTAAACCGCGTCGCTAAAACCGCGATGTCATCAACGCGCCAACAGCGCGCCGACAACAGCGCGTCGACAACAGCGCGTCGACAGAAGCGCGATTTAAGTTAAGGTAAGGGTTAGGGTTAGGGTTAGGGTTAGGGTTAGGGTTAGGGTTAGGGTTAGGGTTAGGGTTAGGTTAGGGTTAGGGTTACAGCGCACTTCTGTCGGCGCGCTGTTGTCGGCGCGCTTCAGCGCTCATTCGTCGGCGCGCTTTAGAACTCGCAGTTTTGTCACCGTGGTTTAGTCAGGCGCGCTTTTGTCGTTCGCCCTTTTGTCAGTGAACCGTCCACAATATACTGTACATTAGCAAAGAAGAAATAGAAAATCAAGGAAGGTACAGACTGAAGAGTTTGAAGAAATTAATAGAACTGCCTACACAAGTGCTTTATTAAGGTCTCCCCTGAGCACCATGTATTATTTAATTGCATCCCATTAAATTGCCATGTATCTCCCTTTTTTCTAGGCCTCTAGGCAGCTGGGTGTGAGCAGCAAGCTACTGAGGTGGAATAAAGAGTCCTTCAGATCTACTCTAACTGACCACAGGGAACTTCTTTTCAAACACGGACCGGCTCTTTAAATGCCGCTCAACCCTACGAACCATAGACGGCAGATAGTTAAAATTCTAGTAACAATTAAGCAAGTGAATTCCTGCCCTGAGAAACAAGTCTCCTTGTAATGGTTGATTTGTGAAAAAGATCCTCTTACTGAGTTGAAAAAAAAAACGTTCTGGTGGCCACAACTAACTCTTAAAACTCCAGGAACCTATAAGGACTTTTACAGCCATACCGCTGGTTTCTAGAGCAATGTTTATATGCAGTTAGTTAAGTTGACAATGACAATTGGGAGCAGAATTTCTGTCACCAAGTCATGCAGCTGTAAAGTGCCACCATGGTAGAGAGGGTCAGATCCTCAGTAAAATGTGCAATAAAAGTTCAATTAAGTTTCAAGCTGTAGGAGAAGGCTATTAAACTCCTTAGCTTCTGAAATTGTAACCCCAAAAGTGAGACAAAGCACAAGTCATAAACAGGAAAGATTTGCACATCCTACAGCTAAAAATGTATCGCTGAGACAAGAAGTGAATTGTCTAATGGCGACGTATTCTATTGCAGGGGTCTCCAACCTTGATAACTTTAAGCCTGGCAGACTTCAACTCCCAGAATTCCCCAGCCAGCAAAGCAAAGCTGGCTGGGGAATTCTGGGAGTTGAAGTCTGCCAAGGCTTAAAGTTGCCACGGTTGGAGACCTCTGTACTATTGGGAGCTATGCTGTAGCACTACTGAAATGACCATTATGAAAATGTTGTGATTAATTTTATGTACAAGCTTGGAACATTGGTGCTACGTTGATGCTAATATTGTGAAAACATTATTGCAAGTGGCAGGGAAGAATATCTTGTGAGCCTGTGATGTTGAATATGATGTAACTTGTGGTAAATGCTGTACATAACCCACCAGTAAATATCGGGTGGGATTACACAGGGTTTAAGAGAGACCTGTCCCCTTCTGCGAAGAATAATGTGCAGGTAGTCCTCGACTTACGACTACAATGGAGCCCAACATTTCTGTTGCTAAATGAGACAGTGAAGTGAATTTTGCCCCATTTTATGACTTTTCTTGCCACAGTTGTTAAGTGACTCATGGCAGCTATTAAGTTAGAAACACAGTTGTTAAGTGAAGCGGGCTTCCACACTGATTTTGCTTAGCAGAAGATCAGAAAAGGGGATCATGTGATTCTGGGACAATGCAGATCACATGATCATAGGGATGCTGCAATGGTTGTAAGTCTGAAAAATGGACCTAAGTCACTTTTTTCAATGCCGTTGTAAATTTGAACGGCCATGAAATGAGTTGTCGTAAGTCAAGGACAATCTATAAAACATTGTACAATTTATCTCTTGTTCAAAGGGCACACTGGCAACAGAACCAGGAGTGGTATTCCCTTCCCTACCAGTTCGCAAATATGAGCGCATGCGCCACCTCGGTGCGCGTGCACAGCCTTCCGCACATGTGCATTCGGTGAAAAAATGGCCTAAATGGGATGCCATAGATCCAGGGTGGATGGGCGGGCCACCCGCAATTTCCACTAGCGGTAGAATACCACCTGTGAATGGAACCAGTGGTGGGTTTCTATTATTTTTACTACCAGTTCCCTTGTGCGTGCACATTCGGGTGGGTCCCGCCGCCACTACTACTGGTTCACGCAATCCGGGCCGAACTGGAAGCAACCCACCTCTGAATGGGACCCAGTGTTGAGTAAGGACAGCAATCATGTCGCTTAACAACAACAGTTCCGGTAACCTCTAGTTTCCATTGTTAAGTGGATCAGAGCAGATAGTTAATCAAGGCCACAAGTGATTGCGACTTTCAACTTTCTGCCAGTTTCCCCATTCCTTTTGCTTAAGGGAAGCTGGCAAGAAATGTCGGAAATCACAATTACATGGCCACAGTTTGCTGTAACATCACCTGTGAGATCTTCACTGAGAGGCTGGACTGTGATCAGCTGATCATGGGGACACTAAATGGCCAGACCTTTTAGGACCAATTGTAACTATGCCCATTCAGCACCGTTATAAATCTGAATGGTCACTGAATGGATGGTTGTTAAACTGTATTAGTTTCCTGTTATTTTTGCCTACCTTCCTCCTTCTTGTTAATCCACCAGATTAACCAGCTGTTAAGAATCAGATGGGGAAAAACAGCGAGATTGAATTGCTCCAGTGTGCAGTGGCTTTGGATTTGCAAGTCTT
Organism: Thamnophis elegans; assembly: GCF_009769535.1. Taxonomy (NCBI): domain Eukaryota; kingdom Metazoa; phylum Chordata; class Lepidosauria; order Squamata; family Natricidae; genus Thamnophis; species Thamnophis elegans. The sequence goes on along the minus strand of NC_045549.1, from coordinate 22,217,072 downwards.
ATGATTCAGGATTCTTTGTTTCGAAATGGAGCTGTACTCCCCCATTCAGAGTTTCATTGGGGGGGGGGGTTGCAACTTGGGGGGAGGGTCCTCCTAGACTCACAGCTGCTGCTCCAACAACATGAGTCAGTTGTGGCTAAGTGGGGCTTTTGCAAAGCTATATACATTGTGTGGAAGTTAAAGCCATTCCCGAATTCTCTAGGCCTTACTCACACTTGTCACCTTGTTTGGACAGCTATAATGCTTGTGGGGCTGCTCCTGGAGAACATTCAGATACTACATCTGGAACAGAATGCAGTTTATGCAGTGATGTGTATATCCTCACAGATTTGGAGCTACTGCACTGATCTCCAGGTGGCCTCCAGGTGCAAATGAAAGTGTTGTTTGTCCTTATGGTAGGTACTATGTGGTTCTAGAACTGGTTATTTCAGGGATTGTCTTCTCCCATATTCATCAGCTTATTCTCCAGATCCCATCCTTCAGTCCTGCCATTGGACAGGGTCTGGGGGTTTTCAATAGCCTTTTCCTCATTCTGGAATTGCTTTTCCATAAAGATTCAACCCTGTAGAAATCCATGGAGGTGGCCTTGAGGAAATATTCTAGACTCTAGAGACTCTAGAAAGAGTACAGAGAAGAGCAACAAAGATGATTACGGGACTGGAGGTGGATACTGATTAGGGATATGAAGAACGGTTGCTGGAATGTCTAGTTTAATGAAAAGAAGGACATGGGGAGACATGATAGCATTGTTCCAATATCTCAGGGGTTGCCACAAAGAAGAGGGAATGAAGCTATTCTCCAAAGTACCTAAAGGCAGGTCAAGAAGCAATGGATGGAAACTAATCAAGGAGAGAAACAACTTAAAATTAAGGAGGAATTTCCTGACAGTTAGAACAATTAATCAGTGGAACAAATTGCTTTCAGAAGTTGTGAATGCTCCAACACTGGAAGTTTTTAAGATGTTGGGTAACCATTTGTCTGAAGTGGTGTAGGGTTTTCTGCCTAAGCACGGGGTTGGACTAGAAGACCTCCAATGTCCCTTCCAACTCTATTATTCTATTCTATTTTCAGAAGCTATTACCAAAAACAAAATCCCTTGATTCCTGGGAAAGTGGTAATATTCAGAAAACACCCAGGTAGAATGGGAAGAAAAACACACTCAAAATAGCAAGATGCTGTTCATTTAGCCTATCTCAGTAAAGCTGTATTCGAGTCTCCCTACAGAGTGTGTTTTCCGATATGGACAAACTTGAAAGGCTGATAGTCCCTCCTGAGATTTAGGAAAGCTGTTCAGATTCACTTGTTCTATATAACATGGGGGGAAAGATCCTTTGATTAGAAATGGAGATATGAGTCACAATTATTATTTTGCCTAGTTTAAGTTTTTATTCTCACTGGTTTTCTTTTGTGTTTTTGTTTCCCTTTCCTGTTTTATACTAATGTTTTATTTTCATTTGGGATTGGGCCATATTCAAATTAAGTAAAAAAAAATAAAAAATCTCAATCAATTTTTAAGTTATAGTTAGCACAGAGAAATACCATCTATTAAACAAAATTGACAACAGATTAAAAAGGCAAATCTCTGGATTAAGTTATAATACCCTGGTGAAGGTGTCAAATTGCTCATCCAGTATGCTGGTATCTGTCTTCTCGGTTGATTGAATACGGATCAAACCATGATATCTTTCAGAAACTGCAAGCTCTGAGCATAAATTTCTGAAATAATGATCATTGTAACTTGCTTATTTATACAGAGAATTTTCAGAAAACTCAATACTCATTATTTTTTCTGAATAAAACAAAAAAAGATGAAGCACTTGGAACCAGAATTCAAGGATTTTTTCAGGTCAAAGGACTGGAGGATCTAATTTTGAGCCTTTGCTTTATTGCCATAGGTATAGCTGTAGATTAAAGAAAAATAAATAGCTGATATATAAACTCAAAGTAAATCAAATCTGCATTCTTCCAGTTTCAATACACCATGTTCTAGGTTTTTTTTTAAATTCTACACTATTGACCAATTAATTGCTTCAGTGAAGATTAATTATACAGCATCACTGGGAAAATGCTTATCTTGTTGTTCGGCCAGGGGGGGGAGACATGGGTTTTTATAACATGGATTCTTATTTATCAAATTTATATGCTGCTTATCTCACAGTGCAAGATCTTTAATCTTGCAAGCTGCTCACAGTCACTTGTGAGTTGGTCAGCTATATACATTTGTTTAATAAATAAACTTTTGTTCCCAAACAAGCCCATTTCTCCATACCTTTTAGGAAATGTCAGTCCTATAAAACAGAGGTTGTTTACAGAGAATGAGTTATCTTTTTCATTCAGTTTGTCTACTGAGGACTGACATTCTTCATGATTCCAGATTCAATAATTTTGAAATGGAAAAAAGACACCCTATGCAGGGAGGTATATAAATCCTGTTGAGAAGAGAATTCCCATGTGTGAAAGGCATTCAGAGAAGGCAGCAATACTTGGTCCCGATGGAATATCATGCAACACAACAGTCTGTGTTTTAAATCACATCACTATACTCATTATTTCAGCATGGAGATTCATTTTGTTTACTGGCCATTGTAGATAGGAAGGCATTTCAGTTCTCTTCTCACAAATCCACGTTAAAATCTCAAGTGACCTGGATTTCATTTATTTGCTAACAAAAAAACCCTGCATAATTATGTGCAATAATGCAGCCAAATTCTATTCAGTAAATAATTTTAAAGAGAATACGGTTCAAGACATTCTCTAGGACTCCCTGTATCCATTATTGTTCTTTTTAAGGTTCCACGGTGAATTATAAATTTCACTCAATCTCACTCTTTTCATAGCCACAAGTAATGTTGTATTCTTTTCAATTAAAAACAGTTCATTTTCCAATTGTTCTCCTGCTACATTAATTTATTAGACCATGCCATTGCTATACTTGGTATGCTTTCAAATTGAAGATGCTACAGATTTTGCTGTCAAGAAATTTACACCAGCTGTTCTGAAGTAGATGATCAGGAATAGTCAAGGGAGAGAGGATCTCTAACAGGATACTTGAGCCTATAGCTGTGATGGCGAACCTATGGCACGCATGCCAGAGGTGACACGCAGCACCCTCTCGGTGGGCACATGAGTCATCACCCCAGTTTAGCTCCACTGTGCATACGCATGTGCCTCCCATCGGCCAGCTGGTCTTCGGGTCTCTGCTATGCATGCAGGAATGTGGGGTGCATGTGGGGGTGTGCACATGCACCAGGGCAGGGTACATGTGGGGGGCATATGCATATGCAGGGGCACACGAATGTGCAAAGGGGTGCATGTATACACCAGGGCCAGGCACATGTGGGGGGCACATGCGCATGCAGGAGGTGGGTGCATTCATGGGACCTCAAGTGCATGCGTGGAGGTGGGGCACATTAACAGGGGATGTGCACGCATTGCATTTGGGGGGTTTGGGCATGATTTGGGCACTGGTCTGGAAAAGGTTAGCCATCACTGGCCTATAGGATCAAAGGTTGAAGGTTCAATGTCTTTTCCCACCCACTCCTTTGTGCATGTCCCATCTCTATGTCCTGCCTTTTAGTTAACGTTGCCTTCACCTACCTCACAGGGAGAGGCATATACTTGGAAAGGCATTTCCCTGGGGGGGCAGGAAATGCAAACATGTAAAAATTTTCAATTTCAATTTACTGTAAAACATTCATTGGGAAAGGAGATAAAAATATAGAGCTCTTTCAAACGTAGCATCTGGCAAGGCTCTCCCACAGAGCAACTATAAAGGACAATGCAAGTACTGAGTATGTACATGCCAGATCAGATCATACATGGTAGATCAGTTAAACAGAAGCAACTTGGAGCCATCAGCCAGTAACCTTTGCCTGGTATTAAAAGGAGAAAGTCTTTTTCTGATTATCAGAGAATATGTCAAATTATTGACAGTCAAGTGTGCCCAAAGAAAAGTCTTGTATAGAGGATTCTCTAACCAGATTGATTAAAGTGGTGGGGAGGATTAAGATACAGAAATCTTTACAGAATATCTTCATTATTACACCCAATTTATATTTTCCACTTTGATAGAGCCTCCTTCATCCTTTTAGTAACCATCCTTTGATAACCAGGACTGAGCTGGATATTCAATTTTCAAATACAGAAGAATGTGTAGATGACCAGATGGAGAATATTATGATGCAGTCTGCTAACTTTAAATTGAGGAACATTTCCAAATCGCCACCTATTTCTTCCACAGCTTTCAGTGAAAACAGCAAATTATTCCTGCTTTGACTCCATTGTTCCTGGAGAAATGAAACCCTTCATCTCATGTTCTGTTAAATGAAGAAATGTTTCTGTTTGCTTGCACCCTCTTTTCTTTTTTTTTCCTGTACACATTTCACTGACTATATGTTTAAAAAATCCTAGCCGTTCCTATGAAGGAGTGCCACAAAGCCATCGGTCCACCTTGCTCCTTGAAAAATCTGCTAAGGCAGTGGAAGTCGGAGAGGCACAGTAAAGCAAGAGTTTCTGCCATTTGGGAGGTTTGGGCATGATTTGGGCACCAGTCTGGAAAAGGTTAGCCATCACTGGCCTATAGGATGAAAGGTTGAAGGGTAACAGTTCATCACTACAAACCAGTGGTGGGATACGACCAGTATACCCCGGTACAGGCGTACCGGTGCCTGCTGGGAGCACCAGGTACCATTCCAGTACGGTGCTCTGGAGGGCCCACCCACCCACCCATTTGAGCCGATCGGGGCTTCCGCGGATGCACATAGAGCGTACGGTGCCTGCGCGATGCTCCACCAAGCAGCTGGAGCGTCGTGCAGCATCACAGGTGGTAAGTAACTGCAGGGTGCATGTGCTGGGTGCCTGGCCCTGTTGCACTGTACCGGTTGCAACGGGATCCAGAACCCACCACTGCTACAAACATACATGCCAGCCTCATTCAGCTTTAAATAAACCAGAGAGTAATTTAAAAAAAGAAAAGCCTCAGCTCTGAAAACTCTAAATCGCCAAGACAGACAGCCAACATATGAAAATGCTTAAACACAGTTGCATGTTCATTTGAAATCAGCTGTGAGCCACACATCGCCGGAAGCTCTTTTTTTCACTTTTTAAGGCATTTTTTTTCCTGCCTATTCGTCTGAACCGGCAGGGGAAAAATGCTTTAAAAAGTGGGGAAAAAAGGTTTCATGACAATCAGCTGTGCCATGTGATCGTGGGAACCTTTTTTTCACTTTTTAAATAATTTTTTTTACTACCTATTCGCCCAAACTTTAAAAAGTGAAAAAAAGGTTCCCACAATCACATGGCACAGCTGAATCTTTTTTTCCACTTCTTCAAGCATTTTTTACTACCAGTTGAATAGGTAGTAAAAAATGCTTTAAATTGTTTTTAAAAACTTGGTCACGCCCACCAAGCTATGCCCAGAGAACCGGTGGCAAAAATTTGTACATTTCACCACTGCATTTGAATGCATCAGGATCATTTAGCACAAGCATGTCCAAAGTCCGGCCCGGGAGCCAATTGTGGCCCGTTTTCAAATTTCGAGCAGCCGGCAGCCTCTTCTCCCCATCGGAGTTATTTGTTTAGTCTTTCATAAAATAGTTCATTTGCATTTAATGTTAATGGTTCAAAGAATGTCAGGCTGAATGGTCGGCCCCACACACATTTTCACCTCACCAAATCTAGCCTTCCTTGCAAAAGGTTTGGATACTCCTGATTTAGCATAACCATACTTTACAATATAATTTTACAATATGTATTGGTTATCTTTTTTTCAGGACCTTCTTACCAGCTAACCATCCAGTTACACTGATTGAAGGAAGGTGAATACTGACAGAATTATGTTCTTTCTTTAGTGTAGTACAGTGGCTATTAGTGCGAGTCACCATTTGGATGATTTTCATTAAAATCCTAACTCAAGTTTATTTTCAGTTCAGCTCCTGTACCAAAGCAAATGCTGCAAGAATATTTTTATTTCCTTATGGTTTCAGGAGGAAATGAGACAATTTACTTTTGGCAAGAACTTCCTCGTCATCCTACCTGCAACTTCTTGGGACAATTTACCCTCTTACGATTGTATGTTGGCTCTCTTTAGTCTTCAGGTGGGATGGTTTTATTGCTCCCTCATAGCACTTTTTTTCTCCTGTGAAAATAAGATAACAAAGATTGTTTTATTTTGCCTTTTCAATTCAAGAAGAGAGGCCCACTATTGTCATGTTAGATTAGATTAACAGAATTGGAAAGGACCTTGTAGGTCATCTAGTCCAACCCCCCGCCCAAGCAGGAGACCCTACACCATTTCTGACAAATAGCAGTCCAGTCTCTTCTTGAAAGCTTCCAGTAATGAAGCTCCCACAACTTCGGAAAGCAAGCTGTTGCTGTTGGTTGGTTGTTCTCACTGTCAGAAAATTTCTCCTTATTTCCAGGTTGAATCTCTCCTTGTACAGTTTCCATCCATTATTCCTTGTCTGGCCTTCAGGTGCTTTGGAAAATAGCTTGACCCCTTCCTCTCTGTGGCAGCCCCTCAAATATTGAAACACTGCTATCATGTCTCCCCTGGTCCTTCTCTTCACTAGACTACCCATGCCCAGTTCCTGCAACCGTTCTTCATATGCTTTAGCCTCCAGTCCCCTAATCATCCTGGTTGCTCTTCTCTGTACTCTTTCTAGAGACTCAACATCTTTTTTATAGTGTGGTGACTCAAACTGGATGCAGTACTCTAGGTGTATTTAAATCATTAAAGAAGACATTAAAATGACAAAAAAACAATGAGAGCAAAGATGGAAGGTGAGAGTCAAATTCTTCTAATATTGCCATCTTTCAGCTTTAGAGACCATTCTGGATTTCTTCCATGAAACCCGTGAGATGTTAGCATTCTTCAACCCTTATTTTATCTGAAACCTTGCAAGGATTTTGATTTTGTAAGATTGAATCCCTGGGGCCACTTTTCATGCCATCCCCTTCTGGAATGAAAGGGGACTATGCCTCCAGAGCATAGGGTGACAGGAGTTTCCCAAGCCCGTGTCAGTTGTCGAGATGAAAGGGATGAAAAAGATGAAAGTGAAAGAGATGAAAGATGAAAGTGAACAATGAAGATGAAACTTCTGAGAACAAGGTGGTCCTTCACTGAAATCTGTCAGATGTCCATCTACAGACTAAGGTGAAGAAAGGTCCTCTTTGAGTCATGGCTTTTATCTGCTGTTTCATCAGGAGCCATGAGTCCAAAAGGACCCCTAGATCATGCACTCCTTCAGAAGGAGCACTATTCCATCAAGAGCATCTTATTGGGACCACTTTTAAAGAAGTTTTCCAATGCTTACTGGCAACAAGTAGCTCAGTCTTGGCAGAGTTGTGTTGCCTTGCTTGTTTCTTCTCATCCAGATTCTGATTCTCATCCAAGCACCAATTTAGGACTCCCGCAGCAGCATCTTAGCCTGGGGCAGCAACATATAATTGCATGTCGTCAGCATATTGGCAACAACATCACCTGAACCAGCAGGCAGCCTCTCCCAGCACTGCATGTAGGTGTTAAATAGTATGGGGGGAATCCAAACAACATCTTGTCTGCTCGTTTTCTTGGCCAACACATTGAATCTTCCCTTGAGTGTTAATCAGCTGGCCTTGCTAGCAGATGGTCCAACAGCTGTGGACTTATGTAGAACCCTTGCTATGTATCAGGGAAGGGGAGGGATGTTCTGTCTGGAATCAGAAGCCAAACGCAGAAGGGGGAGCAGAAAGACCAGTAGTGATAAATTGTCTCTATTCATAATCACTGGCAGTGAAGAGCAAAAGGCTCAGAGAGAGCTTTGTTGTAGATTGCTTCTGTCAGAGTTTGCCCAAATCTACAGTATATCCTACCATCTCTACTGAAAGGGTCAGTATGTTATAGCAAAGGTTTTCATAAGAAAAAAAGTATTTTGCAGAGCAGCTATAGTGGGGAGGGGCAGAGTTTAAAGAGAGATTAGTCTAGAATTCTACTGTAAGTAGCTACAAGTGGATTAAGTCGGGAATTCTAGGCTGATCCCTCTTTTAATTCTGCCCCTAGGTTCTGTCACTACCTCTCCTATAGCAGTCCAATACTAGGCTGGGGTCTGATTTGTTTTTGTTTTTTTTTTACATTTAGAATATACTAAGATGTATTGCTTAAAAAAGAATCTGCTCTATCCCATTGGAACCTATTATTGACTTGGCCAGTATTTGAAAACTGTCCACACAATTTAAGATTTTTATTTTACATACTCTGTAAAGTGTACCTAAGTAAATCCTACTCTGCTTTTCAGTGATGCAATATAATGGTTCAGGTTTGAACAAGGAATGCCATTTGGCTAAAGCTTATTTGTCACTAAGTATGACCATTTAAGAAACAGGCTCTGTTGACATATAAATCTCATTAGTCTGTGATCAGCCATATCCACTGCTAATGTTTGGAGCTGTATCCCTACAACATTAGGGAATCTAAGAATGAGTACTACTTTTATGGCAGGATGGTACATTCTGCTAGAATCCCAATTTATATTCCATCCCTCCTGTATTTACTTTTTCTTTTAAAAAAATAATTCAATTATTCTATTAATAATTCATCATTTGCAAGCTTAAGGAAACCATGAAAGTAGCATATAAAACCAGTATATATACTGTTTGAGAGTAGATATTAAGTAAAGGTAAAGGTTCCCCTTGCACATACAGTATGCTTCCCATCAGACTCAGCTATGCTGCTAATGGTTCAAAATTTTCCACAAGACATTTGGAGATCAATGAGGCATTGATCTGTTTGTATTAATTTGTAATTGTTGCTCTCCATTATTCCCTATTTTGCACCATGGACATTTTAATTTATATTGTGATTTTATTCTTCTTTTAATGTCAGATAGATTCAGCAGCATGCAAATCTAATAAACTGTCTAATAAAAGACAAAATAAAAATGGTAGTTAAGAATGCTAAACTTGCTGACACTCTAATGTGATACACCATTGGCAATATTTCAAAACATTGTGAAAGAGATGCAGAGGAAAAAATTAACCATCTTTCCAAAAAATATAAGTCTAATTTATTTATGACTGTGATTTATTATAGGCCATTTTGTCACTTTTATGCCATAAGCAGATATTTGTGCCTCAGCAACTTTTTTACAAAAGGGACAGAGAATAAAGATGAGCTTGGAGTTCAACTACATAGCATATTAAACTACCGTATTTTTTGGAGTATAAGACGCAACTTTTTCCCTCAAAAAAGAGACTGAAAATCCCCCCACCCCCGCCCTCCAGGAGCCCTCTACGAGCCTCCTAAAAGCTATTCGTGCCCTTTTTAGGGGAAAAAAAGGAACCATTTTTGCGAACAACGGGCCATTTTTGAGAGGTATGCAGAGTGCAAAAACTTTTTTTCTTGATTAGCCTCTTCAAAATCTTGGTTCGTCTTAAACTCCGAAAAATATGGTATATTAAACTTCTATTAAACTTCATATTAAACTTCTCAGCATAACCTCAGCAGGTTCTGTTGAGAAATGAAAAACATTTTCCCCTTTTCGGCAGACAGACAGTATTGATTTCTGGAATATGATAGACACCTTTTGCCTTGGGATCCTGATAGAATTATCTTTTAGTATTACCACTTTCTCACATATGGACAACCATGATCGCCTACCCCACGTATAAAAGGATTAAGGTTCCTTGCTCCTTATTGCATGCTACCTAATTACCTGATGATTTGACTTGACACTGTAACTAAAAAGAATAAAAAGAATCATACCTAGATGTTTTCAAGGGAAGAGAGTTGACCTCTTCCTCTGCATTCTCTTCAACTAGAATGCTTCTCATACTTAAAGAAGAGAATATTTGTAGCTTAGAGTTCAATTGTGGGGTCCTTGATGCTTTCTGAGCTTGGTTGTTTTCTTCAAATATTTCATTACCCAACTAGGTAACAAAAATCACTGCTACCAGGAGAAATTTTGCATACACACTCTGATATATTATCTAGTTGGGTAATGACATGTCTGCAAGAAAATAACCAAATTCAGAGAGCATCAAGGACTGCAGGCGTCTTATATTTATTGGCTACTCAGTTCCAGAGTAAAACATCTTTCATACAAGCAGTTAGTATGGTTTCTCTTTCAGCATTTTCTGGAGTCCTTGGTGTCCTCTAAATGTGTTAAGACCCAGCTCTCGGAATTTTCCTAAGTAAAAGCCATGTCCCACATAGCTGAAAGCATCTAAGTTGAGGATGATTGTTCTATGTAATACTGATGAGCTGTGAATTTACAGAATTGGAGAATAACATTTCAAATGGAGGACACCTTGCTCTGCAATCAAAAGATATTGTTAAGCTCTCACATTCTTTTTATAAAATGACTTCTTATTCTGATAAGAATTACAGAAAAACATAAGGAGGTTTCAGTCAAAGAGAACATCATCTGGCTCTCTTCTACAATTCCATAAATGAGAGTAGAGTATAACTGCATGCTAAAAAAATTTTTCCAGAGTATCCTTATATTTATTATTTATTGTATTGTATTGTATTATATTGTATTGTTGTGTTGTGATATATTATATTATATTATATTTATTATATTATATTATATTATATTATATTATATTATATTATATTATATTATATTATATTATTATATTATATTATATTATATTATATTATATTATATTATATTATATTATATTATATTATTATATTATATTATATTATATTATATTATATTATATTATATTATATTATATTATATTATATTATTATATTATATTATATTATATTATATTATATTATATTATATTATATTATTATATTATTATATTATTATATTATATTATTATATTATATTATTATATTATATTATATTATATTATGGGGGACGCGATGGTGGCTCAGTGGCCAAGACACTGAACTTGTCCATCAGAAAGATCGGCAGTTCAGCGGTTCGAATCCCTAGTGCTGCATAGCAGAGTGAGCTCCTATTACTTGTCAGAGCTTCTGCCAATCTACCAGTTCAAAAAGATGTAAAAATGCAAGTAGAAGAATAGGTACCACCGTTGGTGGGAAGGTAACAGCATTCCATGCGCCTTTGGTGTCTAGTCATGCTGGCCACATGACAGGGACATGCAGTCACTAGAGGCAGGGGAGGCGTGGCCTCACCAGTCATGAGGAAAAGGAAAGAATTTTAAATAATTTTTTAAAAATAATTAAAGCCAAGGTAGTTGCTACCAGATTCACAGTGACTTGGAACAGTGCTTAGTGTTAACTATAGGAGGAGGCCTCCTGTGCATAAGCAATTTTTCGCCTTTTAAAAGTTAAGCAAGGGTTAACAAGCAAAAAATTTCATATGCAAAGGAGGCACGTGTTCTCTCGCCTCCTGTAGAGGGCATTTTTAGAGGCTTTTTAGAGTTCTCTGGGAGCAACTAGCTCAGTCTGACTCAGAGCTCTGGCTTTTCATGAGGGGAGGGGAGGGCAGGCAGAAGCAGAATTGAAATTGTGTCTGAAACAGCTGGAAAAGGTGCGTATGTGGGGAGGGGGGAGGAATTCAAAAAGTTTAATTGGAAGGCAGCAGGGGAAGGGGGGGTATGGCAGAGGAGCTGCTTTCAAGCCTTTGGAAAATATATCCAATCCAACTTCTGTGTTTGTGTTTCTGTTTGTTTGAGAGTGAGTGAGTGTGTGAGTGAGAGAGGGATCCAATTTCTCTGTGTGCATGTGTCTGTTTGAGAGAGGGAAGAGGGAGGGAGGGAGGGAGGAAGGAGGAGGAGGGAGAAGAAGAAAAATGGGAAAACTTATTTTGCAAGGGGGAAAATGCTGTCGCTTTAAATCGGAACTGAGCATGCCTGGATGTTCTGTTCCCCCCCCCCTTCACGGCTTGAGAACAAACGGCAAGGACAAACTTAAAAGGAACTTTTCTTTATTAGTTCACTGGCTTCGAACCCAAAAAATAACATAAATACAAGTCTTTGACCAGATAACGTAATGAAAACAAATCTTCCTTACGGCAACTCAATTTGAAGAAAACGAAAGCACAACACTTCTTCCAAAGTCTCAATGAATCAGGGTTACAGACAGACAGAGCACTTATCCAAGTGAATCTTACATAAACCACGACTGATGATCAAACAATGTTGTACAAACCAAGGCACGCACGAAGGAACGACGTTGACTCCAGCGACTAGGGCGTGGCAGCATCTGTCCTTTTATCTCCAAACTTGCTTCTAACCAGCCCCAGCTGCATAATGAATCTTGTATCCCGAAAAGACTCTCAGCAGACATCTGCTGAGTCACAACACCTGGCTGTGGAATTCTGGGAGTTGAAGTCCACGAGTCTAAAAAGTGCCTCACCAGCCATAAAGCTGACTGCACGTCACTGCCACATGACCACGGAGACATCTTCGGACAGCGCTCGCTCTTCGGCTTTGAAACGGAGATGAGCACCACCTCCTAGAGTCGGGAACAACTAGCACAAAGGGAACCTTTACCTTTACTTATAGTATATTACATTACATTACAATACTGGAAGTTTTTAAGAAGATGTTGGATAACCATCTGTCTGAGGTGGTGTAGGGTTTCCTGCCTAAGCAGGGGGTTGGACTAGAAGACCTACAAGGTCCCTTCCAACTCTGCTATTCTATTCTTATTCTAAATGCATCCAGATTGTGAAAAACTGATCTGCAGTTCCACAACCAAATTTCACAACAGATGCAAATCATTAAAATTATCTTTGATAAATAAGTTAGTAATCAAAGGTTCCCATCTGGAGGTATTTCATTTCATATGCTTTGTCTCCACAACTGATAAGAGAAAAACAAGAGGTGATAATGTGTCATAGTATTTTATACAGGAGAATGACCTCCGTTCTAATAAATGAATACAGTAGCACTGCAATTTTATATCTATTTCATAGAGGAACTCAGATAGCTGACTCTCTGAAAATGCTAATATGTTAAAATCCAGTGAATGTTGCTGATTGGTTTTCAGCCTAAAACAGCTGGTTAACCTGGATCTCAGCAGTGTCCGCATCCCACAATTCACCTGTCATTCTCTCTGTAGTCTCCCTGACCTCAGTTGCAGAAAACTGGTTGCACTTTTTCTTGGCAAAGAATAAAATATAGTATAAAATGGTGTTTTTACCCTTGGCAATTTTAATATGTATGGACTTCATCTCTCAGAATTCTCCTTTCAGCCTTGTTTAAAAAATGCATTAAAATTTAATAAATAAAGACCAAATACCCTAATTTTGTTTAGAGCCCTTTGAAAGGGAGTTTTTTAATATTTTCTCAAATTAAGATTCCTGTATCAAGCGTTGATAAAAACATTAATTCTATTTGGATGGGACAAAGGAACAAAGTTTTGGAGTAATTTAGCTGTCAGACCTGGAAGCCATTTTTTGCATTGGGCTTTCTGGCCTGCCACATTTAATGTTGTGGGAAATTGGGAAGGGGGATTATATGGAGTATGGGAGATATATAGTCAAAATAACATTCTTTTCTCAGAGTCAAGGACACGTTTACCTACAGATTGAGTGCCGTGACTTGGAAGCATCTCCAGTTGGGACAGTGCCTGATTGGATTATGTGATGGACATGTGGGTGCTGGGCAGGGACTTGAACTTTCATTTGGGTGGGGAAAACCTGAAAGCTTTCAGATTCAGGTTTTCCCAGATGTGCCAATATGACATCTCTAATAAAATGGTTTCCCAAATCATCATTTTTTCCCCCTTCCAAACTGCATTCGTGCATAGCTTTAATAATAATCTTATACTAGGCATAACATCTTGTATCTGACCTACAGAAAACTCCAATATGTTCATTGGGGACAATATCAACAACACCGAATTTGGTTTTTTTAAATTTTCAGTGGAAAAATACTAGCCATCTTTTTTAAATGAAGATCTGCCACTTTTGGAAAGGACCATTAATTTTGTCTTTAAAGTAGGCCTTCTGGTCTTCCAAAAGAATGCTAGGCTCATGTGTGCCAAGAGTGTTTAGTGCCATTTAGGTGTTACGTAGGCAAATGCCTCAGTGGAACTTGGCATCTTATCTGCCTGGAGCCCAAGACAAACTAGCTGCCATAGATAGTAGCATCCATTGACTGAAGAGGAAGGGACATGCCTATTGCAGCTGAAAGTGGCTGATGGGAACTAGGCAAATCTCAGAAGTGATTAGATTATCGCCAAGAGCGTCAACCTTGTAGAACAAGGGTATCAAACTCAAGGCCTGGGGGCCAGATCTGGCCCACAGGGTGCTTAGGTCTGCCCTGTGGGACCACCCTGGAAACAGCGAAGGACCAGCCCACAGTTCCTCTGCCAGCAAAAACAGAGCTTGGGAGGGCAGCTGACAGAAGTTTGCAGGAGGACATCACAGCCAAAAACAGAGCTTGGGAGCCCACCCCCATCTATTCTCAGCCCTAGTCCCAGCTGATCGGGAAGAAATGGGGATTTTGCAATAACCTTCCCCTGGAGTAGGGAGGGAATGGAGATTTTATAGTATCCTTCCCCTGCCACGCCCACCAAGCCACTCCTACCAAGCCATACCACGCCCATCAAGCCACGCCCACAGAACCTGTAGTGAAAAAAATTGAATCCCATCATTGAACCCAACTATTTCTCTAGGTCTTGGGCTAGAGTAATTGGTGGAGTTTTTGTGGAACGTTAGTTCTGATAATGTTGATTTATTGTTTTCCAGGGTATCTATTTTTTAGGACCTTTGTATTCTTCCATTTTTAACTGCCTCGTATTATTCTCCCATCCAGTCATCCCAACTCAGAGGGATCAGGACTAAATCAAGGACACTGTGAATGCCAATGTTGCCTAGAGAACCGATGCAAAAAGGCAGCATTCAGATCTATCTCCTTGCAAAGCCTCCTTTGTGTTCCATTAGGTTTGCAATAAAGTTAAATGGTTAATAAAAATAAATGTCTTTCCTAAACACACCCACATCTTCACAGGCTGCGTTCATGTTACAGACTTAACTGGGCTAAACAAGAAGTACTGTGTGATAGACTGAAAAGAGAATCATTTTAGCTCAGAACAGTTCTGCAATTATGTAGAGCCAAAATTATGCCTCCTGGCCACTTCTGTCATCCAAATAAGGATTAAAGGATGAGCAAGAGCATTAACCTTCTCTTCCTGCTGCCAAGTAGAGAGAAGAAGTGCTAGAGTAGTTTTACAAAAACATAGTCAATCTGGGGGGAAAAGGAAGAAAGGGGAAGATAATTTCACCAACATTGCCCACAAGGGTGCATATCCTGCATGGGCTTTATTATTTTTAATTTTTATTCCCCAAAATAAAAGAAAAAGAAAAAGCAGGAAGTGACATTTTTCCAGCTGTCTTCAAGTTATTAAAGCACAGAAGAATGTTTCCTGGGACACTTGTAGAGATGTGCATGGTTCAACTCAAGTTGTGGGTGCTCCATCACTGGAGATTTTCCAGAAAATATTGGACAACCATTTTCCTATGATAATACAAGGAGTCCTTTCTTGGGCAGTGGGTTGAACCAGAAGACTTCCAGAGTCCTTTCTGAGTTTCTTTCATCTCTTGCCAGCAGGCCAGAAACCTGTAGTACTACGGTACTACTGAGTCCACCAAGTGGTTGGTACAATTGTTGTCATTAGGGGTAGTGTTATGCTTTGTCAAGCATGAAAGACAGGGAAGGGCTTTTGACTGTACAGGTAGTCCTCACTTGGAGACCTCTTGTTCAGCAATCATTCGAAGTTACAACAGTGTTCAACAAGAAGACTTTTGACCAGTCCTTGAGGTTGAGGCTGTTGCAGTATCCCCACAGTCACAGGATCATGATTGGCACTTGGCAACCGGCACACAGTTACAATGGTCACAGCTTCCCACAGTCATATCATCACCACTTGTGATCTTCACTGCCAGCTTCCAATAAGTCACCACCTGATATGCTTAATGACTGCACATGATTCCTTAACAACCACAACCTGAACTTTCATAGTACACTGAAGATTGCGTTTAATTTCATTGTACAAGGTGCAATGACAATAAAGTAAACTAAACTAAAGAGAAGTTGGGTTGCTTAATGAATAACAAAGATATGATGTGCTTGTGAACTATCTAAAATGATTCTTCCCCAATCATTTTGGGAAGCGATCCGTAGCATCCATGCTGCTAATGTGTTATTTGTTTTTGTAGGTTTAATTAGGAGAAACACCACTACATTCAACTGTATTCTTTCCATTGACCTTTTCTTTTTCTTTTGATCTTCTTCTTATTTTACAGTAAAAGAATAGCAAATAATGCAATGATTTTCCCTAATTCCCAGGAATAAGTCCCATTGTTAGAGCTTATATTCAGGAGGCACTGGTAGGATTATGAGATGGTGAGGGATAAGAACTTCTTATAAGGTTCTTCTTTTGCTTTGCATTTTGAACAAATTATTTGTGTTAATATTAATGATTAGGCATCTTAATAACATAACTAATAGGCAGTATTTGGGTTGCTGATTTGTCTGGCGGTTTTTCTTCAACAAAGAAAACAGTTTCTTCATTCACCCTCAAAAAAGCCCTGTTTTATGTTTCAGAGCCATAATACGTTGCCTTGGGAACAGCCTTATGTTGCTAACATCTGTTGGAAGCAGTTCCTACTGCTTCTAGAGCCCATTCATAATTTAATAAAGAGATTCTGCAGAATCTCAACTTCATTCTATAGAGTTGTAGGAAATTTTCGATTTTTTACTGCATTTTCTAGAACAAGCAGAGATAAATACAGCCTAATCTAGGTTGCCCAAATGATAACCATCTATAGTTATATCTTCATATATCCATCTATTAAATTGATATAGTCACCCCTTAATGCATAATTCTAGGTGACTAACAGTCAATTAAAAACAACCATCAAAAACAGTTTAAAAACAACACATGGTACTTGGAGTGACTGAAAAACTATACTACCACCCTACCAAGAGAAAATCAGTCAACAGCCTAGCTCAATGCCCAGAGGAATAACTAGTTGTTCGGTAGCTTACAAAAGGCCAGCAGGATGACAACTATCCAAACCTAGGGACTAATAATACCCAAAAACAATTGCTTTATTTGATTAAAAAATTTGGAGTTTATAATCATAACACATAAGCATGTATTATGGAAACCGTCCTAAGCAACTGATAATTTGCTTGAGATAATAATAGCAATAGCAATAGCAGTGAGACTTATATACCGCTTCATAGGGCTTTCAGCCCTCTCTAAGCGGTTTACAGAGTCAGCATATTGCCCCCACAGTCTGGGTCCTCATTTTACCCACCTCGGAAGGATGGAAGGCTGAGTCAACCTTGAGCCGGTGAGATTTGAACCGCTGAACTGCAGCTAGCAGTCAGCTGAAGTGGCTGCAGTACTGCACTCTACCCACTGCACCACCTCGGCTCTATAATCTTTACAGATGGAAAGAATCATGATAATATTTGCTAGACAGGAAAAATGTGAATAGATATTAAACTTAGATATTGTATGCTTAAGACATATACATAAAAATATATACATCAGACTGTTCAATTTGGGTGAGGAAGTTATGCAAACAGCAGAAATACAATAAGTAGTAAGTCAAAGAAATTGCCAGTACATCCACTAATTTAGACAGTGTCATAAATTTAGTATTTATTTGTATTTTTGTATTTCAACTGTAAGGATGTTTGGTTTGGCACTTGGGAGGGAAGAGTATGTTTTTAACTATGTTTTATGGATTTAGCCTTTTTTTCTTGAAATAGCTTTCACATCCTCATTCCTTTTCCCAATTTCCATTTGGTTATGAGATTAATCTACCTTGCAATACTTGTTCATACAAGACTTATACTCTCTCTTCTTAAAGTCATTCCATTTTCTATTTAGCTCTTTCCTTTCCTATCCTGTCCTGTCTTGCCCTTTTTTTTTCAAGATCCACTATTGACATTTTACCCCAAAATGCTTTGTTCTTCATTTAGAATTTCTCAGCATCCTTACATCCTTCACTAATCTTTCATCATAAACAATCGAGTGCTGGATATGATGCACATAGCAAATGAGGTGAACGTAGCTAGAATCCGCATAGTTGAGTGCTGGCTATCTAGGCAGTCAAATCTCAACTATGGTGCATGGACCCAGGGGTGGATTCCTGCCAGTTCTATAGAAGAGGTTCCACAAATCCACAGTGCCGTTTAGAACCAGCTCCAGCTCCCTCCCCCCGCCCATCCGCACATCATCAAGATAAAGAGCGAGAGGAGGAATTCTGGGAGTTGAAGTCCACAAGTCTTAAAGCTGTCAAGTTTGAACACCCCTGGGTTTTTTTTCCTAACACCCCTGGGGGTGCAAGGGTCTTGTAACTTGACAGCTTTAAGACTTGCATATAAATGCAATAAACCTTTTAAACCTTTAAACTTGTGTGCTTCAAATGCCAGAGTTTCTGAGCCAACATTTTGGTTGCTAAGCAAGAGCGTTGTTAAGTGAGTTTCACCACATTTTACAACTAGATGAAATACTAAATACATTAGAACTTAATTATTATTACCAATTGCAAAATTGAGGCTATAGCATGAAAAGGATGAGTTAAGCCTATAGCAGGACTGTTAAAAACTAACACAACTAAATTGTTATTTATTGAAGAAAGCTTCCATTAGTTCCAATGAAGCATTGTGGACTAGGTGCTGGACTAAATCAGGAAGAACTAGGTACAAGTACATTAGTGGTGGGATTCAAAAAATTTTATTACCGGTTCTGTGGGCGTGGTTTGGTGGACGTGGAAGGGGAAGGATACTGTAAAAACCCCATTCCCTCCCCACTCCAGGGGAAGGTTACTACAAAATCCCAATTTCCTCCTGATTTGGGAGGCAGAGAATAAATGGGGGCAGTGGCAGTCAGAAGTGGTATTTACCGGTTCTCTGAACTACTCAAAATTTCTGCTACCAGTTCTCCAGAACCGGCCAGAACCTGCTGAATACCACCTCTGAAGTACATTTAACCAGAGTGCTATTGGATGACCTATCCCAGTAATTCTTCTTCAGGCCAATCAGCTAGGGACAAAATATGAAGAAAATTCCATGTATACTGCCTTGGGATCTTGGAAAAAGGCAGTAATTAAATATAATAATGAATAACTTAAAAAATAATAATTTATAACCAGTCACATCTAGCCATGACTGAAATAACTTCTGCATAAGTCTATCTAACAAAAATCAATATGGAATTTTTTTCTATTGAAATTAAGTTGAGTTCAAATAAAAGCTGTGTCTATATCTCTGGAACTCTATTCCAAAACTTCATTTCATAAAAATGAGGCTATGGCCATAGCAAGGTTGACCCTATCTAGAGATATCAGTCCTACTAGGTAGACAGATCAGGAAATTAACTCCATAGAAAGATTAGAACTATATTTTATTGAGATAGGCTATAATAATTTTTCAGGTCTGAGTGTGCCATACCTCTGCCCTTCTCATATTCCAGTGAAAAATAAAATAATCTGTATAGATAGATATAGATGTAGATATAGATGTAGATGTAGATGTAGAGATATAGATATAGATATAGATATAGATGATATAGATATAGATGATATAGATATAGATGATATAGATATAGATATAGATATAGATATAGATATAGATATAGATATAGATATAGATATAGATATAGATATAGATATAGATATAGATATAGATATAGATATAGATTTTATATATATATATATATATATATATATATATATATATATATATATATATATAATATTACTTTTTATTATAAGCTTACAGTAATAGAATATTGCAAGTCTACAAGTGACTCACTCCTCTCTGCCTTAATCTACAAGAGAACTGATGATGTCCTGTTTTTTGTCTTTCTCCTGTTCCTCAAGGCTATTCTCACAGTCCATTGCATTATTGTTTTCCATGTTTCAAGAATATTTCAGCCCCTTTTGTCAATGTTTGCATAGTCTGTCAAGGAAATCTTACTCTCAACAGACATGATTTCTTTACTGTGCAAATAATTTTGCATATAAATAGTATGCCCTTTATTTTCTTTATTTATTTATCCAATTTTAGAGGCCGCCTGATTCCTTAATTATTCTAAATGTCACAAGAGTGGGAGCTACACAAATCTCTGGGGGACATCATTTCAGAAGGCAGACATGGCAATAGAAAAGGCATGCTTCCCGTTCCACCAAGATGACATTGACAGAACCGAGATGCAGTATTCTGCCTGATCGTATCAGAAACAAATGGAAATAAGCAACCTATCAGATGGTGAGACTCCGTGAGTTGAAGGGTTTTAATCAAGGCAATAATCAGCACCTATCCATTTATTTTTTTAACTGGGCTGCTGTTGAAGTACTGTACTCTTAGGGGTTTGTTTGGTTTATTTACATTAATTTCATTAATTTAATTAATTAATGTCAACAACTTCTTCAGCTTCAACCACAATAATACATGGGCAAGCAATCGAGACAAACTCATGGTAAACCGCTTCAAACTCGATTGCAGAAAATACGAGATTTCAGCAACAGAGTGGTCAATTCCTGGAATGCTCTACCCGACTCCATTGTTACATGCTCTAACCCTCATAGTTTTAATATCAAACTGTCTACCGTGGACCTTACCCCATTCTTAAGAGGTCCATAAAGGGGGTGTGCGCACCAGTGTGCCTATCACTGTCTTACTGTCCCTATTTTTACTTCCTTTGTTCATGTTTATGTTCATACCTATACTTGTTATCTTGTACATGTTTGACAAACAAACAAATAAATAGATTTTACATTCAGCTTCCTTTGTCCATTATTTTGCCTCCTGTACTGTAAAATGGTGAAGAACTTTCTTCTTTTACTTTCTTCAATGTGATGTCCTTCCAGGAACCATCATACCTCCCTTCTATCTGTTCTTCTCATTCCCATCTCATTGTTTTCTTCTCATTCCTTTAGTCGTCCTTCAAATGCATTATCTTCTTTTACCTTAAACAACCTTCTTCCTGTTATATGAATCTTATTCTCATTTTTTTAGGGGGGGGGACCTTAAGAAGACAATGTGTGAAAAAGACAGCTTACCAGACAAAGGAAATATTTTTCTAATAGTTTTACACATTGCTGGATTCCAGCTGTCTGATGAAATGGAAACCCGGGGTGTTAGTGATATGCTGTGGTGCGATCCCACTGGTTTAACAACTGGTTCACTAACCGGTTCACTGAGCATGTGCTTTGCGCACATACACAGTTTACAGAATACTTACCTTCCGAATTGCTGCTTGGGAAGGAAAACAGCTGAGGTGCGGCAGAGAAAACACTCTGCCTCACAACTCAACTGAGAAGATAAAGGTAGGTAAAGTACAGGGGTGGGTGGGAGGGCGGGCCCACTTGCTAGTGGGAGCAAACTGGTACCCTCCAAAGTGATCTACGGAGCTACCGGTTTGCCAGAAGTGGGCTGAACCGGTAGAATCCCACCCCTGATAGGACCCCCTCCTAATAAGGATTTGAGTGTAATATACTTAATACACTTTTAGAGGTGCTGAATAAAACCCAAATGGATGAAGACAGAGCTAAGATCAGTTGTGGCATCTTTTAGGTCTATATAGACATAGATGTGGAAAGGGTAACTTTATTAACACCCACTTCTATCTAATTGATCTACAATCAGAACCCCAACTCAAAGAGTCCTATTGTTGTTGTTTTTTAGTGGGTCAGATTTTGATTTGTGTTTAATTTTTCCATTTAAGCTCATTAGGAAATCATGTTTTAATTTGTTTAGACACAATTGGTAGTATTTCTAAAGAGTTTTCTGTTCTGCAATATTAATGTTATTGGGCTAGAAGCAACCTCCCTCCTTTTGATAATTTATAAGGGCTCAAAATATATTTATTTTTCCCCCCAGGCCTTTTAATGCCACCATTTTAGTATTTGTGTTTAATATCCATTCTCATTATTCCTCTTATTGTACATTTCATGGAGATCAGTGATGTTTTACTGCATCTTGTACATCGTCAAAAGTTGTTAAAGGAATAGCATTTTCTAAACATATAATGCTGATGAGATGCAAATGTATGCATCTAAAAATGTATTAAAAAGTAGACAGTTTGCTGGTGCATAATCTCTTTTAGTATCCCAAGTTGATGTGAAGCTCCTATCCTCCACTCAGAATCAATCCAGATTCTATCCTAAATGTGCTCTTTTGTTCTAAGCAGCAGCTGTGCTGACTATCAGCCCCCTGGAGAAGAATGGCTTCCTCCCTTAGTCCTAATAGCATTTCCACATGGGGAAGGGATTTTGAGTGGCTGCATTAGTTTTTTCTATGTTCAGCTGAACCACAGTTGCCATTTAATTTCATCAGCCATTGCAAGGTGTGTATATGTAAGGCTGAGCCTGCATCACACAAGACTATTCTTACAATAGGTAAGTTATGGATCATAGCAATTCATTTTCATTAAAGTTTAAGATTCTAATTGCATTTAAGTGTATCCTTCTTTAGCAGCCACACATTGTTTCTACAGCATCAGTAGCTCTAAGGTTTTTTTCCCCCTATGATCTCAGGAACATACTGTATATACTCGAGTATAAGCCTAGTTTTTCAGCCCACTTTTTGGGCTGAAAAAAGCCGCCTCGGCTTATACTCGAGTCAGTGAAAAATTTGCCCGAAATGGAGGAGAAAAAGGGGCGGGGCCATGCCGCTGGGTGACACTCGTGAATGGCCCAGTGCCCCTGTGAGTTTCCCCTCCCTCTGTGTCAGTTTGCCACGCAGCGCGCACCGCACCATCCCCCCTCCTCACGTTCTAATGTAATGCAGGGCTGTCTTACGATTCCCCTTCCTCCCCCTCCTGCCGCTCTGCAACGATGTCCCACCTCCTCCTTGTTATGGCAAGCAGCCACATAGCGATGTCCCACCTCCTCTGGTACAGTGATCCAATGATAGGAATCACTGTGCCGTGTGTCATAGGAGGCGGGACATCGCTCCCGCGGCTGCACGGGACATCATCATCACAGCGGGACATCAGCATCATGAGGTGAGTGAAGTATTTCATTGAATACACCGCTAGTTTACTGTTTTTCTTTGAAATAAATATTCAAAAACATTATTGGTATCTATTTTTATTTTTGAAATTTACCGGTAGCTGCTGCATTTCCCACCCTAGGCTTATACTTGAGTCAATAACTTTTCCAGTTTTTTGTGGTAAAATTAGGTGCCTCGGCTTATATTCGGGTCGGCCTATACTCGAGTATATACGGTAACTGGCATAATTATTTCCCTTCATGGAAAGTGGAGAATAGATGAAAACTAACACAAGTCCTTTTATTTTTTTAAAAAACCTGCCTTGTATATCCTACTCACTTTGTGATCCCACCCCCCCCCCCCACCCCAAGCAGGCCTAAAATGGAAAACTAAAGCTTTGGCCTCCAAAATAATATTTGCATCTGTCTCTGGTTCAAGTTACTTTTTTATTTGTCACATTTTTTTTAATTTTCCCACAAATGTTAAGCATTTCAGCCCTTAACTAGGACTATCTTACAAAACAAGAAAAAGAAACTTTGCTATTATGGGTTTTTTTTTAAATGTCCAAAGCCTTTCAACCTATACCATGTTCTTCAGCAATTATAAATATTCCAACAGGAAGAACCCAAATCGAATGGATTGATGTCAGTTCTAAATATCTTAATTCAGCTTCTTTAGAGAATAATTTGGGCTTTTCACAAGCCGGCATGAAGCAAGAATAAATAAATAAAAATTGAAATCCAGACATATGATGCAAAAAGGAGATTTTATTCTCAAGAACAAAAGTTCTGCTCTTAAGGGTAGACTATGGAGAAAATGGGCTGCATGGACTTGGTTTTATAGGGGCACTGGACTGGTCCTTTGTATGAACTTGGAGTATGGTTTGTGTATATGTTGGTCTCAATATGTTTTTTCAACCCGGGTGATTCAACTTACCCTTTCTACCAGTTTGGCATTTTTACTACCGGTTTGGGGGAACCAGTCAGAACTGGTAATATTTCACCCCTGTGTCAAACCCCTGCAGGAGTTTGCCATACCTGGGGGTGGGGGAAAGCAGCAATGGCAGCGAGAATCAGCGGCAGGGTTCCCAGCCACCGAACAGCTAGCCAGTGATGCATGCTTCAGCATTTCCCCAGTGGTGGCTGAAGGCAATGGCAGCACTTCCCCTTTGTTTCTTCCCCTTCGACCAGCTGATTGACAGTGGGCTGGAGGCCATGATCTGGCTGTCAAACACCTGACTGGCAGCAGCTGCAGCAGCAGAAGCTCAATCAAACAGAGCTACATCATGGGATTCCAAGCTGACTGGGCTGTCCGATCGACTACTGGATGGTGGTTGAGTGGCTGGAGGCAAGTCTAGGCAGAAAGAGGGCATGGACCCCGCCTACATAAGGCATTGAAAGGCAGAAGCTCCCAGCACTGACTTTGCAACAAACTTTCAACCAAAGGACTTAATGAGTGCCGAGTCTCAGACCTAAATAAACCTTATTTCTGTTTAATAGTAATAGCAATAGCAGTTAGACTTATATACTGCTTCATGGGGCTTTCAGCCCTCTCTAAGCGGTTTACAGAGTCAGCATATCGCCCCCACAGTCTGGGTCCTCATTTCACCCACCTCGGAAGGATGGAAGGCTGAGTCAACCTTGAGCCGGTGAGATTTGAACTGCTGAACTGCAGATAACAGTCAGCTGAAGTGGCCTGCAGTACTGCCCCCTAACCACTGCGCCACCTCGGCTTTAAGAGTTCCAGAGCAATTGAGCTTCTGTTTGGCCAGGTCCAGAGCTTGGACCATTGAGACATGTCCTTTCTATGCAGTTCTAGGTGTCCCTGGTTTGAGTTCTGATCATGTGTGAAATGCGGAAAAGGTAGGAACTTTGCCTTCAGATATGCAGATTCCATCTTTGAATGTCTATTGAGATTGTCAGTCATCCAGGTCATGGTTGTCCCAAAGATGCTTTTTCAAGAGGCAACTGGACTTTCTGATTTTATTCTGGAGATTTTTCGCTTCTCATCCAAGAAGCTTCTTCAGCTTTGACTGGATGGTGGCAAATGGAAGGATACCCCTTGCAATTGTCTGTACTTCTATAACAGAACACACTATTTTCAATTTAAAGCTATCCTGCCACATTCAATCTTTTGTCCATGCTAGCAGTTAGATTATTTTGATACTTGTTTGAATTTCATACCAGAAAACATCATTGGAATACAGCTGCCATCTGCTGGATACATCTTGCTATATTTTTCTATCGTCTTCTGAGAATGTTCTCAAATCAACCTGGTGGCCACATCAACTGTATATTATGCCAACCTATCTTCATGTACATTGTCCTCCTTGAACTTGGAGTGCATTGATCCCTTGTCAAATGATTAGACTTATCACCATTGGCTGGGAAATATTTATTTTTTATTTATTTATTTCATCAAGCATGAATTAGATAACAGATATATGTATAAACATGATTATGAATACATGAAATGGATACAAATAAAAGGGAATATTAGGACAGGGATGGTGGGCACTCTGGTGCGCTTATGCACACCCCTTAAAGACCTCTTAGGAATGGGGTGAGGTCAACAGTAGACAGTCTAAGGTTCTGGGAGTTGACATCAACAAGTCTTAAAGTTGTCAAGATTGGGCACCCCTGTTATAGAATATTTCCTTCCTGCTCCAGACTTTCAAGCAAAAGAGAAAACGCAATTTCCTCCATAAATTAAAAGCATTGTGTTATAATAGAAAATAATTACTCTTTTCTAACATATTTAGATCTGGCAGGTAACGTAATACATCATTTTATAAAAATTCTCTTAAGTTTAGAGCACAACATAAAGTTCAATCCGTTTAGCCAGGTATTTTCTCATTGTTCCATTTGCATATTGTAAGCAAAGTTTTGGGCCCTTTTATCATACATTACTCTATTTGTTTTCCTCTCTCGTATGTCAACAAAAGTTTGTACATTTTAGCAATAACAAAACTCATTAGTGTACCTGTAGTACCTAATTCATCATTCCGTTCATAGTTGACTGGAAACTCCTTGCAGGGTTTTTGCATGAAATGCGAAAATGCACTTGTAACTGATGGCTTTGATGATTAAAAAATGGACAATAGAAAACAGTGAGAGGGGCTTTTTGTAACCAGAATGTATAATTTTGCTAAATTTGCTGCAGAAGAAATCAGAAGCTTCTTTCTATCTTTTTATTGTTTCTCTCTGCACTTTTTAAATTTTTCCTTCTCTCTTTGTTATATTTTATATTAGTGTTGTTTTTATGTTTTCTTTAAAACACATATTAAAAAAAGAGTTTGATGCCCAGTTAACGAAGCCATCTGGCTTATCCAGAGCACCGTGTCTGTCGCTCTGAGTCTCGTTTTTGGGGGGGGGCAGGCAACAGACCGTGCTCACAAAACAGACTCAACGATCATGGGGGATCATGGGGGCTTGGACAACCTAGAGCTACGCCGCTACAGTCAGACTTGAGCGTAGTACACAAAATTATCTTCTATAATATCCTAGCGGTCAACGACTACTTCAGCTTCAGCCTTAATGATACAAGAGCACACAACAGATACAAACTCAAAGTAAACCGCTCCAAACTCGATTGCAGAAAATACAACTTCAGCAACAGTCAATGCCTGGAATGCACTACCTGATTCTGTTGTTAACATCTTTTAAACCCCCAAAACTTTAACCTTAAACTATCTACTCTTGACCTCACCCCATTCCGAAGGGGTCTGTAAAAGGGGGCGTGCATAAGCACACCATCGTGCTACTGTCCCTGTCCTACTGTCCCCATTTATCCATCCCCATTTCATTCATATTCATGTTTATTCTTATACCTATTATCTTGTAAACCACTGACTAATTAAATAATTAAATAAAAAACCAAAAACCCGATTTGGCTTCACACCTTGGATAAGCCTAGCAACTGAATTTCAACACAGTGGGTGAACACTTTCTACGGGTTTAGGGCTATGTTTTGCTTATTTTATATCCATTTACTTGTGCCATTTTTTCATGAGTCCATGTCTTATGTCTATACTGACAGTACTTGTTTCCTTGTACTTGTTGACAAATCCATAAATAAAGCAAGCAAGCAAGCAAGCAAGCAAGCAAGCAAGCAAGCAAGCAAGCAAGAAAGAAAGAGAAAGAAAGAAAGAAAGACAGAAAGAGAAAGAAAGAAAGAGAGAGAGAGGGAGCTAGAAAGACAGAAAGACAGACAGACAAAAAGAGAAAGAAAGAAAGAAGAAAGAAAGAAAGAAAGATGCCTGGCAGACCTGGCCAACAGTTTCCCGATGCGACCACTGGCGGCGTCCTTCTCCTCGCCTCCTTAGTTAGGAGCGTCGCAGCCAATCCGCTTTCCCTAGCAACGGCGCCCGGTTGACATTAGCAACGGTTCTCGCAAAGCGGTGAAGCGTCCCTGCAAAGGCGAAGCGGCGGCAAACCCCGCGCTCGCCCGCTTTACCCAATGGCCGAACCCCCCGAAGAGCAGCCGGAGCCCCAAGATGAAACGCCCGGAGACTCCAACGTGCCCGATGCAGACGGGGTCCCCGAAGAGGGTCAGCCGCCGGGGCCGGACCAGGGTCAGATTCAGCCCCAGCAAAGCGCCGTCTACCAGCCCGAGCTGCCTCGGCTTAGCGTCTACGACCAGCAGCAGGAAGGCAAAGGCAACGTCTACCAGCCCCAGCAAGCCAGAGGCGCCCTCTTTCAAGCGAGGGGCACCACGCCGGATTCGAAGGGCGGCGTGTCTTGGCAGCAGCAGCCGACAGGGGGGGCGAACCCTCAGCAGCCTACCAGCTACGTGGATCAGAGGGCAGGGGGCAGTTTCCAAGCCACGACGTCCAGGAGCAGCCAGATGCTGCAGTCGAACACCCACGGCCCTTACCAACCCCATGAACCGGGCTTCCTCACCCAGCTGAGGATGATGAATATGTACGAAGACCAGGTTCCAGATCCGGGTCCTCGGATACTGGCGATCAAGAATGCAAAAGCCTATCTGTTGCGGACCAGCGTCAAAACGGGCGTCAGCTTGTGAGTTAGCAGAGGGATAGGAGCAACAAAAAAAACCCTCGGCTAAGGAAACCTGCACCCGCAGGCGCCAGTTGGTTCGCCGGAGGGTGGGGGTGGGGGGGATAAGAAATAAAAATTGCAGCGTTGGGTTCCCCCACCATGCTCCGTTTAAGTTTGGTGGTTGTGGGAAGCCAGCCATTGTGAGCTTTGCAGCAAACAGCACTACTTAAACCAGAGTTTAAGGCAGAGGTCTTCAAACTTGCCAAACTTTTAAGACTTGTGGACTTCAACTCCCAGAATTCTCCAGCCAGCATACCTATAGGGATAGGAATAGGGTTAGGGAATAGGGATATCTGGCTGGAGAATTCTGGGAGTTGAAGTCCACAAGTCTTAAAGTTGCCAAATTTGGTGACCCCTGGTTTTAACATATGAACTAACGGGAAGCCACCAAAAAAAGTATAAGAAATCTGAAGTTATGTACTGCAGAAAGCCTGATAGGACACTAGATGGCAGTAAAGAGCTGGAGGAAACTTCAGCCTTTTCTGTCGAGACCTGATATTTGCAATCTGATAAATTTGAAACAACCGGTAACTCCAAGTTACAGAAGTTGATCTCGTTTTATCTCCAAGCCCTTTATTTTAAAAAATATTGCTCCCTCCCAGCTTTAAAAATGATAAAGAAGCACTGAGCTTTTGAATACTTCCAAGCTGAATAATAGTTTCCAGAGGTTGTCTTTGGATTGGTTTGCTTGAGTAAAATCTCTGAGTTGTGTGGCCTGTTTTAAAAATGCATTTAATAAGTCTATTAATCTTGGTGGCAAATATTTGCATCGCTGCTAAATGACAGCAAATAATTTTCAATATTCTTTTACTGATATTTAGATTTTTGAAACCCTAAATTTATTATGGTGCATATGAGGATTGTGCCATAAGAAATTTAGCTCACTTTATTGGATGCATCAACTATTATCTTAAGATTTGGATCACAGACCATAAAGCAGGGGTGAAATTCAGCAGGCTCTGACAGGTTCTGGAGAACCAGTAGCGGAAATTTTGAGTAGTTAACTGGCAAATACCACCTCTGTCTGTTTTTTGCAGTATCCTTTTGCAGTAAGATTTTGCAATATTCTTTCCCTGCCACGCCTACCAGGCCACGACCATAGTACCAGTAGTAAAAAAAATGAATTTCACCACTGTCATAAAGCCTTGTAACATTTATTTACAATTACACATATATTATATGTTTTGTATGGGAGCTCAATGCAGTGTACATAATGCTCCCACTTTTTTTTTTTCTCCCTTTGAGATCAATTGGACCGGGACAAAAATTTTGTCCAAAAGTCAACCCATGTTCCTGTGATGGAGGATGAACTAAAACTGGTCCATGCTCTGAGCCCAGCATCTTAACTTAAACTTAATAAACCTAATAAAGTTCATTATATCTCCAAGTTGTCATAGATTTTCTTCTTTGACAAATGGTTGGTTTTAAAGCTAACGAAGTAGCATGGGAGAGAAATGAGCCAATGATGAGTGGTTGTAGCTGGTTAATAGCAATTCTTTTTCATAATTGCATAGATATGACCATCTTTCTGACATGTTATCAAAGATTCTGGAAGAACGGCCTGAAAATCCAGCAGATATAATCGAGAACATCAGTAAGGATATAAAGTGTGCTCGATTCCAAAAGAAATTGGACACCCTCCGGGATGAATTTGAAAAACATCCAACATTTGAATTGGCTGAAATATACAAAACTCTCTTCCAAAGGATTGGCGGTGGAGATGGCGCAGATCAAGAACCAGAAGAGGAATTGGTGAGTCAGTCCAATACAAATAGTCCTTCATTTACAACCAGAATGGAGCCCAAAATGTACGTTGCTAAGTAAAACATTTGTTAAATTAATTTTGCCCCATTTTTGCCTATTTTATGGGGGTACATGCTACAGTGTTGTAGAAAGGAGATAGATAAATCGACAAAAGACAGACAAACGTTGTACAGGTATTCCTCGATTTAGAAACACAATTGAGCCAGGGGTGAAATCCAGCAGGTTCTGACAGGTTCTGGTGAACCGGTAGAGGAAATTTTGAGTAGTTCAGGGAACTGGCAAATGCCACCTCTGGCCGGCCCCAGAGTGGGGAGGGAATGGAGATTTTGCAGTATCCTTCTCCTGCAAGCCCAAGCCATACCCACCAAGCCACACCACGCCATCAAACCACTCCCACAGAACCAGTAGTAAAAAAAATTTGAATTTCACCACTGAATTGAGCCCAAAATTTCCGTTGTTAAGTGAGACGTTTGTTAAGTAAGTTTTGTCCCATTTTACGACCTTTCTTGCCACAGTGGTTAAGTGAATCATTGGAATTGTTAAATTAGTAACACAGTTGTTAAGACAATCTGGCTTCCCCATTGACTTTGTCAGAGGATTGCAGAAGATGGTTAGGGTTGCAACCATCATAAATCAAGCATATGAACCAGTTGCCAAGCATCCAAATTTTGATCATGAGCCTACAGGGATGCTACAATGGCCATAAGTGTGAAGAATGGTCATAAGTCACTTTTTTCGGTGCTGTTATAACTTCAGACAGTCACTAAATGAACAATTGTAAGTCAAAAACTACTTCTATCAGTATATCTCAAGCAGATACATATTCATTCACAGATACGTTACATTAGGGATGGCGATAAATGTGGGATTTTCTCCATAATTTTCATCAACCATTCGATGGGGTTTGCATTATGGGTTGATCATAAGTTTCATAAACTATTTGGTATGTTTGTGCCATGCTGGTCAGCTTGATCAAAAGCAAATTATCCAATTAACACAATGAAATATTCAGGTAGCATTGTAGTCTTACACATAGTAATTTTTTAGACTGTTCACTGCAACAAACATTACATGGGAGGAAAATTTCAAGGCCACATATTACTTGTAAGTGAATCCTATTAAATTCAGTGTTAAATTATAAATGTGTTGAGGATTGCTCCATTAAGAATAAATGCTTACATATAGTGAAAGACGATTCCTTTATTATGCTCCCTAATTGAAGGTTTTCCTCTTTAGCCAGAAACTCCTCTACCCAATGTAATGGAGACAGCCTACTATTTTGAACAGGCTGGGATTGGTTTGAGCTCAGAAGAATACTACCACATATTCCTTGCCCTCAAGCAACTGATTGCCACTCATCCAATCCAGACATGTCGCTTCTGGGGCAAACTCTTAGGTATTGAAGCCAACTATATTGTAGCTGAAGTTGAATTCCGTGAAGGAGAAGAAGAGGAAGAAGCAGAGGAAGAAGAAACTGCCGAGGAAGGACTAAAAGAGGGAATCGAGGGCAGGGATGAAGAAGATGAAGATGAAGAAGAAAAAGATGAGCCACCAAAACCCAACTACAAGCCGCCACCCGTAATACCAAAAGAAGATTATCGGACCGGTACTAATAAATTCTCTTACTTTGTTTGTAATGAACCAGGCAAACCTTGGGTGAAATTACCCCAGGTGACCCCTACTCAGATCGTGAATGCTAGGAAAGTTAAGAAGTTCTTAGTGGGAAAGTTAGATGCTCCCGTTGTGAGTTATCCACCTTTCCCAGGCAATGAGGCTAATTATCTCAGGGCCCAGATTGCCCGCATTTCAGCAGCAACACAGGTCAGTCCACTTGGATTTTATCAGTTTGGAGAAGAAGAAGGGGATGAAGAGGAAGAAGGCGGAGCTGGGAGAGACAGTTATGAAGAAAATCCTGACTTTGAACCCATTCCTGTGCCAGAGTTGCTGGATACCCTTTCGAACTGGGTGCATCATGTACAGAATATTTTAAAACAGGTACGCTGAGCAAAATCTGCACTTATTGCTAAGTGATGTCAAAAAAATAATAATCAAAACCGCTGTACAGGTTTAGTGCCTATCAATTGCAACTCTAGTAATTTTTATTTTCTTAACACATTTTAATGGGGGGTGGGGACTTCTACCGTAAATTTTTTCCATCGTTGAAATTAATGAAGAAGCATGGAAAGTTTTATTGGTGGTATAAGTTCTCTACGTGATCAATAAAAAAATAAGAAAACCAATCCAAAATAACCTCTTTTCTGCTTATGTTTTTCAAGCATGCATACTAAAAATAGCAGTTAGAGCAATAGCAGTTAGACTTATATACCGCTTCATAGGGCTTTCAGCCCTCTCTAAGCGGTTTACAGAGTCAGCATATTGCCCCCAACAATCCGGGTCCTCATTTCACCCACCTCGGAAGGATGGAAGGCTGAGTCAACCTTGAGCTGGTGAGATTTGAACCGCTGAACTGCAGATAACAGTTAGCTGAAGTGGCCTGCAGTACTGCACCCTAACCACTGTGCCACCTCAGCATCAGAGATGTTATAATAGTGCTGGAAATAATACATTTTTGTCAAAAAGCCACCAGTTCCCTAATCTCTCGGTATTTATGTATATACTGTAGATCCTTCTACTGATATGATCTGCATCTCACCTGTTACTTGCATTACACTGTTAATAATATGGAACAGGTGTAAGATTCTGCTAGGAAATAAGGACAGGACAATCAGTTTTTATTTAATTTAACTATGCTATGTAGTTTGTTTAAGTTCAGGGATTAGATAAATATTGATGTTCCTGGAAATTGACTATTTCTGCTCTATATTAAATCAATGAAAATATTATCAGAATGATGGCAATGGGATAATAATTATACATTGGGATAATAATTATACATCTACATAATGGTTTTATATAATTATCCTTAACGTAGATGACAAAGTATGCAATTAGACTTTTTTTTCTTTGTTAAAATGTTTTTATTTTCCATTTTTCATTTTCATACTGTCACATATATACTGTGCATAACCGGGGCCATACAACATTAAACAATAATCACAGCAGGTTTTTGTAGTATTCAAAATTAGGCAAAAATGTAAGAGGGTCATAAATCTAAGCACCCACATTACTAGATCTGACTTTTGTGCAGCAATCATTACGTGAGCATTATGATCATTAAGTGAATCAATGCATTCCTATAAGTGCTTTTCGGCAGAAATCAGCCAAAAAGGATAGAAATCATTTTTTAAAAAAATTATAAACCACAGTCATGTGACAGAAGTGTGCTGCAACCAGCCACAATAGTGACCCTGTTGCTATATGCCCGAAATATGGTCAAATGACCGCATGGGTGCAGCCATTAAAACTTCAGAACTAGTTCTTAATGGCTTGAGGGGGTTCCCGTTGTAACTTTGAAGTCGTTAAGTCAGGGGTGTCAAACTCAAGGCCAGGGGGCTGGATCAGGCCTGCAGGGTACTTAGCTCTGGCCCGCGGGACCACCCTGGAAACAGCAAAGGACCAGCCCACAGTGCTTCTGCCAGCAAAAATGGGCTCCTAAGCTGCCACAGCCTCCTGCAACCCTCTGCCAGTGAAAATGGCCCTACCAAGCTCAGTTTTCATTAGCAGAGGGTTGCAGGAAGCCGTGGCAGCCCAAAATGGAACTCGGGAGCCTGTTTTCTCTGGCAGAGCACTCGGGCCACCACAGGCGCCCCCCCACCCGACAGGAGTAATGTCAAGCTGCCAATGCCCACCCTGGCCCACTGAGGTTGAACACAACCCTGATGCGGCCCTCAATGAAATCGAGTTTGACACCCCTGCGTTAAGTGATCCATTGAGAGGGGATTACCCATATAACTGAAGGCAGTGAACATACCTTACACTCTTGCCTCTTATTCCCTCCCCCCCCAGTCACCACCCTGTGAGATGAAGTGGGCTGAGAGAGCCCAAAGTCACCCAGCCAGCAGCAATAAAAATGTGTCCACTTTGAAATAGGAATTGTGATTGAAGATATTTCATAAATCTCGTATGCTTACCAAAACATTCCCGATTACATTTGTCATACATATATGACCAAAAAATGTTCCACCCACTCAGGTATGGGATGATTTTAAAATACCAGGCAGCTCATTGAAGGGGGAAAAGCCTGATAGAGGGGAGCTAAGATAATAGCGCAGGAGACATCCAGTGGAGAAACGGGTGGCATATATGTGTCCTTGTAGGCAAATGAAAAAAGTCATTGACCTTGCTGACTCTGGTTTGTTTGGATGTAGGGGCGCTGTTCCTGGGTTAATCCCTATCAAAAATCAGAGGAAGAGGAGGAAGAGGAGGATGAAGAAGAGAAACAAGAGGAGCCTGAAGAGTTACAGGAAACAGGACCGCCTCTTCTCACACCACTCTCTGAAGATGCAGGTACTACAGCAAAAATCTCACCTAGCTGATTCTCTTTTCTTCTTAAGTTCTGGGAACATGGATTGTTTGGGCAGTGAGAAAGCAGAGAATGGTTGGTGATGATTTTCTTAAATCAACTTATCACATGGTACATAATTAGACTTTTTTTAATAGAAGGATGTATTTTGTCAGGGTTCCAAAAAATACCCCCCTACAAAATAAAACTCCGAGGCTTGTGGTTCCTCAAAGTTCCAATTTATTAGAGATGTGGCATGTTGTCACATCTGGGAAAACTCGCATCTGAAAGCTTCCAGGTTTTCCCACCTAGTTGAAAGTTCAAGATCCTGCCCCAACACTCACAAGTCCATCACATGGTCCAATCTTCCACTGCCACAAAGACAGATTCCTCCCATTCACATCCGGACAGGTGCAGAGACAAAGGCGACCTTGACTTTCTAAAAAGAATGTTGTTATGGCTACACATCACCCAACTCCATATAATCCCCCCTCCCATTTTCCCACAATAGAAAGTAAACAGTAGAAAATGTGACAGGCCTGAAATCTAAAAAGAAATTATAGTTTGCAGGACTGACATATTTTCCTACATACAGGACTATGGCTTCTGATCTTTTTTCTGTAAGTTTATCCTCACACCATAATTTGGTACAAAACATTTCTGATATCCCAAAATCGCTTTGTTCTTAACAGATATTCAAAATATCTCTCCATGGTCTTCTGATGCTTCAACACATTTAGTTCCTCAATATGCCCTCGCTGTCCTTCAATCTAACCTGTGGCCTGGAGGATACTCCTTTGCTATTGGAAGGTAGGCAATAAGGATCAATGTAATGTTCTGATTATTTCCAATTATAAAATCTCTGCTCTGTAATTTTACATCTTAATCAATGGTTGATTTTACTTATTTATAGAGAAGTGACAAGACACTGTTTTTATACGGTTTTCACTAAGCTCAAGCCAGTGGGATCTACTGAGAACTGCAAATGTTCATCTTTTCCACGACAAAATTTGGGATCGAGCCCCGCAATTTGTTATCCATGAATATAACACAATGCATCCTTTAGGCCTTTCTTTTTCAAGCTATAAATGGTAGCACTGATCAGTTAGAAACAAATTAAGAAGCATGGGATTCACTCTCTGTCCCATCAGCAAGATAACTCTCTGAAAACAGAACAGGATGGGATGGAATTTGCTGTGGTTGCATCCAGTCAAGATTTACAGAGGAAAAAAATCCAGGGAAAAAACCTCCAGTAAACTTCCCTATGGGTTAAGGTAGAGAGCAGGGAAGATGACTTTGACAGAGATATGCAGAAGGTGTTGGCGGGTCAGAGCCTGGTGCCGAAGCCAATGATGGACGCCAGACACGAGATGCAAGTTTTCTGATTGCTTTTTATTGGAGTACTCCAAGGAAAAAGAGCTCCTGGCCAAAAAGCCAAGAACCAAGGATTAAGAAAGCTTTATACATTTTCACTAAAGGAGAAGGTGGGAGAAGGTGAAATAATAAGAAATATCATCTAATAAACATTTTAGTAATAATTCTACAATTTGTTCTATTAGTCTCTAGCTGTCCTTATTCCTAAGCCTTGGCTAATGAATGCCCCAGGAGTTATCTAATACACATTTCATTTGCTGCCGGCTATCTCTATTCCTAACTTTTAGCTGAAGTCTGCAAGTTGACTAACTCCTTACTTTTTATCAGCTTTCTAAC
This sequence comes from Thamnophis elegans, assembly GCF_009769535.1. NCBI lineage: Eukaryota > Metazoa > Chordata > Lepidosauria > Squamata > Natricidae > Thamnophis > Thamnophis elegans. The sequence goes on along the minus strand of NC_045549.1, from coordinate 22,181,210 downwards.
TATCCATAATTGCTACCAGAAAATATAGGCCAGTGTTTCTCAACCTTGGCAACTTGAAGATGTCTGGACTTCAACTCCCAGAATTCCCCAGCCAGCATTCACTGGCTGGGGAATTCTGGGAGTTGAAGTCCAGACATCTTCAAGTTGCCAAGATTGAGAAACACTGATATAGGCAGATCAATGCGCAAACTGGAAGTCCGTTCCCAAACTTCCGGTTTGCGCTTTGGGCGGTTTTTTGCCCTCTGGAGGCTTTAGGCAGGTTCCCTGAAGCTTCTGGAGGGCGAAAAACAGTGGAAAATCATGGCTGAAATCAGCTGGAGCTGACAGGGCAATGCCTCGCATGCCCTCAGAAATGGCTACCTGTGCCACCTGTGCTACGCGTGCCACAAGGTTCGCCATCACGGTCCTCATTCATTGAACTATAAGGAGGAGGTTCAATGCAGACATACAAAATTCTGCTATCATGGCCAACCTCATTAAAAGTAATTTAGTCTTCCTGTGGAGTGGTTTCCTGGTCTAGTATTACCTCCTCCAGGCTTACCCCCTTCCCACCTTTTTTCTAATCATGACGCAGAGGGGAGCACTGCCTATATTTTCCAATTACACTGACAAAACACCCTTAGATGTATCGTTATTAATTTATTTAGCGTGTGGCATGGATGTAACATTAGGGGAGATCTTGCATTTGTTGGTATGGAACTGGAAAGAATTGCAGAAGCCATGGTTTTCCTACCTATTCTTTCCAACCGAACATAGTGCAGGGAACAAATGATATAAAATGGTCAGAAATTATTACCTTGCATTCACCAGCACAACCACCTTCTGAAAACTGAACAGAGTGGGACCAAATTTGGTATGAAGCTGGCTAAAGAAAGTTTAGATTTTTAACGATCAGACTGAATTGAGGGAGTCAAGAAAGAATCCAGGAAAACAGAATTCAATGAATCGCAATGGAAGAGGGACACTTTTGTTCTAAGTCTCCCCCCTTCCCAGGCATGTGAATTAGCCTGGATGAAGTATTAAGATGTGGAGACTCTAGAAAAAGTGCAGAGAAGAGCAACAAAGATGATTAGGGTACTGGAGACTAAAACATATGAAGAACGGTTGCAGGAATTGGGTATGTCTAGTTTAATGGAAAGAAGGACTAGGAGAGAGATGATAACAGTGTTCCAATATCTCAGGGGTTGCCACAAAGAAGAGAGAGTCAAGCTATTCTCCAGGGCACCTGAGTGATATTGCAAAGAATCCTCAGAGCCATTTTCTTCACACTTTCTTCAACTTGTTCACACTAAGGTCAAACTAAATGTACACCAACATAACATGTTTTGTTGACAGCTGCCAATTGTGTAGGCAGGGGAATATCACTCTATGAAGGGTTTAAAAAACTATAATCATGCATCTATTTTCTGAAAAGGGGCTTCTTTGAACTGAAGAAAATTTGAATAGATGTTCTGCAGTGTACACAGAATAGGCAAAGGAGAAAACTTTGTAAAATATATACAGAGGATCAATTTTTCCCATTCAGATGAATTCCAGAGTAAGGGTCATGTTAGCTAGAAATTCTGAAGCTTGGAAGTCCCAACTTGATTGGGAAAGAGTGATATACATTGCTGGGAAAAGTAGAACGGAGGCTGCAGGAAAGAGGCATCACTAATTACCTGTAGATGTGCATTTTTAATAAAGTTTGAGTCTTCTGCTTTCTGTTTTAGGAAATTTGATAACATTTATATTGGCTGGGGTCACAAATACAGTCCAGAAAACTTCATCCCTTCATTGCCACCTCCAGTGCAGACCGAATATATTATTGGACCTGAAGTCAGTGAGGGACTTGATCCAACTGTGGAAGAAGAGCTGGCACTCAAGGTTGCACAGGAAGAGGCACTGGAAGCAGAAGAAATGGAGGAAGAGGAAGAGGAAGACGAGGATGAGGACGATTAAGCTCCAAAATACTGTTATAATAGTTTTTGTTAAGGATAAACTTTTCTAAAAATGTATTCTGATAAACACTGTATTGTATAATACATTGGTTATTTGTAGCACTTTTGATGAGTAAATCAAAAATAAAACACTAATAGCATTTTTTTAAAAGCAGTTTGGAATAGCAATAAATCTCAATTTTGAATTAAATTTGTTTCCAGCAGTTTTACTATATCACCAAAAGAAAAAACAATAATGTTTAATAGCTTATTAATTACTTTATTTCAATAAGGAAACAATTTCTTAAATATGGAACTGGTGGCAATCTTAGATAACTCTCAAACCTTGTTTAAAACAAGATGCAATCAATACAACAAAACGGCGATACTGTATGTTCATAAGCCAGTTTTTCACAAAGATGAGATATCAATATCAGAGCTGCTTAGGCAAGAAGCAAAACGTCCTCAAAGAGAAAGTCCAGATGCCTCTTGAAAAAGCACCTTTGGGACAATATAGTCCATATTATTCCAAAGAAAACGTATTTTACACAAACCCTTGCCTTATTTTCCAAGCTCGTCATCTTGAACATATAAATCTTTGCCATTCCTTTCTTTCTTCCAAACATAATTCACAATCAAGTTAAATGTTTTGACTACCTTACAAGGTTACTTCTGATTACCCATCTAATTACAACAGCATTTCAGTCTGACCTGTTATGCTGATGTAACTGATTTGGCCTTCTGGTTCTCTGCATCATGCAATCCCAAACCATGCTAAATCAAACCATGATGCTTTACACTGACCATGGCTAAGCATGATCAATTGGAACACTTGGAATACTGCATCCAGTTTTGGTTGCCATGATGTAGAAAAGATGTGGAGAGACTAGAAAGAGTGCAAAGAAGAGCAACAAAGATGGTTAGGGGACTGGAGACTAAAATATATGAAGAATGGTTGCAGGAACTGGGTATGTCGTGTTTAATAATGTAGGAAGTTATCACCCAGCCCTCTCCCAGAAAAATGAAATATCCTAGGAAATATTGAAATATTTCTCTGGATGTGAAAAGGAAGAAACATGTTTTAAAAGACAGAATAGTTCCCTGCAGCTTCCTGCCTATTCCCCTTTGTCAATGAGCCATTAAAGAAGAATAGAAAGAAGGACTAGGGGAAACATGATAGCAGTGTTCCAATATCTCAGGGCTTGTCACAAAGAAGAGGGAGTCAAACTATTTTCCAAGGCACCTGAGATTAGACGAAGAAGCAATGGATGGAAACTAATCAATGAGAGAAGCAACTTAGAACTAAGGAGAAATTTCCTGACAGTTAGAAGAATTAATCAGTGGAACAGCTTGCCTCCAGAAGTTGTGAATGCTGCAACACTGGAAATTTTTAAGAAGATTTTGGATAACTATTTTTCTGAAACGGTATAGGATTTCCTGCCTAGGCAGGGGGTTGGACTATAAGACCTCCAAGGACCCTTCCAACTTTATTCTATTCTATTTTCTATTCTCTATTCTCTATGCTCTATTCTATTAATAAATAAAGCCATTGTTTGTAAATTGGCAGCTGACAAAAGGAGTGGAGACGCTATCTGAACCATCCCGCAAACTGGAGCATCATTAAGACTAAAAGATAACGAGCTGGAGTCCCAGGGATTTCCTGGCACTTCCTTGTTGCTTTCTGGTCAACGCGACAAAAGCGGCTCCCGCGCTGACAACCATCAAAAGGGCTCCCGTTTTGCAGGGTTTAAACCCAAGTACTCTTTCGACCAATCAGCATCCGCCTTCCCGTTTCTTCGTCCTTCTAAGGCCCGCCTTTTTAACTCTATCCCCACCGCCGCTTTTTTTTATTTTTTTTTTTAAAAAGGCAAATAATGCGAAATAGAAATGCATATATCGTCACTCATTTTTCACACTTTTACTCACAGGAATAAAAGCGACCGGAATCCGTGTAACATGGATTTCTCATCTAATAAGGATGAATTACATCCCTTTTCTTCCTTACCACCCCTCAAGAGCTTGGATGCATTCGCCCTTTGCGACACGGACCCTCTATGGAATAATGGTTCAGTCCGCCTTGGGAGGAAATGAGTCTTGCCTCGCCAACCGACCAATCGGAAGAGCCCGAGGACAAAATTCAAATACTGAAGCACAATTTAAAAAGATACGTCCTAAGAAGCCAGGCGAGATGATGGAAGAAGGCGGCGTTACCGTTTGTGTGCGAGTGCGGCCACTTATTGCCAGGTGGTTTTATTTTTGTTACTATGTTTAGATATGTAGATAACCAATTTCGTTGTATTTAAGTGCAATGACAATAAAGATTATACTTATATGGGTTGCCGCTGGTTGCCTTTTTATATTTGCTATTTCGGGGTCTTTGATCGTCAGTTTTGTAGCCCCGGTTTTCCTCCAATTCAGTGTAGCATTTGTAGGATTCTCCTTTCCGATTTTCCCTTTTAATATGGAACTTATGAAAGTAAGTTAAACGGAGAGGCAGAGAAGGAAGGAACGGACTTTATCAAATATATACAGGGAGGGGATAAAATGGTGGGGGGGGGCAGCATCTCCCTTCCAGAGGTCAGTATGGTGAAATATTTAATATTAACTATGATCTGGATGGTTTGAATTCAGGTCTGACCTATCTGTTCCATCTAGTTTTCCTGAAAATGCTTCTCTGTTTGAAATGCACCCATTATGGAGAAAATATATCTAGTTATTAAGAATCAGCACAGACTTGAATGGCCCCTAATCAATCTAAAGTGCACCAGAAGACTCCTAATTATTCCCATTTATAATTGGGTAAAACTGTGCACATTTCCTCATGTTAATTTACATCCCAACTAAAGAGTGTAGTGTGTATTTTCCAGAAGCGTTGATGTCAGAAATTACAAACTTTGTACCTGGGTGAGATCCACCAACTTTTAAAGCTCATTAAGGGGCATATCAAGTTTTAGGGGAAATGTTTCTCTTTATTCCTGAAGTCATAAACTGACTTGAAAACCTGGAATCGTTTTTTAAGGGAAAAGGAAGACCTGGATGAAAAAGGCCAAGTTTCATGGAAAAGTGAAGACTGCACAGTATCACAAACAGATGGAACCAGGTCATTTGTCTTTGGTAAGCCCTTGATAACTCCTGAAATGAGTATTTGTGTGGTTTTCAGCATGAGTATATGTAAAGTAATAGGAGAATTTACAAATGGAATGTCTTGATTAATTAAAAAAAGCCATATTAAATGTAGGAACTCACCCTCTTCATCTTTGTGCATTTTCTATGTGTGTAGCCAGGGGTGAGCTTCAACAAGTTTAGCAAGGGCTTTTCTTTCTCGCTGATGCCATTTTGGGCTGCTGCTTGCGGAGGCCTGCTGGAAACGGGACTTCTAAGGCAACACATGATGGGCAGATTGTGGTGCAAGGCCACTTTTCCTGGCTACAAACAAGGCCTCTGAAACCAGAGAGAGCACACTGCCCTGCTGAAAGTGGAAGGCATCTATTCCCGCAAGGAGACTGAATTCGACTTGGGGAAAAAATGTGCCTACGTCTACAAGGCCAAAAACAACACGGTGACTCCCAGGGGGGGGAAACCCAATCAGACCAGAGTCATTTGGGGGAAGGTGACCTGTGCCCACAGAAACAGCAGCATAGTGCGAGCCAAATCCCACTCCAACTTGCAAAAGCCGTTGGACACTGTATCGGAGTGATGCTGCATCCATCCAGAGTCTAAATGTACGCGGCAAAGAAAATTGAAAGTATATTTAAAAAAAAAAAAAAAGTTTAGCAAGGGGTTCTCTGCCCAGTTGCTGGGTGGGCGTGGCCTAGTCGGCTTCCTGCACCACAACTTTTGGAGACTTTCCTTGAGCCTCCAGGAAGGCACAAACAGTCTCCCCAGTCTCTGAAGGTAGGAAATGGGCCCGTTTCTAGCCTTCCTGAACTTCCGGTAGGCCCTTTTTTTTACCCTCCCCAAGCATCCATGCACTTACCTGCATTCAAAACGGGCCACCTAGGGACCGACTCCTGGGTGGGGTGGGCGGGGCTAGCCAGAAGTGGGATTTGGGGGCTCTCCGTACTGCACATAATCTTAGCTAGAGGTTCTCCCGAACCCCCAGCAGCCCACCCCTGTGTTGCAAACTGATTATTATTATTTGTAGGAGAAGCATTGAATATAATTCATTGTTTCAGTAATCTGTAACCCAATCTGTTTCTCTGGTGGCTAAAGGTGGCATATATGATGGGAAGATGCCACTCTTCTTTCTGTGCTCAGAACAATGACTCTTGTAAATGTATGGATGAATAATAATACTTCGACTTGTTAAGTTGTGTTGCATGCACTGCTATATCTTCTGCTGCTATTGTTCATGCTACATTCGATAATTAACTTTCATTTTTACCTCCAAGAAGTAACTGGTTTTTTGGCGGGATCTATTAGCCCTAAAAACCAGGAGACTATGAATCCTAGATTTGATTTTGGCACAAAGGTTTGGGTGCCACTGGCCTTTCTTAGCCCAATCCATCTCACAGTGTTGTCATTGTGGAGAAAAGAATGGTAGATAAGATAGGATCAGTAGGTTTGCCTACTGATGGCGAGACAAAAAGCTAATTAATAAAAAAGATGAGTTATTTTCCTTCTTGATGCTTAAACATCATAAGAGCCCTTCTTGGAAAATGGTAGATTTTTACAGAGACCATCATTTTGGTCAGAGGTCTTCAAACTTGGAAACTTTTAAGACTTGTGAACTTCAATTCCCAGAATTCTCAGTTGAAGTTCACAAGTCTTAAAGTTGCCACGTTTGGGGACCCCTGATTTTGGTGATACATATATCACTTTTCTCCTTGCTGGGCAACCTAGTTGTCTCTTGAGTTTTGCCAGTTAACATCATAACTTGCTATGATCATTGCTCTGTTCTCTTTTCAGCAAATATTTAAACTTACAAATGAGATTTTCTTATTTGTTCTTTAGGTTTTTATCTCTTGGATTTTCTGTTCTGAAACTGATTTCATTTTTCAGTAGTTCCTTTTCTGGACATTTTCAGATCATTTTTGTTGTTCTGTCTCTGGTGAATTTTCTTACATCTTCCTTTGTCCCCAGAAAAATGAATACAATGCATTTCCTAGGTTATATTCAGAATAAAAAATTGAATGTATAATAATTAAACATGACACTGTATGAAGGATAATGCTTGCATTTAGCATAAATCAAATAAACTATATTTGCTATAGCTAATACCTATCATACAGGTCATTCACAATTGTTGCTCAATATTGGCATACTACATCCTCAAGCAATTGGTTTTGGAAGGTTGAATGTGCAAAAGCTGCTTTGGCTTACAAAGTACTGATGGTCCTTGACTTACCATAGTTGAGCCCAAAATTTGTTTTTAAGGAAGACAATTAAGTGAGTTTTGCTCTATTTTATGATGTTCCTTAAAACAGTTGAGTAAATAGTTGCAGTTGTTAAGTTAGTAACACAGATGAATCTGGCTTCCCATTGACTTTCTTAGAAGATCACAAAAAGGGATCACATGACCCCAGGACACTGCAACTCTCTGTTCTGATGTAGGCTTCCTAAGAGCATGAAGCAAACTCCTTGTCCCGAGAAAAAACCCTTTTATTAATTTCCTGTGAATTCTGCTCGTTCACATCCAGCAAAGTGTCAAGGGAGGATTTATAGTCACAGTCCTTATCTGGCTTGGAGAGCTGACAGGCTGATATCTGCAAGGACTTGGCAAGGAGTCTCAGAGAGTCACAAACCAATTAAACGAACTAATTGTCTCCTGCAAACTCCACTCCCCTTTTGCTCCTCTTTTATTTCCTCTGGGAGGGCCATTCATCGTCCACCTGTGAGCTTACTCCCAAATCGACCTCTGTCCTTTAGGTGTTCCCTTCATCTGGCAACACTGCGCATGCGCACACTGGGAGCAGACTCCAGCTGTTCATCTGCCTCACTGATATCTGACTCTGAAGGCAGCTGATAACTGGCATATGGCTCTGGCCCCCTCTCTGCCTCCATACAGAGCCCTCTTCAGAGCCTTCCCCAGACTCCAGGGCTGGCCCATGTTCCTCCCCAACCTCCTCACTGTCTGAATCTGCTGCCAGCTCTGCTGGCCACTGGGAGGCCATAACACTGTCATAAATATGAGTCAGTCGTCTAGTGTCCATATTTTTGATCTTGTGACTGGGGGGTATGCTGCAACGGTTGTAAGTGTGAAAAATGGTCATGTCATTTTTTTTCCAGTGTCATTGTAACTTCAAATAGTCACTAAATGAAAGGTTGTAAATAGAAGAATGGCTGTATTAGACTGATGATTTTTCAGGGAACTGGGCACAGTGTCTACAAATTAATATATTTTTTTTTACTTTTTTTTTTTTTTTTGAAGATCGTGTGTTCCACTCTAACAACAGCACAAAGGAAGTCTACCAAGGTGTGGCTGCTCCTATTATCAAGTCGGCCGTTCAAGGATATAATGGTACTTTAAATAATAATAATTGGGCATATTTGTGCAGGTGGCTATTAATTTGAACTAATCATCCTGCTTATTTCTAGGGACTATTTTTGCTTATGGTCAGACCGCTTCAGGCAAAACGTACACAATATTGGGTACCAAAGATGGTCCAGGTATCTTAGCCATGGCAATTAATGATGTCTTCAATACGATCTGCAGAGTAAGTGATTCTACTGAGTGTTTATATTTCAGCTACCCAAGGCTTTTGCAGAAATGGAGATGACTGGTATTGAAACTGCAGATGAGTTCTTAGCTTCTTGCACCAGCATTTTTCAGGCTGTATGTCATGATTCCCATTCCAGAGACTACAAGAAAACGAATGGAGGGTTATCAGAGAGACCCCATTCCCTCTGGTTTTCCATCTCCATGCAAAAATATGCTGAGTTCAAAGCAGCTTTCCAGAGCCCATTGTAGAAGATGTGAATGTTCTTTCGATTTAACACTATCTTTTAAAGGCGTAATCTGGGAGGCTTCTGTGTAAAGGTCTGGCTATCTGACCCAATCCGCAGTGTGCATAGAGGATTAATGGGGAAGAGAAGAGTGGCTGCGGTATATCAAGGGGGCTGCCAGGGCCAAAAGCAAACTACAATATGCTCAGAACACTTATTGGGATGTGTGCTCATCTGCTCACAAAAAGTGAGCATAATAGCAATAGCAGACTTAACGTATTTGTCGCAGTATAAGATGCAGCGGAGTATAAGACGCACCATGATTTTGAAGAGATTTTTTTTTAAAAAAAGGTTTTGCACTCTACAGGCTTCGGGTTTTTTTGCAAAGGGGGGGGCATGCAGAGCTTTGGGAGGCTGGGGGCAGCCCATTTTTCACAAAAGGGGGGCATGCAGAGGCTTTGGAAGGCTTGTAGAGTGCTCCAGGGGGCAAAAACGGCCCTCTGCACATCCATTTTTGCAAAGGGAGCAGGGTTTTGGTAGGCCAAAAATGCGGTATTCAATATATAAGATGCACCCAGATTTTCACCCTCTTTTGGGGGGGGGGGAAAGGTGTGCCTTATAAACTTTAAACTTTAATAGAATTTGTATGCCGCCCACTCCCTAGGGACTCTGGGAGGCTCACAACAAGTAAAAAGCATTTAAAACATTTAAAATTACAGAATTAAAATCAACACAACATCCATTCCATCAAATGGGGCTGGAAATTAGTCAACAGCCCCAGGCCTGCCAGAACAGCCAGGTCTTGGTCACTTTACGGAAGGCCGGGAGAGTGGTGAGGGTCTGGATCTCTACAGGTAGCTCGTTCCACAAGGCCGGTGCAGCTACAGAGAAGGCCCTCCCTCGAAAAATATGGTACATACCACTTCACAGTGCTTTACAGCCCCCTCTAAGCGATTTACAGAGTCAGCACATTGCCCCCAACAATCTGGGTCCTCATTTTACTGACCTCTTTTACCGAAGATGAAAGACTGAGTCAATCTTGAGCCTGGTGATATTTGAACTGTTGACAGCCGGCAGTCAGTAGAAGTAGCCTACAGTACTGCACTTTACACTATGCCACCAAGGCTTATATATAGTGAACATATTGGAAGGCTAGATAAAGAAATTTGGAGTAAAATCATTGGCTTGCTTTCAGATGTAATTAGCCGTACCTGGAAAATAATTTTGCATGAGTGCCCACAATACAAGTTGTCCTTGACTTACAACCATAATTGGGACTGCTAAGCAAGGCAGTTAAGTGAGCTACCTATGATTTTGTGACCATTTTTTGCTGCAGTTGGTAAGCAAATATGGCTTCCCACGTTGACTTTGCTTGCTGGGAAAGTCACAGATAGTGATCATCTGACCCCATTTTAAACTGCCAATTGCCAAGAGCGGGATAATGATGACCCTGGGGATGCTGCGATGGTTATAAGTGTGAGAATAGTCATAAGTCATTTTGTTAAGGTAATTTTGAAAGGTCAAATCAAGGTGTCAGGGTTCCGATGGATACCCTAATTAAATCATGAGCCTTGAGCCAAGCTTCAAAAGAAATCCAGTTATACAGTCCAGAAATACAGGGATATCTGTATGCTTTTAAAATTCAAAATAACAGCTAAAAGCTTCTTTCACCAAGATTTTTAGTCGCATAGAAAGTGTAGAGTTTAAGTTCACTATCTAGGGGAGCATATTCTTGGGACTGTCACAAGTTGAGTTAAAAGCCTTTTTGACCACTTATGAAGAAGACCCTGTTATCAATGTATAAATTTATCTTTCTTTAGCCATGAGTCCTCTGCTGTTGGACTGTCATCATCACTGACAGATGACGATGTAATTAGAGTTGTAATCTAACAAATAAAACATGTCTGGGAATGCACATAGGAAAGATTTATGATTAATGGCATTGACAATACAAATGTATCTGTGGAACAAGGTATCTTGAAAAGTATTGATGAATGTAATATCTCATAATTTTTAGATTCCAGATAGGGAATTCCTGCTCCGTATATCCTACATGGAAATTCATAATGAAACTATACAAGACTTGCTATGCAGCAACAATAGGAAAAAGAAGTCACTGGTTGTTCGCGAAGACATCAATGTAAGTACATGAGGCTGGAGAAATCCACACCTCTAGTGCTGCCTCTCCAGCAAGCCTCCCCATGGCAGCCATTCCTTCACTAGTCTCAATTATTCTTGGTTGTTCCTGGGCTGACCAGGGTTTTTTGAAGGTTTTATTCATGGTTAAGTCAAAGTCAAACATTGACCCCAACTCTATATCAAGTACAAGGCACAATACTCACAACTGATAATGAATGTTGATTGGTATAATAATAATTGAATGTTTCTCTTCTAGAGGAATATCTATGTTGAAGATCTGAATGAAGAAGTTGTGGTTTCTCCAGAAGAGGTTATAAGCTGGCTGAAGAAAGGAGAAAGTAAGATTTGCTATTCATTAATGTTTTAAACGCATCAAGCATTATATGCAAATCTCAGAGTTCTAAATCCGTTAAAAGTCAAGCCTCCATGTCTGCAAATGAATACATACTATCTTCAATACACTTTTCTTTATTGTCTCCTCCCTACAGATGAATACTTCCCCATTCATACAACTTGTCTTTCTTGTCCATGTAGGCAACATGCTCACGTATGCTCACATATGCAGTTATAGCATTACATTTATTTATTGCTCCATAGTGGTTTAGAGCACTCTCTCGGCAGTTTACAGAGTTAGCATATTGCCCCCAACAATCTGCATCCTCATTTTACCAACCTCGGAAAGATGGAATTAATCTTGAGCCCGTCAGGATCGAACTCCAGAGTGTGGTCAGAGTTTGCCTGCAATACTGCATTCTAACTACTGCACCATCAGGGCTGCTATATAACTTTCTTTCTCCGTGCCTCAGGCACACATGCAAACATGTGCAAGCACATAGCAATGAAACCACTATGCTGAATTAAACATTTGTGGTACAGTACGTGTTAGCCCTTTCCTTGAAAATAAAAGATGAAGAGCTTGCTGTGCTGCTACCCCTGTTCACAGCTGGAGTGGGGGTGATCTTCTGTTATTTGGGGGGGGGGAGAAAGGGCTGCTGTAAGAGTTCCCAGAAAAGAGGCGCAAAATAACAAGAGTTGGAAGGAGCGTTGGAGGCTATGAAGGCATTCACTGGGAAAAGGGAACCAAGTGTGTTTATAGGCACCATCTGCTGAAGTCTATTTTATGGGAAACGAGAATAAGTCAGAAGAGAAAATCCAATATAAGAATAATCTGTATTTAAATGTTTCTTCTAAACAGAAAACAGGCACTACGGTGAGACAAAAATGAATGAAAGAAGCAGCCGCTCTCATACAATTTTTAGAATGGTAAGTGATTGCTAATTTTTGGATTCCTACCTTCATTTACTTTGTGCCACAGTGTATGGCAGCATCTGCCATGCAGCTACTAAATAAGCACATTATACAAAAGATTGAATGGCACATATCTTCCACCATATAGAGAATCATATCAATTGAGGCACTTCAGTTCTTAGTGACTCCTGTAGGACAAATGAGGCCACAGGTCTGTTGAAGAAAATCCTGACCTCAAGATTTGGGAATTTATGGTGATAAATATAATGCTCCCTTGGTGATTTTGAGGGCATGTTCTTTATTTTTATTTGACCAAACCATAAATCTTGTTCCCAAACAAATGGCTGTTTAGTTTTGCTTGAAAACTACACTGACAGAACAACCTTAATTCTAGAAAACAAGCTTGTTCAATTGATTGATAGCTCTCAAGATCAGAAAGTTATTTTGAGTTTGATTCTCTCTATGTAAAGCTTTCATCCATTGGTTCTGGTCCTATCACTCTGAAGAATCAATCCACATTCCTGCTGATACTATTTCTATCATATCTCCCCTTAGCCTCCTTCTTCAGACTTTGAATTGGGCTTTATCGTCTAACAATATTCAGGGAAGAATATATTACAAATAGCTTCATCCAGTTGTGGTGGGAGTGAATGCCTAGACAACACGGCTTTGGTGTCAGGCTAGGAAAGGTTGCCTCCTGTCCAGGAGTGGGTTCCTGAACTAGTTAATACCGGTTTGCTGCAGATGTGCGCACGCTTTGCTTGTGCGTGCGCATTTGACTAAAAATTGCCCTGCGCATGCGTAGAACCATGCCAGCAACGGCAGAAGACACCGGAGAACCGGTTCAGGGGTGTGTTAGGCCTGGGTCAATGCCAGTTCTGCGACCCAGGCCTGAATTCCACTACCAGTTCAGCCGAACCGTCAGCAACCCACCTCTGCTCCTGTCCCTTAAGGTAGGGGGAATTAACCTGGTACGCATGCTGCACTAAAATTAATGTGATGTGTGATTCCATTTAAATGTTTGTCTAGCTCTGTTTTGTAATGTATAAAGGTGTTTTTTAAATCTGGTTCATGATATTACCTTTTTTTAAAGATCATTGAAAGTAAAGAAAAGTATACTTCTGGCTCGAGCTATGAAGGAGCTGTAATGGTTTCCCATTTGGTGAGTTCTTTGTAAGATTGCATGGGTTATAATAAGTGGGATATGATAGTACACTGGTGTAACTTTATAAACATGAAGTGACAGTTATATTTTGATTTATACTAATAATCTAATCAATTTCACCTGAATCAGACAAAAGAAATTGGGACGGAGTACATGGAAAACCCCTCCCTAAGTCCCATCAACAGCTACTAGAACAAAGCAAGGTGGATAAAGGGTCCTGAAGCCCACCCACTCTTTATCATCTTTGGACCCAGATTTTGGGACTTCTGTCCCTTGGTGCCCGCCAGCCTAGTTGAGGATGTGGTTAAGTGCACATGGGTGAAACAGCAAATATATACATTGTAGCCAGTAAAAGTTTGCTATTATTTTAAATGGAGTATTCTAAACACCAGTTTGTGCTTTAGTGTTCGCTTGAAAGTGATTTGAGTGTGGCTATTTTCCAGCGCTGTGAATGTGTGAGCAAGTGACCATAAGCTGAACTTGGGATCATGTGTGTAACACTTGCTTTTATATATATATTGGTGCTTTCTGAATTTCAGTGAGTTTGAGTCATCAGTTCTAATGTTTAATTGTGCTCTTCAGCAAGTTTTACTGAAGGCAAAATTGTTCAAATAAAACTTAGCTTAACAAATTCCGTCTCAATTTTTCAGAATTTTGTAGATCTGGCAGGAAGTGAAAGAGCCAGTCAAACGGGGGCTGAAGGTATGTGTTTACTCTTCAGTGAAACTTTCTGTCTGTAATTCTGTAGTAACTTGTTCCTAATTTATTGCCTTAAGTAGACTGCATTCATGTCCTGCGATTTTCAAAGGCCCTCCTCAGACTGGCATACATTACAGTTCTCCCTTTATCTTCTCCACACTCTCTAAAGCAGGGTTGTCCAAACTTGGGAAGTTTAAAACTTGTGGACTTCAACTCCCAGAATTCCCCAGCCAGCTGTTACAAAGTTACAATGGCACTGAAAAAAAAGGACTTGTGACCATTTCTTACTTATGACACTTGCAGGATCCCCATGGTGATGTAATCAAAATTCAGACATTTGGCAACTGTCTCGTGTTTATGACGGTTGAGTGTCCTCGGGTGATGTGATCACCTTTTGCAAACTTCTGATAAGAAAAGTCAATGGGGAAGCCATATTTACTTGACAACCATGTTACTAATTTAACAACTGTGGCGATTCACATAAGAACTGTGACAAGAAAGGTTGTAAAGCAGGGCAAAATTCACTTAAGCAAATGTCTCTCAGTACCAGAAATTTTGGGCTCAATTGTCGTATATCAAGGACTACTTATAAATGTAGTAATGTGGGAATATGGAGATAACACATAATTGCCCGCTCCTAAATGAACAATACTTAATGAAGGGCTCATATTGATCATTAGGAACTGTAATGGTATATCTGCATAAAGTTAAATAGCCATTGTTGGCTAGAAATGTAAGAATAAAATCACAATATAGCTATTTTTAACCTGTGCTAGATTGTGTTTTTACTTCTGTAATCATTAAAGGTTAGATATCCTAAACTACCCTGTTTCCCCAAAAATAAGACCTCCCCGAATAATAAACCCTCTCGGACTTTTGAGTGCATGTGCTAAAATAAGCCCTCCCTGAAAATATTGCAACACAACAGCAGCCATGAGGTGACCACGCTCGTTGCCTCCTGCACCTCAAAAATAATAAGATCTCACCTAAAATAAGGCCAAGCGCTTATTTCAGGGGTCAAAAGAAAATAAAACCCTGTCTTATTTTGGGGGAAACACTATATTAATGCCCTGTTATCAGAATGAACAATTTTAAAAGGAAACTAGACAAATTTATGGAGTATAGGGCTGTGAATGACTTTCAGTTGTCGTGGCTGTGTCATCTTTATTGTTGAGGTCCATACTTCCCAGTTCCAGTTGTAGAAGAATCTGAATGGAGAATCGCATTCGCCCTTAGCTTGTGGGCTTTCAAAAGGATCCATTCAGTTACTTGTTTTGGTTTTTTTTTTAAATGCTGGATTGTGTAGACTGTGTATTTGATTCAGTACTTCCTATGACCTTAAAATGAGAACTGATTTATGATGCCGTAAATCCATAGAACAATAACTGAAATGATGTGTTTTATGTATGTGCTTAGGGATTCGACTTAAAGAAGGGTGTAATATTAACCGGAGCCTCTTCATCTTGGGCCAAGTTATCAAGAAACTTTGTGATGATCAGTCTGGGTAAGAAATAAATAATTCTTCTTTCAATTAGAGCATCAAAAGGTTGATGAATTCTGAATCTCTCTTTTTCCAACTTCAATTTTTTACATACATCTTTTCATATGTCTCATAGATAGTTTTATCATTGCACTGATTAGTGTTCTCACTTTGTCTAAAGATAATGAGTGGGCTGTTGAACCAATTTTCCCTTAGCCTCGTCCATAATATTTTGTTGTTTCTCTCATCTCTTTGCACCAGCGGCTTTATCAACTACAGGGACAGTAAGCTAACAAGAATTCTCCAGAACTCCTTGGGTGGAAATGCCAAGACTGTTATTATATGTACAATTACACCAGCATCATTGGAAGAGACTCTTAGCACACTCCAGGTAATTTCTAATGTTCTTGCTAAAAGGCTATGGATATGCACAAGCAGAAGAGTGCAAACAGCAGTTGTCACTTCAAAACTATATACTGTAGTTACTCTTCATATGTGTGTGTGTGTTTTATTTGTGCTGATAAATATATATATATATGTACACACACAAACACATGTATGTGGATAGATAGATTGATTGATTGATTGATTGATTGATTGATTGATTCTCATTCTCCCCGACTATTGTACTATGTGGAAAAGTGTGAGTATGTTCTACTTTTATTTTGTTGCATTTTTGTTTATCTTCCAACATCGGCCTCAGTACAAGTCGTTTTTGAAACTTTGTCAAAGTGTAGTGCTACTCCTTAGAGACAGATAGCTAAAAAGTATTATTTGGGGTATCAGAGCTCAGTGTAAAGGATTTATTCACACATAGACCTAAGAGTGGTACTGAGTAGGAATTTGTGGCCTTCCAGGTCGGTCTATGTTTCCCTGAAGATAAGACCTCCTGAGATAATAAGCCCAATCGGGCTTTTGAACACATGCACTAAAATAAGCCCTCCCCGAAAATATTGCAACATAGCAGCAGCCATGTGGTGACCACGCTCGCCGCCTCCTGCATCTCAAAAATAATAAGACCTCCCTGAAAATAAGGCCAAATACTTATTTCGGGGATCAAAAGAAAATAAAACCTGTCTTATTTTTGGGGAAACAGATAATGAATTATTGGCTGATCTATTTCTCAATTTTGTTTACCCAAAGTGCTATCCGAGAGGGAGGAAACACTTTTCATAAAGAAAGAAATATACAGGGATATCCAATAAGAATAAGAATAGTATGTTTTCAGTTTATGAATGTAATCAAACAAGATTTTTTTAAAAAATATACTGATTTTTATTATATTACGGCCTTCTCTACATATTTTGTCTCTTCTAGTTTGCCAGTACAGCTAAAAAGATGAAGAATACCCCGAAAGTCAATGAAGTTCTTGATGATGATGCTCTTCTAAAGAGATACCGTAATGAAATAGAAGAATTGAAACGCCAACTGGAAGAAGTAAGTTGCCTAGTCTAAATGGATTGGGTGGGTCATTTTCCAGCCCAACAGGCCAAATCCATCAGAGAGCATGCACTGTTCTAAAAACTCATTAATTGTCTGCCCAATTTCTTGAATGGTGCATATCACAAACTTACAAACTTTGAACATTGCCTTCCAAGAGAATCAATGATTCATTATGAATGTTTAGATGCTACCTACATTTCAGCTGAATCTGGCAAAAGTCTTAGGACAAATTGAAAAACTGGGAAAAAAATACATCTAGGATAGGAGCAGGAGTAAAATCTGAACAGAAATTTTAAGAACCAGTGAAGAAGCTGGACAGTTACTTAGTAGAACTCCAAAACGTCTGGACTCCTGACAGCCACAAGGGAAGCTTCTTATTACATTTTAGTAATCTGTAGCTAACTCTTTTTATTTCTCCTCTAGTGACTTTAATTTTTTTTATTTATTTAAAGTCACTAGTAATTTTTCCTCTTTGTTGGGGACACTGGGAAGCAGGAAAGTATTGATCCACTCAAATTTGTCTTGACTTACTAAGTGACTGATCTTTCTATGATCTCCATCTGAAGAAGTCAAAAATATTCTCTTTTTCCTTGGACATCCTGCCATAGATAATGTTTCCTAGTCTACCTTTTCAGAGATTGTATGAGTACTGTATTTTTCAGAGTATAAGATGCACCTTAGTTTTTGGGGAGGAAAATGAGAAGAAGAAAAATCCTGCCTCTGCCTACCAGGATTCATGGTATTCAGCTGGCTAACTTCCTGCCAGTGTGTGAGAGTTCATAACTTGGTCAGCCAATGAATAGGAACAGCAACTAATTCAGCCAATGAGGGTTATTTGGACTCTGAAACAGTATTTGCTGTGTGAGCAACAAGGAGACAGGAAGGAGCCTGGCTTAGCTGAGAACTGAAAGTGAAGCTGCTTGTGTTTTGCTTGTATTTACTGCTACCTTGGAAAACCTGCTTTTGCTATTGTATTGTATATTATTATTATTATTTTGAATCCTGCTGAATCAGTTACTTGTGTGTACTTTCTGAATGTGATTGCTGCTACAAACTGACCAGCCAGATCAGCTTTAGTGCTTATTGCAGCCTGATTCAGCACAGATCAGACTGCCGAAATACCCCCAATCAGCTGTTCCAGGTTGCAGGGATTGCCACGGACCATCGCTGCCTCCATGCCTCATATTTTTGAGGGGGTGTGTGCTACATTCAGTGTATAAGACACCCAAATTTTCACCCTCTTTTTTGGGGGGGGGCGGGGGGAGTTAAGTCTTATAGTCCGAAAAATATGGTAAGTTACATCCTGTAATGTAAATGTTAATGTTCAAATGCTTCATGTTTATTTCCTTGCAGAACCAAAATTTCCATTTGATAAGCAGGTATCTTGGTATCTTCTGTTTTAGGTTTCGTCGTATTCCCAAACCAAAGATCAGTTAGCACAACTCTTGGAAGAGAAGAATTCCGTTCAGAATGAGCAGCAAGACAGGATAAGAGCACTCACTGAGATGTTGGTGACTTCATCCTCTTTTTTGCGAGAACGGGAGCGAAAGGTAAGTATAAAGATTAAATCTTGAAGAAAGTTAGAAAGCATTGCTTGTTTTGTTTTGGAATTGTTATTTTTGGGAGGATGGGAAACATTTTTGTAAACATAAAGAACCCTCATTCTCTTAGCCCAGAGGTCAGCAACCTGAGGCCCTGGAGCCACATGTAGCTCTTTCATCCCTCTGCTGCGGCTCCCTGTCGCCACTTGGCTCCACAATTGATAGGGCTTTCGATTAGGACAGGTAGAGGAAAAAGGACACCACGCTAGGAGGAGACTCTATGGTGGGAGAACCGGACTTCCGGTCAGCTTCAGAATTGAACGGTGGGCTTCCAGTTAGGACCTTTATGGCTCTTTGAGTATTTAAGGTTGCCGACCACGGTCTTAGCCTTTCAGAAGGCCATTAAGATTTAGATTTTTACCCAGACGCTGAAATGCAGTATGTCTGGAGTAAGTTTTTGGACATCCCAAGGGGTAATGAAGAAGGCAGGTTTTGTTTAGATTTTAGTAGTAATGGCTTTTATTTTTGTGATGATACAAGAAATATGAAAAATCTCAAAACCAATAGCATGTCTTAAATTCTAGATCTTTTAAATTCTAATAATGCCACCAATGTAAGTTCAGGGTAAATCAAAAATTGATACATAAAACATGATATATATTTTTAAGGCACAGTTGATCTAGACCGGTGTGTCAAACCCGATTTCATTGAGGGCCACATCAATGACCGGGGGGGAGGGGGGCGGGAGAGTGGGGGGGTTGCTTTTAGTTTCTTTTATTAGCCCTCTTCCAGCACAAATGGAGCTTGTGTGAGTTTGGATTCAGCCCGCGGGCCTTGAGTTTGACATCCCTTTCTCATCTTGGTGATAGATTGAATAGTTGCAGTTGTATGAAATGGTATTTTCGTGGTTTTGCAACTGTTTGAGAAAACAGTAAAGACTTGTCTTCTGCTGTCTTCATATAAACAGTCTTCAGTTGACAATTCTTGTTTGTCAGAACTCTTACCTGTTTCTCAAGCTTATACTAATAGCATATATCACAAAACTTTAGCATTGCTTGTCGGGCTGCTCTGTATTAAGACTTTTGTTGTTATTGCGAAGTTGTGTCCAATCCATCACAACCCCCTGGACAACATTCCTCCAGGCCTTCCTGTCCTCTACCATCATCCAGAGTCCATTTAAGCTCAAGCTGACTGCTTCAGTGACTCCATCCAGCCACCTCATTCTCTGTTGTCCCCTTCTTCTTTTGCCCTCAATCTTTCCCAGCATTAGGCTCTTCTCCAATGAGTCCTTCCTTCTCATTAGGTGGCCAAAGTATTTGAGTTTCATCTTCAGGATCTGGCCTTCTAAGAGCAGTCAGGGTTGATCTCCTCTAGGACTGAATTAGTGGGTCATAATGTCAGGTGCTGTTACATTTACATCTGCTCTACTCCTTCCCTGTCAAAGATTTTTCAAAATCAACATTGCCTATATTTTTGCCACTAACAGTTTCTGCTAGAGTTCCTGACTCTATGGAGAACAAAGTTTAAGTCCTTTTATTTATCATAGGTATAATGTAATCTATCATATCAAGTCCTTTCTCAGATCGATACAAGTGTATTAAGACTTCATGTCCCAGAATTCCTCAGTCCGTATGCTGGCTAAGAAATTCCAACCATGTTTGAAGTGTGGAAAAGCTTGGCCAACATATTATGTATGTGTGTGCTTATTTTTATTTTATTCTTAATTTAAGGATAAAAAGAAGAGGCGTGTGACCTGGGCCCCCGGGGCTTTAAGCCAAGATGGGGGAATCCCTTTCCTGGAAGA
This sequence comes from Thamnophis elegans, assembly GCF_009769535.1. Taxonomy (NCBI): domain Eukaryota; kingdom Metazoa; phylum Chordata; class Lepidosauria; order Squamata; family Natricidae; genus Thamnophis; species Thamnophis elegans. The sequence goes on along the minus strand of NC_045549.1, from coordinate 22,160,890 downwards.
CATTCCTGGAAGAGCTAAGCGCTTCAAAAGTTCTTTGCCTTGTGTGACAGAGATGGAAGAATGTAAGTTCTTTTCCTAAGAAAATGTTTCAATTGACTCCTAAATCTGAAAAGGAATATACCAGTTAATTGTGGCTTGTAGCAAATCAAGACTTGTCATTCGTAAAAAATTGCTAATAGTAAATGCCATCATATGGCTCTTTAGAAGGTGTGCTTAACATACATGTTATTTGTCTGATACTGTTGATGTCAGAGTTCCAAATAGCATCCAAAAGTAAATCAGAGTCCAAGGTAAAGTATTGTTCAAAGTTCCAATTTATTAAGAGAGCCATGTTGGCACATCTGGGAAAACCTGAATCTGAAATCTTCCCAGTTTCCAACTCAATTGAAAGTTCAAGATCTTGCCCCACACCCACAAATCCATCACATGGACCAATCTTCCACTGCCATGCTGGAAGCTTCCACCCATCCAATTCTGGTCAGGTGCAGAGACAAAGGATGACCTTGGTTTTCTAGAAAGAATTTTGTTATGGCTACATACCATCTAACTCCGTACAATCCCCCCTCCCATTTTCCCACAATAGAAAATGCGTAGTAGAATAATAGAAATTGTGGCAGGCCTAAGATCCACAAGAAAATATGGCTGCAGACCTGACAGTTGAATTTTGTTATATATGAGATGGACTGTGAAGAGTGACATTCCAGCCTTAAACTACAGGTGGTCCTCCTTTAACAATCATTTATTCAGTTACTGTACTTATAGGAGGTTGTTACAACCAGACCATGTACTTATGGCCATTGCAACATCTCCACAGTCACATGATCATGATTTGCGACCTTCCTTGCTGGCTTCCTACAAACAGTTGTTTGGGAAAGCAGCAGGAAGTTGGAAGTTGAGGTCAAGTGTGGTCTTCACTTAACCACCTGGGTAGTCTTCACTCAACAGCAACTGTGGGGCTTCCAGAACTGCTGTCACTGAGCAGCACAGTCACACTGCTTTTGACTTACCGTATTTTTCGGAGTATAAGACGCACCAGAGTATAACACGCACCAAGATTTTGAAGAGGCAATTTTTTAAAAAAAATGTTTTTGCCCCTGCAGACCTTGCAAAAACAGGTCCATTTTTTGTCCAAAACAGGGCATGCATAGCCTTTAGAAGGCTTATAGAGTGCTGCTGGGGGCTGGGGGGCAATAATGAGCAAAAAAAACAGCCCATTTTTTGCTTATTTTTGCCCTCCCCACCCCCCCAAGAGCATTCTGGAAGCTTCCTAAAGGCTATGCACCACGTATTTCACAGAATTTCCATTTAATTTTATATGCTTCGGGGTTGGGGGTGTTTTTATTTTTTTTCCTTTTACAAGTTTTTTTATTTTCATATAAATATCCATAAGTATACCATTACATCTTAGCAAGCACTATTACGTATTATCCAATATTATATTATATCTATTCCTCTTATCATCCACCCACAACTCCTCTCATTTGCTCTTCTACTTTCCATACACCATATTATACCCTATTCCACCGCAGCCCTACCTTCTCTCCCTCTCTCCTCCTCCCTACCTCCTTCCTTCCTTTTAAGTGTATACATATATAATAATTCCATTATTGTTCCCCTGGTTCGGGGTGTTTTTAATTTTTAGCTGTATCCTCGGACGTCTCCGACTATGAAGATCCACCCAGTGTTATGCCTGAGGAGGAATGGATCCCGGGATCGAAAATAAGCTTTGTAAGTATTGGGGGCCGATTAAAAAAACATGCAGAATTTGCAGAGGGGGTTGGATATATTGTTGAACCATTTTTTCCAATGCAATGGGCAAACATTCCTCAGTGGGTTGTAGAATTGCACATTAAGGGGAAATACAGCTTATCAAAAATTCTTCCCCAATGCCTCTGTTTTATGCCAGCAGTGTCTTGATCTGCCTGTAAGGGAACAGGTTCTCTTTTCTTATTATCTTTATTCCTAACTAGATCTATATTATTACAAATCCAATAAAATAAATGTTATTTGCATATTATTATGTGTTAAAAAAGAGTTTTTCTTCCAGCTGAGAACATAATTTGATGATGAAGCAGAATGGTTTTAAACAACAATCCCTTTTAAGTTTCCTTACATTTGATATTTTGCAAAGTAGAAGAATGTTTGTTGCCCACTGAAATGTCTTTTGTTCTAGACTTCTAGGAGAGAGTCGATTCAGCTTTGCCAAAGCCTCTTGGAAGAAAGGGTGAGTCATTTTTGTAGATTGCAGGATATTCAACCAGAGGTTATGGGTAAAAGATGTAATTTCCTCCATTCCTTTCTTGGTTAGGATAATGCCGTCACTGAACAGCAAACTATAAAAGCAAAATTTGATAGTGTGTGCTTGGAGAAAGAACAGCTGACCTATGAACTCACAGAGCTGCATGAGAAAATATCAACCCATGAGTTTATGGCCCTTGAGAAACAGGCTTCTGAAGAGCAGGAGGTGAGAAAAAAGGAGAGTTTGCAAATGAAACATTTGTATGCAAATGAAACATTTCCATAAGCTTTAAAGACTTTCATTGTGAAGTGCAAACAGACTAAATGCCACTGCAGTTCTTTCAAAACATGTAAAGTTGTAAGGATTTTTTCCCCAACTATTTTATACAGGTAATCCTCGAGTTATGATAGTTCACTTATTGACCGTTTGAAATTACATGATAACACCCCCTGAGTATTTTACAACACAGCCCCTAAATTACGAATGGTGCAGCACCACAGCAATAATTCACACTCATGTACGACTGCAGAGGCACTGCTTATTCACCCTGCTTATTCTCCCCACCTGGCTCGCCACAATTACTCCCCACCCCACCCCAATCCTGCCGTGTCGGACTCACTTACCTTGCAAAGATCACCGTTCTCTCTTTTGCGGTTTCTTTGAGAATGGGACAATTTTGCTTCCACTTATCCGAAAAATGCTTTTTGCACACCAAGAGTAAAATATTCGGGGGGGGGGGGGATTATCTCATGTGACTTCAGACCCCCATTCTCTGCGAAAGCAGATGGGTGCCTGAAGTCACACGAGATTACGGCCCCCAGAAGCTTCCAGTCTCCATGCAAAACGTTTGCAAGCCGACTTCCAATGTATCCCAATTGTTTAGGACTTCAGTTCCAACACATCTGAAGACAGTGCTGGATAAGAAATCTGGGAGTGAAAATGTTATCCTGGAGGACATAGATTAGGGCAAAGTGTTTGAGGCACATGGCACTATAACCTTGCGCAGCATCTTGCCCAACGATCATCTGGGAATAATGCGTTTTCTCTTTCAATGTCCATTATGAAAGGAAGATGGGACATAAATGCACTAATTTTAATGGGATATAAATTACTGAAGTAGAATTAAACTTGTTGTGTCCAACCATGAAATATTAATTTTGCAACCAAGGCATTCTACTTTGAAAGACTGAGAAGTAATAACAATTACTGGATTTACACGCCTTACAAAGCTAAGCTTTGCTTTTGACTGTATACATAATATATTGAGCCATGGTTCCACAACCAACCACAATGATTACGTTTGAGATGAGCCAAAACATGGCTTATTTGATTTTAGCTTAGTGTTATATATAAACCAAGTCATCATTGCACAGTGCCATGTACAAATCTAGCCACTCTAATACTGAAGTTGAAATTTTGTTTCCTAGAATTTTTCTCCGGGTTAAGATATGCAAAAATATTATTTCCTGCAGTAACAACTAGATCAGGGGCGTCAAACTCAAAGCCGGCAGGCTGGATCCGGCCTGCAAGATGTTTAAATCTGGCCCATGGTGCCGGTCTGGAAATACCAAAGGACCGGCCTCGGGCTTCTGTGCGGCGCTTTTTGGTGGGTAGAGTGTTGCTTGAAGCCAAAAACAGGCCACATGGGGCCTCCAGCGGCCTGTTTTTGGTCGGAAGGCTGCTGCAGGAGGCCATGGAGGCAAAAAAGGAGGCATCGCAGGTGATTTTGGCCAGCAAAGTGCTGCAGAGGCAGCCATCCTGTGTCTCCCACCCTCACCCCGCCAGCCCTCAGAGGAGCACTACAATGCTGATCTGGCCCTCGAAGAAATCCAGTTTGACATCCCTGAACTAGATGCTTATCTAAAATTGAATGGTTCTAACAGAATCTTTTAATGCAAAGGCTGCTTATCTTTCTTATGGTGATGGCAGGTAAACTAAACCAATGGGTGCTTCATAACTGCTTTGCTATTTGCTTCACTTGCTCCACAGATGCAACTAATGCATGAAATTACCAACTTAAAGGCTATAATTTCAAATGCAGAAATATACAATCAAGACCTTCAGGTGAGCTGGTGGTGATTGACGGGCTTCTCTATATTTTTTTTTAAATAAAATGGTGATATGAATGAGGGTGATTCCTTTGTATTTAGTATAGCATGTACTCAATGTGTTTGAGGTACACCTTTTTGTTTGTTTTATAGCAAGAAATAAACTCAAAAGACATGCAATGCAAGAAACAGGAGGAAAGAATCACAGCGTTGGAAGAGCACAATAAGAAACTTAAAAGCCTTGTAGAAGAGTTTAAAAAAGACAAAAATGATTCAACCATTTTAGTAGTAAGTCTGAAACATCTTAATTAATTGTGTATTTAGTAAGTGAACCATGAAAAGCATAAAAGGTAAAGGTTCCCCCTAACACATATGTGCTAGTCATTCCAGACTCTAGGAGGCGGTGCTAATCTCTGTTTCAAAACTGAAGAGTCAGCTCTGTCCAAAAACATCTCCGTGGTCACGTGACTAGCATGACTAAATGCCGAAGGCGCACTGTTACCTTCCCACCAAAGATGGTTCCTATTTTTTTACTTGCATTTTCACATGCTTTCAAACTGATAGGTTGGCAGAAGCTGGGGCAAGTAACGGGAGCTCATTCCATTACATGGCGCTAGGGATTCGAACTGCCAACCTTCTGATTGACAAGCTCAGCATCTTAGTCACTGAGCCACCACATCCCTCTCATGAAAAGCATATTTTTGTGTACTTGATTCCTTTGTTATTAGTTGAAGTTCTTATAAATAGCTACATAGAATAGTAGTTACTTTAGACTATCACATAGAGCAGGGGTGTCAAACTCGGGGCCCGAGTGCTGGATGCATCACTCACTGGCCATGGCCACCCCCAGTTGAGCGAATGGGGGGGGGGGAGTCTCATGATATGACATGTGATGACAACGTGACGCTGCAAGTTTGACACCCCTGAAGTAAATTTATCAAGTTTTCTAGGCAAAGCAAATAAGTTGTAGAAGTTACAAAAGTTGAAATAAGTTGTTAATAAGAGGTCTTGTCAGTTGATGTATTTTCACAATTTCCAGTGAGTGATTGGAGAATGAATTATATTTCCATATGGCTAAACCATGTCCGAAGGTTTGGTTTGCTACATGGAGAGAGAGAGATGCAAATTCTCATCGTGTTATTATCACATTGGCCTGATTCACAAGGAGGGAGAATTTTAAGCTATAATATGATTTCTTTGGTTCGGGTTTAACATATTGTGTGAAGCTAGCAAATTGTTTCTTATTTAACAAAACTTGATTATAATAAATCAAATTTGTTATCATGTCTAAACCCAATCACATAGAAACTTGTACTGCATTCATTGTCCATTTAGCAGTCTTGGGACAATTTGATAAATACAATTAGTCCTCAACTTACAAACACAGTTGAGGTTGATGTTTCTGTTCCTAAGTGAGACATTTATTAAGTGAATTTTGCCCCATGTTACAACCTATCTTGTCACAGTTGTTAAGTGAATCGCTGCAGGTGTTAAATTAATGACCCAATTGTTAAATGAATCTGGCTTCCCCACTGGCTTTGCTTCTTAGAAAGGGTACAAAAGGTGATCATATGACCCTAGGACATTGACAAGCATCTGATTTTTGATCACATGAGTATGGGGATGCAGTAATAGCCATAATTATGAAAAACAGTGATGAGTCAGTTTTTTCAGTGCCATTATAACTTTGGTCACTAAATGAACTGTTGTAAGTTGAGGACTACCTATACACAAATTTTCTATAAATCAGTGTGATTTTTTTTCATATAAATATAATAGCATGGGTTAGCATATTATTATGGCTGAGGATGCATTTCTAAAGTGATTTCAATTTTCAGAGCTATAGAAGTGATCATAATTTCTCCAAGGAGTGAACATTTTTGCTGATATTTTTGTCCTGTTTTGTGATAACCGAAGCAGCAAAATAGAGCCAGTAAAGGATAATACTGTGGTGTCAAACTCATGGCCCATGAGCTGGATGCATCATGTGAATTTAAGAATTTAAAAACAATCAACAGCCACACAATTCGAGCGGGGACGGGAACTCGTCAGCCCCAGGCCTGTCGGAACAGCCAGGTTTTAAGGGCTTTGCGGAAAGCCTAAAGGGTGGTGAGGGTCCGAATCTCCACGGGGAGCTCGTTCCAGAGGGCCGGAGCAGCCACAGAGAAGGCCCTCCTCCGGGTGGTAGACAATCGGCATTGGCCGGTAGATGGAATTCGGAGGAGGCCTAGTCTGTGGGATCTAATAGGTCTGTTGGAGGTAATTGGCAGCAGGCGGTCTCTCAAGTACCCAGGTCCAATACCATGAAGGGCTTTATAAGTGACGACTAGCACCTTGAAGCATATCCGGAGACCAATAGGCAGCCAGTGCAGCTCGTGGAGGATAGGTGTAACGTGGGTGTACCGGGGTGCACCCACAATTGCTCGCTGCATTCTGGACAAGCTGAAGTCTCCAAATGCTCTTCAACTCATGGCCAATGGGCTGGATGCATCATGTGCTGGCCATGCCCCCGCACCAATTTAGCAAAGAGGGGAAGATGCAATATGTCACGTGATAACTCAAGTTTGACACCCCTGGTATATAGGCTTTACCTCTGTTTTTTTTAATTGAAATTCATCATGATGTGGCGATTGCGAAAATAAATTTATGAATCATCTGTTTTAACTTTACTGACCACAACCCATCAACCATACCAAAAAAAAAAATAGTTTTCATTTTTCCTTGATAGAACATTTATCTCTGCTTAAACCACACTATCACAATCTTCATGCTTGCAGCAAACTCCAAGGAAAAACCGGGACGAAGTGCAAGAGTTAAAGCAGTCCCTCAGAGATGCTGAAGCAGTTGCCCTGGATGCTAAGAAAGAATCTGCATTCCTCCAAAGTGAAAATGTAACATTGAAAGAAAAAATGGTAAGAAAATAAAAATTAACTGATGAAAATCTGTTCTATTTAAAACAAGGCTAGTCGACCTTTTTATACCTACCGCCCACTTTTGTATTTCTGTTAGTAGTAACATTTTCTAACCGCCCACCGGTTCCACAGTAATGGTGATTTATAAAGTAGGGAAGTAACTTTACTTTATAAAATTTATAAAGCAGAGTTACAGCAAATCCCTACCACACACCATGAAAGATAGAACGCCCACTAGTGGGCGGTAGGGACCAGTTTGACTACCACTGATTAAAAAAAAAACTTTAAAAACTCTAGAACATGTTTGTTTGTAAAATAGTTATTAGTTTCTCATTAGAAGACTGTTATGTAAATGGTAAGCGAAATGATAAAAAACTTGAGGCATCTTTTCCCAGGATCCGACGTGCATTCAGAAGAAGATAACATTAAGGAGCCTACCACAATAGAGATTTAAGTTTAAGATTGTAGATTATGTTGCTTATAATTCCTAGAATGAATCTAGTGACAATTCGGAGGGGGGGGGTGTGAGGCAATGCTGCCTAAGATGGTTTTCTTGTAAGCCAGAAAGCGGAAATCACAGAGCAAACTGTGTTTGTTGTACATTGACAATTTGTACTTGGATGTTCATACTATACTAACCAATGGTCGGCTGCTGCCGGTTCAGAACCGGTAGTTCTGAGCACCGGCTGGCCCTGCCCCGATGCTATCTGGTCCTAGATATTTCATTTTCCGGCTCGCTCGCCCTGCCCCACAACCCAGCTGATTTGTGCATCTCACATGTTCTACTAACCATGGCTGACCTACCAGTTGTGCAAGAAACCTTCCCCATCGGAAAAGCCTTGTTTTAGGTGTTGCGCACACAAAGCGTGTGTGTGTGAAGCATGCGTGCATGAAACATGCGTGTGCAAAGTGCGGGCGTAAAGCGTGCATGCACTCACATTTTTGGTGAACCGATTGTTAAAGTATGTGCATCCCACCTCTGATGCTAACTCATTCCCATATAGAACCAGCTCTCAGATACTTGCAATCAAATTGAAAAAGATCTTGGAAGCTACAAGACCCAATTAGAAAGAGGAAAAGCCAACTATAAAAAAATGCAGTCTGATCTCCAGAAAGAGCTACAGTATTACATGCAAGAAAATGCAAAGCTGACATCACTGGTGGAAGTTAACAATTCAAAAGGTATTCCTTTGTCCTTGATGAAGCCCTAAATGCTGAGAAAAAGTTTTATAACTTAAAGTCAGTAGAATGCTGGTAGGAATACTAGGAGTTGTAATTCTAATATATGTGGGTTGGGAAAGGCTGCATTAAATTAAATCTGCAGTGTTTCAGGAAGGCTTTTGAGAAGTCAGAATGGGAAGGTGTCTTATTTTTTTCTGTCATGTTGCTTTATTTTAATTTTTTTTAGGTTTTGCTTATTTTTTTTATGTGGCTTGGTTTGTTTTTATTTCTTGTGCACAGTTTGAGCCTCCTCCCCCTTTCCAAATTGAGATAGTGAAGGAGATATCTTAGCCATTTATAATAAAACCATCAAAAGGTTTTGTAGAATTTTAAAGCTTATCAAATATACTTTAGGTTTTTATTTACCTCATAGGCATTTAATGAGACGTTTAATTTAGTTGCAGGATCTCTTTTAACTATTGCAGCTACAATGAAAAATATACTGAGTTATTTTTCCTCTTAAAATGGGTTGCCTGGAATCCAATTGGTAGTTGCCTTTCCTATATTTAAGAAAAAGGATATAACTGCTGCTCGGGAGTTTCAAAGTTAAAGATTGTTCTGAAAATCAGAAGTCATATCAGTAGAATATGGAGAAAGGAAACTGCATAACTAAAAAAAGGAACAGAGAGGAAATAAACCAAACTGTATGAGCAGCAAAGTTTTATTTTTTAGGGGTGTAAGGAAGAGTGGCTTTTGTTGTTATGTCACTGTTTTTCTGTTTCTGTCAGCAATGTCATTTGCAAAACTCGGGATATAAATTACTCTGCATTTTAACAAGAAATTTCACCCTACCTAAAATGTATAAAAATAAGAACTGGGACTGTAGCTCAAAGATATACAGTATTCTTTATGTATAGTCCAAGATTTAATCTCCAGTATTTATAAGTAAGACAGCAAAAGTTGATGAAAACCAAAGAACCGTTGATGATATGGACTCCCCATGATGTAGCTTCCTATGTATAGAGCAATCCAGTCAACATAGCACAGTTGTCATTCATTTCTGTGATACGTTTTGCCCTCTCTTTTCCAGACTTGCTACCATATATGGAGTTGGAAGGGAAAATGGAGGATTTAAAAAATCAGCTTAATAAAGCCTTGGACGAGAACGTGGATTTAAAGGAAAAGTTGGCTGGTTTATCAGAAGTAAACTGTGGATCAGATCTTGAAATCTTACATAAAGAAGTAAATAATATTGCATGAATCACTGGAAATTATTCAATACCATTTTATATAGCAATACTTACATTTTCAAGTGAAATGTTTTCTCTTTTCAGAATAAATTTTATTTTCTTCACTGTTTCCTAAAACAGACTTCTAGCACTAGTGATCTATTTCAGCATTGTAAACAATTTTATTGACCTTTAGCAGAAAGTCAATGATTAGTTGCAAGGGCTTTACACAGTGACTTTGGAACATGCTCCTAGCAAAATAAATAGTTGTTTCTTGGGGTAGCTTCCAAATCAGTTACCCAATCCTGAAAAAGAGGCAGCTACTTTATTGATTCAAAGCGAAATCACAGTGTATTTTGTTGTTTTAACTTCCAGTTTCCTTCATATTTAGAGAATGGAATTTTGGGTATTAGACTGTTAAAATTGGGGAATACAGAATTTGTTAGAAGATAGGGTTGATTGGCAAAGTGTGATAAGCAGTAATAGACTTCAGCTAAGAAAATAGAGCAAGTCCCTACAAGATTTCTTTTTAAGACTTAAAGCAAGATTACGATAATCTTTTGGTTAGTTTTGGAATAATGACAGACATCAAATTGATTCCCGTTAGAGAAGCAAACCTAGAATCCCAAACAATTATCTTCCATTATTATCTAGTTAATTTTTAAAACATAACGAAAACACTATAAGAGCTGTTCTCCCATATTTTGTTCATAATATATGCTTTTGGTTTTATTAACAGATTGTTGAAAAAAACGACACAATTGCTTTGCTGATGTCAGAAAAAGAAATGTTGTGGTCTCAAGTTGCTGAAAAAGAGAGAAAGCTTAATGAAGCAACTCAAGCGTTGGCATCCAAAATGGATTTAGCCAATGATGAAGTGATAAGAGGACACACCGTAGCTTTTGAAGAACTCAGACAGCCATGTGATAAATTGGAGCAGAAATTCTTGGATGTGGCTGAAGAAGACAAATCCATGAAAACACAAATAGATTCCTGTTCCAATGGATGTCTCAATACTTCCATCAGTTATAATACCCAAGAGGTAAGTGCCCATTTTATAATATGATAAGTCAGTAGATACATTGACACATGCGCGGCGGAGCTGAGTTGGGGCGACAGCTTGCGTGCCCTCTGTGACATGCGTGCCATAGGTTAGCCATCGCGGACATAGACAATTCTTTTAGACAAGGCATGTTATGTGAATATAGGAACTAGAGCATGTTTGGTTAAATCTAGATTTAGGACTTGGGAGCATTGTATGAATCTGTACATTGTATCCAATTTACAGGCCATATTAGACCCATTATACTTTGTGCATCAAATTGCATCTGGGAGCTCAGCCTACAGTGTTGGAGCCTAGGTACCTCTTGGTTATTACTGTTGTTATTGCTTTGTTTAATTTTCCAATTTCACACAGAAAGTGGAATGGAATTATCTGCTGTTGCTTTAAAGGAAAAGATTTAGCAGGAAATTTCCTATGTCACTGTACTGAGAATTCATTAATCATGGATACAAAACAGACTGATGCATAAGTTGACTTATCACCTGTGAAATACCTTTCCTGTGACCTAGGTATCTCTAAACCTTGTAATAGTCCTGTGTATATTCCCTGGCTCTGCTATGCATCTACTATTTTTTATACTAAAAGTCCAAGCAGAGATTAAGTATTGCTATAGGGCACAGGTGTCAAACACACTGCATCACATGACATATTGTGATGTTTTTTTTGCAGAGCTGGAGTGGGGGTGGCCTGCATGTGATGCATCTGGCCACAGGCCACCAGTTTGACCCCCCTGCTCTAGGGTATATCCAAGGCTGCTAGTACTCCTGAATCTTTGTCTCCCCATAGTCTTGGCCATTATATTACACTGATGTTGTGGCCCAGCAGGATCTGGTTGAGCTGCTGATGGACTCGGATAGCGAGGAAGCATATGAGTCTGCCATGGAAGATGTGGAGGATCCTGGGCAGGGTTCAGACTCAGAGCAGAGACCAGAGAGGCTGGTTGGCCACCAGGAGGCGCCTGAGGCATGGAGCAGTGGGGAAGATCATAGGCAGTTTCTCCCTGATGCTAGATTGAGACGGGCTGAGAAACGGAAGCAGCAACTCCGTAGGCAATCTCACAGAAGATGATTAAGCCCAGGTGGTTGTTGATTGGCCCCTCCCAAGAGAGATTATAGGTGAGGCGTTGGGAGGGGACATTTGCAGGAAACAACCGTTCGAATTAGTAGTGAATAAAATCTATCCGTGTATTCTAGCCGTGTCCATTTGGATTCTCTGGGTTGCTTTGTTTGGATTATCTGGGTTGCAGCAGAGCTACTGTTTTGAACGTGAGTTGCCTGGGCCCTCAGCCAAAGGATTCGTTATCTCAATAATTGAGTAGTGGCAAACAGCCAGGCCTGCATTCTGGTTTATTCACAGGCCGAGGGGGTCAGAACACACTGACTATCCATTCAAAGGGATCATTGTTTAAGAGACTATTGTTACAATACACTTAGAATGTCTTTTTGGTAGGAGCATCAGTTTTACATATATTTACATATTTTCAAGTTATTTGATGGTGGAAGGAGAATGTGGAGGAAGGGAAATGATTCTTAAGTATTTGCAAGGAATTCATTAAGATTATTGCAAAACAAAGTTAAAAGCGATTACGACGTTTGATAACTAGCATTTTCAATATATTAAATTGTGTTTCACTTATATGCTCTAATTTCCTGAAAAATCAAAGCAATCTACCAAAAAGGAAGAATTAGAGGAAAAGGGCTTGGAGCAAGAGGAGCTGCTCACCCTTAAAAAACAACTGGATGAAGCGCATGAAAAGCTGAGTGAAATGGAAGAGCTCAAAGATCAGTTGAAGGCTTGGGAGTCCAAAATGGAAGCCGAGGAGGCACAAAAGTCAGACATGATGGAAAGACTTCAGGAGGATAAAGAAAAAATAAGAGCCTTGACCCAAGAAAGAAATGACTTCAAACAAAAACAGGAAGCCCTTGAGAAGGAGAGAGATCAACTCAAAGAAGATATACAAGATACCGTCTCGATGGTAAGTTGAACATGGCAGAGAAACAGTAGGCAAAAAGCAGGTGACTTTATCATTATGGACCATATTTATTCTTTTGGAACTTTTAATTGATTGGGTATGGTTAGGAGTCAGCAAGGATTGTATTCGGTGATATCACTAAGTGCAGCCAAAAATATTGTTCTTTTAGGGAAGTTAAGAGTGATAGCAGGCACATCGCGCCTCATAAATGCTGAGTACGGCTATTTCCATCCTTACATTCATTTTACGTGTGCGTTTTAGAAAAATGCAAGTAAACCATCATATGATTTTTTGGAGAAAAATTAGGCAATTAATCAGTGGAACGACTTACCTGCAGTATTTGTGAGTGCTCCAATACTGGAGGTTTTCAAGAAGAGACTGGACAACTATTGGTCTGAAATGGTATAGGGCCTCCTGCTTGACCAGGGGTTGAACTAGAAGACCTCCAATTCTGTTACCTTCCAACTCTGTTGTGCTTTTCTGTTCTGCTACCACGTGTAACAACAAATTGTCCATCCCTGTATTAAGAAAACAACCATATGTAGGAGAAAATATTATTTGAACAGTCACTAAATGAACTGTTGTAGATCAAGGATTACCCCTACTGCAACATATGGCACCCAGGTCTTAGCTGGAATCATTAAACTGTTTTGTCTTAGCCTTTAATATCTAGGATATCATTCCAGAAAGAGTTGTACTGTTAAATTGCTCAGCATGCTGCCTATTTCAACAACGGTAGAAGTGCATGCAGCCTTGCCTACATCAACAGAAATAAGCTGGAGTATAATAATATGTGATGCTTAGCCAGGGGTGGGATTCAGCTGGTTTGCACTGGTTCGGGCGAACCAGATGTTAATTTTGCATCCCGTTCAGCAAACCAGTTGTTGCAAGGACCGTCTGGGCCCGCCCTTCCCAGGACTCTACTATGTGGCCCATTCATCATGCCAGGTAAAGTGCAGGCCCCACACAGAGGCTCTGGAAGGGCAAAAAATGGGGCTCCTGGAAGTCTGGAAATGGGCCCTTTTCTAGCCTCCAGAGCCTGACATTCGACCTCCTGGAGGCTAGGGAAAAGCCTCCAAAGCCTGGGAAGGGCAAAAAACAGGCCTGTTTCCGGCCTCTGGAGGGCCTCCGGGGCCTGGATAGGGCAAAACACACACATACACCACCGTGCTGAAGCAGGCCAAGTAGGTCACACCCACTAGCAACCAAGCAGATTACCGGTTACTAACATTTTTCAATCCCAGCCCATTGCTTAGCTAACATGAAACTGCTAATTGTGTGGTCTTGATCTAATTCATACTTGCTATCATGGTAAACTATACCATAGACATTTGTTTTAGACATGCCATGTTATGGGAATATAGGAACTACAGCATGTTTGGTTAAATCTGGATTTAGGACTTGGAGCATTGTATGAATCTGTACATTGTATACAACTTACAGCAAGTATTAAACCCATTATACTTGGTGTATCAAATTGCATCTCGGTACTCAGCCTACTGTGTTGGAGCTTGTTATTGCTTCGTCTAATTTTCCAATTTCACACTGAAAGTAGAATGGAATTATCTGCTGCTGTTTTAAAAGAAAAGATTTAGCAGGTAATTTCCTATGGCAAAACAATTGCCTTTTATAGCCAAGGTACTGAGAATTCATTAATCATGGATACAAAACAGACTGATGCATAAGTTGACCTGTGAAATACCTTTCCTGTGACCTCGGTATCTCTAAACCTAGTAATAACCCCATGAATATTCCCTGGCTCTGCTATGCATCTACTATTTTTTATACTAAAAGTCCAAGCAGATTAAGTATTAAGTATCTAGGGCACACGTGTCAAACATACCGCATCACGTGACGTATTGTGATGTTTTTTCACGGAGCTGGAGTGGGCGTGGCCTGCATGTGATGCATCTGGCCCACAGACTGCCAGTTTGACGCCCCTGCTCTGGGATATTTCCCCTGCTTCTAGTACTCTTGAATCTGTCTCCCCGTAGCCTTGGCCATTATACTACATTGACCATCCATTCAAAGGGATCATTCTTTAAGAGACTATTGTTACAATACAGTTAGAATGTCTTTTTGGTAGCAGCATCATTTTTACATATATTTACATATTTTAAAGTTGTTTGATGGTGAAAGGAGAATGTGGAGGAGGGAAAAAGATTCTTAAGTATTTGCAAGGAATTCATTAAGATTATTGCAAAACAATGTTAAAAGCGATTACAACATTTGATTACAACTTTTGATGCTGCATTTTCAGTATATTAAACTGTGTTTCACTTATATGCTCTAATTTCCTGAAAAATAAAAGCAATCTACCAAAAAGGAAGAATTAGAGGAAAAGGGCTTGGAGCAAGAGGAGCTGCTCACCCTTAAAAAACAACTGGATGAAGCGCATGAAAAGCTGAGTGAAATGGAAGAGCTCAAAGATCAGTTGAAGGCTTGGGAGTCCAAAATGGAAGCCGAGGAGGCACAAATGTCAGACATGATGGAAAGACTTCAGGAGGATAAAGAAAAAATAAGAGCCTTGACCCAAGAAAGAAATGACTTCAAACAAAAACAGGAAGCCCTTGAGAAGGAGAGAGATCAGCTCAAAGAAGTTATACAAGATACCCTCTCAATGGTAAGTTGAACATGGCAGAGAAACAGTAGACAAAGAGCAGGTGACTATCATTATAGGCCATATTTATTCTTTTGGAACTTTTAATTGATTGGGTATGGTTCGGAGTCAGCAAGGATTGTATTCATTGATATCACAAAGTGCAGCCAAAAATATTGTTCTTTTAGGGAAGTTAAGAGTGATAACAGGCACATCTCGCCTCATAAATGCTGAGTACGGCTATTTCCATCCTTACATTCATTTTACATGTGAGTTTCAGAAAAATGCAACTAAACCATCATAGGATTTTGGGAGAAAAATTAGGCAATTTATCAGTGGAATGACTTGCCTGCAGTACTTGTGAGTGCTCCAACACTGGAGGTTTTCAAAAAGAGACTGGATAACTATTGGTCTGAAATGGTATAGTGCAGTGATGGCGAATCTTTTTTCCCTTGGGTGCCGAAAGTGCCCGCATGTCCGTGCCCACATCCATAATTTAATCCCCCCCATGCCTTGCCCTGTGCACATGTGGGCGTGAAATCCCCCCCTCCCGCTGCCCTGTGCATGTGTGCGTGGCTTTTGGAGCCTGGGGAGGGTGAAAACGACCTTCCCTGCCACCTGTACATTGTATACAAGTTACAGCAAGTATTAGACCCATTATATTTTGTGTATCAAATTGCATCTCGGTACTCAGCCTACTGTGTTGGAACTTGTTATTGCTTCGTCTAATTTTCCAATTTCACACTGAAAGTGGAATGGAATTATCTGCTGCTGCTTTAAAAGAAAAGATTTAGCAGGTAATTTCCTATGGCAAAACAATTGCCTTTTATAGCCAAGGTACTGAGAATTCATTAATCAGAGATACAAAACAGACTGATGCATAAGTGTGACGTATTGTGATCTTTTTTCGCGGAGTTGGAGTGGGCGTGGCCTGCATGTGATGCATCTGGCCCACAGACCGCCAGGTTAACGCGCTTCTAGTACTCTTGAATCTCTCTCCTTGTAGCCTCGGCAATTATACTACACTGACTATCCATTCAAAGAGATCATTGTTTAAGAGAATGTTGTTACAATACACTTAGAATGTCTTTTTGGTAGCAGCATCAGTTTTACATATATTTACATATTTTCAAGTTATTTGATGGTGGAAGGGAAATGATTCTTAAGTATTAGCAAGGAATTCATTAAGATTATTGCAAAACAAAGTTAAAAGCACTTACAACATTTGACAACTTTTGATACTGCATTTTCAATATATTAAATTGTGTTTCACTTATATGCTCTAATTTCCTGAAAAATCAAAGCAATCTACCAAAAAGGAAGAATTAGAGGAGAAGGACTTGGAGCAAGAGGAACTGCTCACCCTTAAAAAACAACTGGATGAAGCGCATGAAAAGCTGAGTGAAATGGAAGAGCTCAAAGATCAGTTGAAGGCTTGGGAGTCCAAAATGGAAGCCGAGGAGGCACAAAAGTCAGACATGATAGAAAGACTTCAGGAGGATAAAGAAAAAATAAGAGCCTTGACCCAAGAGAGAAATGACTTCAAACAAAAACAGGAAGCCCTTGAAAAGGAGAGAGATCAGCTCAAAGAAGTTATACAAGATACCGTCTCGATGGTAAGTTGAACATGGCAGAGAAACAGTAGACAAAGAGCAGGTGACTCTATCACTTGCACCATATTTATTCTTTTGGAACTTTTAATTGATTGGGTATGGTTAGGAGTCAGCAAGGATTCGTCTGAAATGGTATAGGGCAGCGATGGCGAATCTTTTTCCCTTGGGTGCCGAAAACGCCCCCGTATGCATGCCCACATCCATAATTTAACACACACACACCCCATGCCTTGCCCTCTGCACATGTGGGCGTGACACCCCACCTACCCCCCGCTGCGTTGTGCAAGTGTGCATGGCTTTTGGAGCCTGGGAGTGGTGAAAACAGCCTTCCCCGCCCCCTGGAGCTGGAAATGCCCCCCTAGAGACTCCATACAAGCCCTGTACTTATCTGCCATCCAAATTGGGCCACATAGAAACTCCTAGGAGGGGAAGAGCAGCGTGGGTGGGGCAGCTGAAAATCAGCTGGCCAGCACGCACATCCATGCTGGAGCCAAGTTGGGGCAACAGCCCACATGCCACCTGTGGCCCGCATGCCACAGGTTCACCATTACAGGTATAGGGTCTCCTGCTTGAGCAGGGGGGTTGAAATAGAAGACCTCCAACTCTGGTGCCTTCCAACTCCATTGTGCTTTTCTGTTCTTCTACCACATGTAACATCAAATTGTCCATCCCTGTATTAAGAAAACAACGATATGTAGGAGAAAATATTATTTGAACAATTCATTAAATGAACTGTTGTAGGTCAAGGATTACCCCTACTGCAACATATGGCTCCCAGGTCTTAGCTGGAATCATTAAAGTGTTTTGTCTTAGCCTTTAATATCTAGGATGTCATTCCAGAAAGAGTTGTACTGTTAAATTGCACAGCATGCTGCCTATTTCAACAGTGGTAGAAGTGCATGCATCAACAGAAGTAAGCTGGAGTAGAATAGTATGTGATGCTTGGGCAGGGGTGGGATTCAGCTGGTTTGCATTGGTTCGGGCAGCATCAGTTTTACATATATTTACATATTTTCAAGTTATTTGATGGTGGAAGGAGAATGTGGAGGAGGGGAGATGATTCTTAAGTATTTGCAAGGAATTCATTAAGATTATTGCAAAACAATGTTAAAAGCGATTACAACATTTGACAACTTTTGATGCTGCATTTTCAGTATATTAAATTGTGTTTCACTTATATGCTCTAATTTCCTGAAAAGTCAAAGCAATCTACCAAAAAGGAAGAATTAGAGGAGGACGGCTTGAAGCAAGAGGAGCTGCTCACACTTAAAAAACAACTGGATGAAGCGCATGAAAAGCTGAGTGAAATGGAAGAGCTCAAAGATCAGTTGAAGGCTTGGGAGTCCAAAATGGAAGCCGAGGAGGCACAAAAGTCAGACATGATGGAAAGACTTCAGGAGGATAAAGAAAAAATAAGAGCCTTGACCCAAGAGAGAAATGACTTCAAACAAAAACAGGAAGCCCTTGAGAAGGAGAGAGATCAGCTCAAAGAAGATATACAAGATACCATCTCGATGGTAAGTTAAACATGGCAGAGAAACAGTAGGCAAAGAGCAGGTGACTTTATCATTATGGGCCATATTTATTCTTTTGGAACTTTTAATTGATTGGGTATGGTTCGGAGTCAGCAAGGATTCATCTGAAATGGTATAGGGCAGTGATGGTGAATCTTTTTTCCCTTGGGTGCCAAAAGCGCCCGTGTGCTTCCCCACATCCATAATTTAATCCCCCCCATGTCTTGCCCTCTGCATATGTGACACCCCACCTACCCCCCGCTGCCCTGTGCATTATGTGCATGGCTTTTGGATCCTGGGGAGGGTGAAAACGGCCTTCCCTGCCCCCTGGAGCTGGAAATGCTCCCCTAGAGCCTCCATACGAGCCGTGTTCTTACCTGCTATCCAAAATGGGCCGCATAGAAACTTCTGGGAGGGGAGGGGCAGCGTGGGCGGGGCAGCTGAAAATCAGCTGGCCAGCACGCACATCCATGCTGGAGCCAAGTTAGGGCAACAGCTTGCGTGTCACGGCTTCGCCATTATGGGTATAGGGCCTCCTGCTTGACCAGGGGTTGAACTAGAAGACCTCCAACTCTGGTGCCTTCCAACCAGAGGTGGGTTCCAGTTCGCACCTATTCGGTAGAACCAGTTCATCAAATCTACCGAACTGGTTAGAAGAGGTTCCACCAGTGGACCCAGAAAGCAGGCAACACCTACAGAAGAGGTTCCAAAAAATTTCACCACTGCTTCCAACTCTGTTGTGCTTTTCTGTTCTGCTACCACATGTAACATCAAATTGTCCATCCCTGTATTAAGAAAACAACCATATGTGGGAGAAAATATTATTGGTACCCTACAATATATTTTGTGTTATTTCTAATGCATGAATATGTCTATTTTTCAATCTTTTTATGAAAGAATATTGAAGCCCAGGAGGGCTTCATGAGTGCCCAGAATTCTTTGAAGCAGTGTCAGAAGTGCATCAAAGAACTTAAAGAAACCATTGCAGAGAAAGACAAACAGATTTCAAGAGTTAAGGAAACTTTAGAGATCACAATTGATGATCAGAAACAACAGGTAAGAGATATCTGTAACCGTAATGCATCGACAGAATGAAATTTCTTGATCTGGGATGTAGATTTTCTGTTAGATCAAAGGCTGCTTATTTATTTCCTTCAAAGAACTTACGGAATAATATATTCATTGCAGATATTGCAGATACTGCAGATTCTGAAATTAACAGACGACTTGAAAGACATCTCGGTTAACCAAATTCAAAATGAAGACGTCAACAATGAACTTCAGTGGATTAAGGAGCAGATTGCCACTCTCCAGCAAGAGAAGGTGGCATTGCAACATCAACTGGAGGATTTGGAAAAGGAAAAGAATCAGTATCTAGAAAGCTACCAAGTGGTACATATCAATCAATGTATTCATTGTTTTGGCCTGTGGCAACAAATAAGATCAAACCTACACCAAAATGCCCAAACATTAATAAAATATTTTAAAATGTACCAAAATCAATAAACACATTGAACAGTATTATTACAGCAAAGAAAATATTAGAAAACTTTAATAAGAACATTGTCTCTGTTTAGTAGCATTCCATGCAAAACTGGCTAATATGAATAAATGCTTGGAGGTTGTAGACTGGGATAAAAAAAAAAGTCAGCTATGCTGATATCTGTGGCATTGCCAGTTCATTTTTCACAACTAGTCTGCTCTAAAGATTATATATAGCAATAACACTTCCCGTATTTTTCGGACTTCACCAATGATGCCCATTTGGTGCCGATACTCATTCAGTGTGCCCATTCACCAACACCCATTTGGTGGGGCCCGTTTGCCACCGCAGCCCATTTGCTGCAGTCTATTCACCACCAATCCCTGTTTGCCACGGACTGTTCACTGATGCACCTTTGCTGCAGCCCATTTGCCTCCTCCCATTCGCGGCAGCCCATTAGCCGCCGCCGCCACAACCCTTTATAGAACAGCTTATCAGCATTGCAGCAACCCCCCTCCCCTCCCGCTACAATAGTCAGAGTATAAGACATACAGACCTTTGCACCAACTTTCGGGATGGAGGGGTGCGTCTTATACTCCGAAAAATACAGTATATATCGCTTTATGGTGCTTTACAGCCCTCTCTAAGCAGTTTACAGAGTCAGCATATTGCCCCTAACAATCTGGGTCGTCATTTTACTGATCTTTGAAGGATGGAAGGCGGAGTCAACCTTGAGCTGGTCAGGATCGAACTCCTGGCAGTCGGCAGAGTTAGCTCTCAGTACTGCATTCTAAACACCGCCACCACACAATTAATTGCTTCTAACAATCAAAAGACTGCTAGTCCCTTATCTGAAAGAATACACCATTCTTTCCTACTTTTCATAGAAAATTAAAAAATCAGAGACATTTGATAGGTTCGATTTCATAAACATTCTTTCTCAAATCCAACAGCTACAAACGAAGTCTGTTGACCTGCAGCAGTTGCTCCAGACGAATCAGAATGCAGAAAGTTTTGATGACGCAGAGCAGCTAAAAATTAGTCTTGAGTCTCAAGTGGAAGTCTTGCAGAAGGAGAATGCTGAGCTGGTTCAGAAGCTTCACAGCACTGAAGAAGACATTAAAAATATTGGCCAAGAAAAAGAGCATTTGAGAATAGAGGTAGAGGTTCTTCGAGCCGAGAAGGATACCATGACTCAAACTGTCTACCATCTAGGTGAGACTCTAGAGAAGCTGGTTCCAATGGTAAGAATTCAATTGCTGCCACCTTTGGGGAGATACTTTTTGTTGGATTAGCATTTAATTTAAATGTGGTTTTATTTCATGTGGCTTTATTTTTCATTGAAGAATTTGGAACTGCAGGAACAATTGAATGAGGCTAATAATTCTCTCAGAGAACATAAGGAAATGGTAGAAGAACTGAAAGGAAAAACCATAGCCACAGATTCTCAGACTTCAAAAATTGACGAGGAATTGAAACAAAAGGTAGGAAAATGTGTGACACTTAAAAAGCATTATTATTTATTAGATGTAAAGGCCACCTGGTTCCAGAATAATTTTGTTCAGCTTTAATTTTTAAAACAGAAAACATCTGAAGCATTTGGAAAACTATACCCCATATATTCCACCACCACCCCCAAATAAAAAATATTTCACTACCGACAAGCCTTCTCAAATCTCCTACTGTAAGGCCTTTAAAAATTCCTGGAATATCATCAGGGAAGGAGCTCCATTGATCTTTGAAAGAATAGGCAGAAACTCTGAGAGAGATGCAGATAAAGCTTTATAGATTATAAACAACACCTTGAATTGCAGCTGGAAACTCACTGACAATTAGTGTAGCTTAGTTAGCATCAGTGTTCAATGGACTTTCCAAGGAATTCTCAACAATGCCCCACTGCTGCATTCTGAACCAACTATACCAGTGATGGCTAACCTTTTTGTCAAGGCATGCCAAAAGCAGGGGAAGTGGGGGGGGGGGGGTTTGTTATGCATGCGTGCCCACACCCATAATGTAATGCCCTCCCCCCACGCATGTGCGCACAACACCCCCCATATGTGCGCAGGCCTCACTGAAGCCTCCTGATTTTCGGGAGGCGCGTTGGGCTGTTTTTTTTGCCCTCTGCAAGCTTCAGGAAAGCCTCCGGAGGGAGGAAAAACAGCCCAATGGGCAACCCAGAAGTTTGTTCCCGAACTCCTCATGAAGCCTCCTGAAGCCTGGGGAGGGTGAAAAATTGCCCAACATGCAAACTGGAAGTTCGGGAACGGACTTCCGGGTTGCCCGTTGGGTGGTTTTTCCCCTTCAGGAGGCTTCCCTGAAGCCTCCGGAGGGCAAAAAACGGCCAAAAATCAGCTAGCATGCGCACTGGAGCTGACATGGCATCGTCTTGTGTGCCCTCAGAAATGGTGCACGTGCTATAGGTTCGCCACACAGAACTATACCTTCTGATTGGTCTTCAAAGGCAGCCTGACCTAGACTGCATTGCTGTAATTCTACCTTTAGGTGACTAGAACTTGAGAAACCATCTGAAGTGTTTCCTGATCTAGCAGTGGATGCAACGGGTAACACCAGATGAAGCTATCCAAAGGTCCTCTTTTTCACAGTTGCTACCTGCTCTTCAAGTTGGAGCAACATGTACCAAATAACCCATAGATTAAACACCAGTCGTGAACAGGGGAGTATAGCCTCATCCAAGACTAAAGATGGAATGAATCCAGATCTGGAGTGCTCAAAAGTCCAGAGCCACCTGGTTTTGACAGGATTGAGCATGATGCTTTCAACATCTGCCGTTTTGTCGGAGTTTGCTGCAGAAAAATCAAATCCAGAAAGCACATACAGATAACTGATTCAGCTGGATTCATTAACTTCTTTATATAACAGATGAATAAATGTACAATACCAATAGTAGAGCCTTTCAACGTAGTAGAAGTTGCAAGTAAAACGTAAACAGCAGTACAGCAGAGAGTAGTTTTCAGAGCAGAGGTAGTCTTGTTTTAGTTTCAATTCTCAGCACAGACTCAGTTCTGTTTCAGCTCCCATGGCTGACATAGTTGCCTATTCATTGGCTGATCTGTTACCATGTCTCTCCCAGTTATGATTATTCTAACATGTTTAAAGTTCTCTAGTGCCCTAGTCAATCATTTTTATTTTAAAGTTCACAATAATTCTAAAGTTCAGTTATTGAAACGCTTGATATTTTCTTCAAATTGCATAATAGAAACTGATGTGCCAACTGATTTTATTTCATGATGTAATTAGCTTTTTTTCTCAATCTATATTTTAGGCTGAGGATACTCAATTAGAACTGGAGAAGTTGTTAGCATATGTAAAATTACAAGAAGATGAGGTTAATACACAGAAGAATTTAGTTCTTGAGAAACAACAGATGTTTCAGAGACTTGAAGAGGAATTTAAAAGAAGAAACAAAAAAACTAAAGAAAAGGTAAGTAAATGAAAAGTAGAATTATGTTCATAAATATGGCCTAAAATTTAAAATGAATTTTTTTAAAAGTAAGCTCAGGTGGGGTTTTTTTGACAGTATGTCCCTTTTATATTTCAAATTATTTCTAAAAGCCTCTAATTTTAAAAAAATCAAGATAGTATAGATGAAAAGGAACTCTTTTGCCAAAATTACACAGAACACATATAGAAAATGGAATTGATTATTAGTTGCAATGGTGATAGCTTTGAAAATGGGATTAACCAAATTAATAGAGGAATTTCTAAATACCTTGTTTTTCAGAGTATGACACACCTTTCCCCCCCCAAAAAGAGGGTGAAAATTTGGGTGTGTCTGATACACTGAATACAGCATTTTTGCCCTCCCAAAACCCAGCTCTTGCATCCCGTTTTTCACAAAAGTGGACGTGCATGGGGTTTGGGAAGCCTGCAAAGTGCTGCTTCAGACTCGAAAGGGCAAAAACAGGCGAAAAATGGGCCCATTTTTCACAAAAATGAGGCTGGTTTTTTTTCTCCCAAGCCCCCAGGAGTACTTTGCAGGCCTTCCAAACTTTGCACGCCCCGTTTTTTGTTAAAAAAAAATACTGGGCCATTTTTTGCTCATTGTTTTGCCCTTTTGCAGCCCCCAGGAGCACTCTACAGGCCTCCCAAACATTCTGCAAGCCCAATTTTTTGCACAAAAGGGGGGGGGGGTCATTTTCATGAAAAAATGAGGCTTTTTGCTTGGTTTTTTGCCCTCCCCAGCCTCCAGGAGCACTTTGCAGTCCTCAAACTTTCTGCAGCCCCCTTTTTCACAAAAAGGGGGTGTGCAGAGGGCTTGGGAGGCTTGCAGAGTACTCCTGGGGGCTGGGGAGAGCAAAAACTTTTGTTTTAATTTACCTGTTAAAAATCTTGCTGCATGTTATACTCTGGTGCATCTTATAGTCCGGAAAATACAGTAATCAGGCGTTTTGGAATGCAAAATGCAAAATAGCCCAATTCTTCTTCATAAAAATCATGTTTCAGCTCCAATACCTAGAAAACAATTCTCTCGAGCTGCGGCAACTGCTCTGCCTGAAAAAAGAAGAGAGTCAGCAGAATGTAGAGAAGACGAAGGATGATGAACAGCTAAGTATCTCTGAGTCTCAAATGGAAGCCTTGCAGAGGGAGAAAAACGAGCTTGTTCAGACGCTTCAGAGCAGTGAAGAAAACGTCAAATACCTCAGCCAAGAAAAAGAGAATCTAAGAACAGAAATAGAGGTTCTTCAAGCCGAGAAGGATAACATGATTCAAACAGTCCATCGTCTGAGTGAGACTATAGAGAGGCTTGTTCCAGTGGTAAGAATTCATTCATTCCATTCATTCAATTTATTTTCTGCCATCTTATTTCAAAGCGATTTAATTTGCTGCCCCTTTTGCGGGAAATCCTTTTTATTGGATTAAGATTTTCTTTAAATGTGGTGGTCAGCTTGATTGCATGTGAATTTATTTTATTTATTTTTGTTGTTAAAGAATTTGGAACTGCAGCAAGAACTGAGGGAGGCTAACAATTCTCTCAGAGAACATAAGGAAATGGTAGAAGAACTAAAAGAAAAAATCGTAACTACAGATTTTCAGACTTTAAAAGTTCATGAGGAGCTGAAGAAAAAAGTAAGAAAGATACCATTTTTAAGTGTTTTAATACTAAAGAGTGTCTGCTGTTTTAAACTTCCCCCCGCCCCCTTTCCCCTGGTCAATATTTCTTATTTAACCTAAAAGAATTGGTGGAATCGCTATTGTACAAACTCTTAATATTGCAACTGATGTTCTGAATAATTGTATCTCATGACATTCTCTCCCCCCACCCTCTCTCTTCACACACACACATTAAGAGTGAGCATAGTCAACTTGAACTGGATAAATTGTTGATATATGTAAAATCACAAGAAGATGAAGGTAAATACCAGAAGAATTTGGTTCTTGAGCAACAACAGATGTTTCAGAAATTAGAAGAAGAGATTAAAGAAGAAACAAAGCACCTACAAGAAAAAGTAAGAAAATTACAAGTTGTTTTTTAATGAAGCCTAGACAGATAAAAAGGAACTATTATAAAAAGCAGGTTTAACTAAATTTGGAGCAATCAGCATTCAACAGCTCTTAGAATTTTGTGCCACCTCCCCTTTCAACAGTAGCATCATTCTGAAGACCAGTGTCAATGGAACATATTGTCCCGGTCATGTCCTTCTTGTAGGCTTGCAATCACAGTCTAATTGGTTTCCAAGACACTGGATTTGAGTTTGATTTGATTAGGCTGGACTCTTTGGCTCTTAGAAATTAGACCAAATTATAAAATATATAAATTACATTAAAACTAATTTACATTTTTGTCCTGAATTTGGATCATGCAACTTGAAAAATCAAGTGAGATCCTTATCTTACGAATGTTTTTGGTCCTGGTCCATGCCAAACATTCTTCCCCAGAGGGGTATTTATCTTCTAGGATGTCAAACAACATTATTTATTTCCTCCACTCCTGTTTAACTTTTTCATAAAGTTCAAGCTGGGCCACTAGGGGGACCTGGACTTTCACACATGCATAAACAAGCACACACCATGTTGTCAGAAAAACACATGGCTATTCTGCTTTATGCAGACAACTCTCTAATACACTTACTGC
Organism: Thamnophis elegans; assembly: GCF_009769535.1. Lineage (NCBI taxonomy): Eukaryota > Metazoa > Chordata > Lepidosauria > Squamata > Natricidae > Thamnophis > Thamnophis elegans. The sequence continues at coordinate 22,134,963 of NC_045549.1, read as the reverse complement.
AGGTTAGACATTCCTGTAGGAATCAAAAGATGACTGGTAGCCCTTACTTAGTATTGCAGGGATGATACTGGGAAATAAAATATCCTAAACAAAATCATAGTCCTTAGCAAGAGATCTAGAATATACTTCAATTGTTTCCACTATCACCCTGCCAGTAACTGTGAACTAAAATTAAAGGATTTCTTCATTTTCTTTATTTTAAAGTTACCCTTTTCTGGGCAATTTAGAATTGCTTCTTTATTTGAGTTCCTGTGATTTTAAGGGAATTTCAGTCAGAATTCTTTAATACTGACTACATTCATACTAAGCCATGATTTGTTTTAATTAATAAATTATAAAATGAAGCAGACTAGGATAATTTACACAGCATGCTAAATTGAAATGGGTATAACTGCACAGGACAATAAAACAGAAAAAAAATGTATTATGGAATAGAATTATCTGGGAATGTGGGTTAAATACGTGTGCCAGATCAATGCAAGTGAGGTTTAACATAAGAGTTAATTTTTAATGATTAAAATGGAAGGAGGACTATTTCAGATATTCACTAGCCATTATTTAATCTTAAAGACTGTCTAATTGAAATGTGGCTTCTTGTTTAGGGAAAGTCTTAAGAAAGTAGAACAAAAGCAAAGCTTATTCTGATTATACAGGTGTGTCTGGTGGAGGATGTGGTCAAACATGGTGGGTGCAATTGTGTAATCATGGCACACACACAAAATGTAAAGCTTTAATTGCATAGTCACAGTTCCCATCTTGACTTTTAAGAACCTCTGTCAATAACCCAGAAGGGCTGAGTTGCAGAAGAGGAAAATTTAGAAATTCTCCAAATTTAGAATACCTAGAAACACATTGGAATGGAACGTACAGTGTAATCTAATTAGACAAGTGATTACATTTTGAAAGTTGCCAATTAAGTGATTATAGTCATGTTTATATTTGTACATCAGTACAGTAATACCACGTACTACTTTAAATATTTTTATACTTTAAATGTTTACTGCACTGCAGTTAAAAATAATTTAATTTTTTTAAAAGGACTTCACTGTTTAGTGGAAACACAAATTTTAATTTCCTTAGTACTGTTTACCATTAATCTTGACTTTGATTTAGTTTTCCCTAACTGCATCCTCCATATTTTGACCTTGAATGATGGGGGTTTTAAAAAAAAACTGCATTTATTCTCAAAGGAGTTAGCTGGGGAAGGCTGCTGTACTAATGGTGTAACATTTAATTCCTTAGATAATAAAATCAAATGAAGAGGTAAGAGGTCTTACTGAGGAAAAGAAACAATTGACAGCCGAATTGAGGGAGCAGGAGAAATGTGTCCAACAGCTACTGAAAGAAAAGACCTTGCTTCAAAAAGAGAGAGATGACCTTCAGCAGGTTACGGAGAACATTAAGGAAGAAATTCAAAGCCAGCTTCAGGAGACCTCCTCTGAAAACGCTGCAAAGGTACGTGATACTTTCCGATGAATGGTATTATGTTTGTACATAAGTATTTGAAATATATACTGAACTGGAAAGTTGGGAAAATAGCATTTGTGAATCTAAAATAATTTGAAATGTTTAAACAGAGTACTCAAAGGTTTAGGGAAAGAAGCAAATTTTAATTTCCTTAGTATTCCTTTGCCTTCCATTGAGGACCTGAATACTACATGGATCAGAAAGAGAGCTGAGTAGTTACCTACAGACTCCTCACATCATGGACATAAACTATTTCAGTGCTCCCGTCTAGATATTATTATAGGGCATTTCATGCCAAAACATCTAGGCCCATAGACAATTTTCCCTCTGTCTGCTGAATACCTAATCTTCACAGCACCGTCTTATGTCTAAGGATATTTACCCATGTAGTAAGTCTGTATTATTATTATTATCCTTTTCATCATTCCTGCTACCTCCTCTTATTAGTCGTTACTTTTAAAGCCCTACATGGCATCGGACCTGGCTACTTGAGAGACCGCCTCCTGCCAATTACCTCCCACAGACCGATTAGATCGCACAGACTAGGCCTCCTCCGGATTCCATCGGCTGGTCAATGTAGACTGGCGACCCCCCGGGGGAGGGCCTTCTCTGTAGCTGCTCCGGCCCTCTGGAACGATCTCCCCGCTGAGATGCGGACCCTCACTACCCTTCCGGCCTTCCGTAAAGCAACAAAGACCTGGCTGTTCCGGCAGGCCTGGGGCTGTTGAACTGTCCAGCCCCACCCTAGGTTGTGAATGTTGTTGTAATTTTAAACTGTTGTTTTTATTTTTGTATCCCCCTTCCCTTTTTTTATTGTAAGCTGCCCAGAGTCTTCCGAGAGTGGGCGGCATACAAAACCAATAAATAATAATAATAATCTTATGATTATATTACTTTGTTGTTTTTATGTACGAGAGCTTATGCACCAGAGACAAATTCCTTGTGTGTCCAATCACATTTGGCCAATATATTCTGTTCTGTTCTTTAGACAAAACTTGATGCTACACAGGCTTTGATTTAGTTTTCCCTAACCGTGCATCTTCCATATTTTCACCCTGAAATATAAGGGTTCAAAACTCTTGTTATCTCTCTAAGGCACTTGCTGAGAAAGGCTACTGTAGTAATGGTGTAACATTTAATTCCTTAGATAATAAAATTAAACAAAGAGGCCAGCAGCCTTAATGAGGAAAAGAAACAATTGACAGCAGAATTGCGGGAGCAGGAGAAATGTATTCAACAGCTATTGAAAGAGAAGGCATTGCTTCAAAAAGAGAGAGATGACCTTCAGCAGGTTATGGAGAACATTAGGGAGGAAACTCAAAGTCAATTTCAGGAGACCTTATCTGAAAACGCTGCAAAGGTAGGTGATGCTTTCCTATGAAATGTATTATGTTTGTACATAAATATTTTAAATATGTACTGAACTGGAAAGACTTTGATTTAGTTTTCCCTAACCTTGCATCTTCCATATTTTCACTCTAAAATATAAGGGTCCAAAACTGTTGTTATCTCTCAAAGGCACTATCTGAGAAAGGCTGCTGTATTAATGGTGTAAAATTTAACTCCTTAGATAATAAAATTAAACAAAGAGGCAAGCAGCCTTAATGAGGAAAAGAAACAATTGACAGCCGAATTGCGGGAGCAGGAGAAATGTGTTCAACAGCTATTGAAAGAGAAGGCATTGCTTCAAAAAGAGAGAGATGACCTTCAGCAGGTTACGGAGAACATTAAGGAAGAAACTCAAAGCCAACTTCAGGAGACCTTCTCTCAAAATGCTGGAAAGGTACAGGATGCTTTCCAGTGAATGGAATTTCACTGATATATTGTTTCTTATTCTGTAAAACCATTGGTGATAGATGTGGACGTCTAGCTTTCAACCCAAACATCACATTGTAATTTCCTTTAGGTAAAGATAAAGGTTCCCCTCGCACATATGTGCTAGTTGTTCCCGACTCTAGTGGGTGGTGCTCATCTCCGTTTCAAAGCCGAAGAGCCGGCGCTGTCTGAAGACGTCTCCGTGGTCATGTGGCCGGCATGACTACTTGCATTTTTTACATGCTTTTGAACTGCTAGGTTAGCAGAAGCTGGGACAAGTAACTGGAGAGAAGGGGGATAGGAGAGGAGAGGCTTCTGTGGGGCAAGTCTGAGAGGGAGAAGAGGAGCCCAATCATTTAGTTTCATGGTGAAGCACGGGTAGCCAACTAGTAATATATACTAGCCACGAGATGTGATGGTTCCGCAGTTAAAGATGCTGAGTTTGTCAACTGGAAAGCTGATTGCCCGGATTCAAGACCTGAGCAACGGGGTGAGCGGCAATTACTTGCTCCAGCAACTGACCACTTAGCAATTCAAAAGGGAATGCCAATGCAAGTAGATAAATGGGTACCACTTTGGTGGGAAAGTAACATTCTGTGTGTCTCAGCCATACGGTTGTGCTGACCACATGACCATGGAAGGGCCTTCAGACAATGTTGGCTTCTTCAGCTTAGAAACAAAGATGAGCACTGCCTCCTAGACTTGGACTTGATTGGACCCAGGAAACCTGGAGCTTTATATACAGCACTAGCCATTTCTATAACAACAAACCTATCTAATCAGCAAAACCCAGAGTCAAAGTTTCATTATTTTTTTTCCATTGCAAGCACAAAATCCAAAAGCGGTTTCCAAATGGAAACGAAACTGATCATATTCATTTATTTAATCAAAGCAGTCAATTTAGCCATCTCTGCTGACTCCATCCATTTTTTGGCAGCCATTCATCCATTGCAGGAATCAAAGTGTGTTTCCATCTTTACAGTTCTATTAAGTATTCTATTTAGTTGGACATAATCTACTCATATTGAGATAATAGTTTACCACCGAATATATATATATTCTTTTTTCCAGGAGTCTGAAATGAGTGTCCAGCGAAAGATGCAAGACTGCTTTGAAATCTTGGAAGCAAAAATATTCAGAATAATGGTAAATGCTATCACCATTTTACTCTATTTCCCATTGATTAAATCTGCATTAAATGGAGTTCTAATGTCTATTATTTATTTATTTATTTATCAAACATGAACAAGATAGCAAGTTTAGGTATGAATATAAACATGAACAAAGGAAGTAAATACAGATAAATGGAGACAGTAGGACAGGGATGATGGTGACCTTATGCACGCCCCCTTTACGGGGCGTGAATGGGGTGGGGTCCATGTTAGACAGTTTGAGATTGAAGTTGTGAAGGTTTGATGATGTAACAACAGAGTCAAGTAGAGCATTCCAGGCATTGACCACTCTGTTGCTGAAGTCGTATTTTCTGCAATCAAGTTTGAAGCAATTTACCTTGTGTTTGTATCGATTGTTTGCCCGTGTATTATTGTGGTTGAAGCTGAAGAAGTCGTTAACAGGCAAGACGTCGTAGCAGACAATTTTGTGTACTGTGCTTAGATCGAACCACAGGCGGCGCAGTTCCAGATTATCCAAAATTTCAAGCCTGGTGCCATAGGGAATTCTATTGTGAGTAGAGGAGTAGAGGATTCTTTTATCCTGCCTGTTCTCACACAATGACTGAAGTCAATTTCCAATTATACCCAATCTATCTGTGAACTTGTATTTTATGCCAGAAAACAGAGGAACATCCATTGCAATGCAGGAGCTCTTGATATAGAAAGATGATGTGTAAATCTAGTGGTTTCCTCAGAGTAATTGCTACCCCAAGAACTCTTCCCTTGTGCTGCTGTTATCAGGGGTGTCTTCAGACTATGGTGTAAAAAAAAAACAACTCAGCCCACACCTCACAATGGCAATGGTAACAGTGTGATCAAAACTCCATATTTTTTTTAATATTGCACTTAAAAGATGGACAGTGTTGTGCCCCATTGTGGCTGCCATTTTGATATATATTTTTTTTAAATCACACCCTGCAGATATCTCCCACAGCTACTTTTCCTCAGCTGTCTGTGAATGTATTATGCAGTGATGGCGAACCTTTTTCACCTCAGGTGCCAAAAGCATGCACGCTATTGCGCATACTCGCGTGCCCACCCCCGTAACTTAATGGGGGGGGCACACCGTGCCCCCTGTGCATGCACGTGTGACACACACACACACACACACCGTGCATATGCGCACAGCTTTCTTAGAGCCTAGGGAGGGTGAAAATGGCCTCCCCTACCCCCTGGAGGGCCTCTGGAGGCTTGAAATGGCCTATTTTCCGACTTCCAATGGACCTAGTAGGTCTGTTTTTGCCCTCTCCAGACTCCAGAGGATTTCTAGGAGCCTGGGGAAGGGGGAAACAGCCACCCCCAAAGGCCCGCCAGAGGCTGGAAACGTTTTCTGACTTGCGGTTTGCACATTGGGTGAGTTTTCACCTTCAGGAGGCTTTCCTGAAGCCTCCGGAGGGTGAAAAACTGCTGAAAATCAAGGCCAAAATCAGCTGGCCAGCACGCGCTGGAGCTGACAGGGCAACGCCTTATGTGCCCTCAGAAATGGTTCCACGTGCCACCTGTGGCATGCTTGCTATAGGTTCGCCATCACAGATATAATATATGTTTTGGTGAGGGGGAGGATTACAGCAAGGACAAACCTAATATTCAACAATGGGTGCGGTAGCTTGTTCACATGAAAGCAATTCAAAAAACGCACTCCGGTTGATCAAACATGTTTCTTAATAGCACAAGATTGTGATCTTTTTGACTATGAAACTTTATTTTATTCCTGCTATGACATTTGTGATTTTTGAGAAAACCACTGATTTTAAAAGGTGAAAACCTTGGTTAATTTCAGCCTGTTTCATTTTTTTTATTTCAGGAGGCTCCAAAGAAATTTCCAGAGCTGGAAAAAAGATCTGAATATTTCATTAAAATCTCTCTTCAGATCAAGAATCTGTATGATAGCAAGAAAGCCTTAATAACCAAGGGGCTTCCTGACATTTCTCGCCAGGAAGCCAATAACATCAAAAGGCTTCAAATAGAAAATGAGCGCATAAGTAACAGCCTCTACAGCTTGTTGAACAAACTTCAGGTACTAGCTTTAAATAGTATTTTGTATCACATGCTAAACTATTAAGTGGTTTGTTTAGTTTTAACTTTGAGTGTAAATTTTGTTCAGTTTTGGAAGTCGAGTGGATCTTGGCTTACAACTATAATGAGGTCTGCCCATTGATGTCATAAATTGTGACTGCCATAAAACAGATGATCACATGAGTGACCCGATTTTATAACATTTTGGGGCAGTTCAGTAACTCACCATGGTCATTAAGTGAATCTGTGGTCAATAAGTGGACTCACTGTTGTTAAGTGAACCCATTGTTCATTAAGTATAAGTATAATCTTTATTGTCATTGTACTTAAATACAACGAAATTGGTTATAGGGCATTTTTGCCCGAACCCAGAAGTTAATGCTGGTTTTCAGCACAAAATGTGATCAATCCCAGTCATGTGACCATGTAACACTGGAAATGTCTGCAAGAGTCTGAAATGTGGCCACACAACTGCAGGGGGGCCACAGCCATCAGAAGTTCACAACAGGTTTGTAAGTACCATTGGGTTTTGTCTGTGGTAACTTTCATCACTATGCAACTGGTCATAAATCAAGGACTACCTGACCTAAATCTATCCTTGGGGGTTAAACTATAATTCATGGCTTAGGGGGCCTAACAAACTCAGTAAGTCACATGTAAATCTGTTAGCTTCTGTTAGTTCTTTTGTACAGTTTACATTACAGGCAATCCTCGACTTGCAACAATTGAGCCCAAAATTTCTGTTGCTAAGCAAGATAATTGTTAAATGAGTTTTGTCCCTTTCCTGCCATAGACAGTGTGTCACTGCAGTTGTTAAGTTCGTATCACAGTGGTTAAGTGAATTTGGCTTCCCCATTGACTTTGCTTGTCAGAGATGATCACATGACCCTGGAACACTGTAACCGTCATAAATATAAGCTAGTTGCCAAGGTTCTTAATTTTGATCACATGACTATGGGGATACTGCAATGGCCATAAATATATTGTAACTTTAAACGGTCACTAAATGTGAATACATTCAAATTTTAAGGAAGATCTCTCTTGTATCAGAGCAGAGGTCTATCTAGTTCATCCTTCCCCAGCTTGAGACTCCTCCAAAGAGGAGCACTTCAGCTTCCAAAATTCCCTAGCCAGCAATCCTTTGTTGAGAATTTCAGACAATTGTCTATATATCCAAGTGGGGAAAGATTGATCCAGTCTACAATTCTGTTGTTTGTAGACTAAGTGGTTTTTTTGGGGAACAGTCAATTCTGAACCTCCGGAACAAAACAGCACAAAGTCTCTTCAACAATGGGTAGCATAAGATTCAATAGAAAAACAGGCTAATAGGAATGTTAAAGGTTTCCCTCGCACATTCGTGCTAGTCATTCCCGACTCTAGGGGGCGGTGCTCATCTCTGTTTCAAAGCTGAAGAGCCACCGGTGTCCAAGGACATCTCCATGGTCATGTGGCTGGTATGACTAAATGCCGAACGTGCATGGAACGCTGTTACCTTCCCACCAAAGGTGGTTCCTATTTTTCTACTTGCATTTTTACATGCTTTCGATCGGCTAGGTTGGCAGAAGCTGGGACAAGTAACAGGGGCTCACTCCGTTATGCGGTGCTAGGAATTCGAACTGCCAACCTTTCTGATCGACCAGCTCAGCCACTGAACCACTGCATCCCTAGAGATGGTAGCCCATGTTAAACAAGCCAGGTTTTGTGCAACCTTTGAGAGCTGACCAAATTTATCGTAAAGTTAAAGTTTGCTTACAGAGTAAAGCTAAAGTGGTCTACTTATCCCAAGATAAATGACTAAACTCAACTAGATTTTGAGCACTTATGTTCTTTTAGTAATAGTGATAGCACTTAGACTTATATACCACTTCACAATGCTTTACAGCTCCTCAATTCGCAGTTTACAGAGTCAGCCTATTGTACCCAACAATTTGGTTCCTCACTTTACCCACCTCAGAAGGATGGAAGATTGTGTCAACCTTGAACCGGTCAGGATCAAACTCCTGGCTATGGGCAGAGTCAGCCTCCTAATACTGCAGTTTAACCACTGTACCACCACAGCTCTTAATTAACTTCTTCATCTTCAACAGTACTTTTTTGCCTGCTTGTGTGACAAAAGAAAAGAATACTATACAAACGTCAGCCAGTACACAAGGGAGCTGCTTGATGAGCGAAGAAATCAACATGCACTGCTAATGCAAATGCAGCAACTTGGAAAGCCTCACTTGGAACAGCAGGGAGATGCATCCCAGCAGTTTGGTGTCTCTGGACTGATCCAGAGCTTGGATGGTCTCACAGAGGTAATGCTTTTCCAAAGGTTGCCTGGCTGGGGCTGGGGCTGGGGCTGGGGCTGGGGCAAGCGACATTGCTATATCTCCAAGCACCATTTCCAAACCCTTCCCTCACTTAAACTACAGTTCAAAATAGCCCAAATAGCATGCGTTTGGAAAATCTCACACAGCCTCACAACATTTGGATAGGGAAGCATCTACACCATTACATAACAGAACCTGAAACATTTGCTATCCTGTGTTGTGGGGTGTGGTAATAATTTCCATCATCTGCTAATTATTTTTTTTTATTATTATTTAATTAGAAAATGTACATTTGTTGGTTATCTATATATACTGTATAGAAAAATGTGTGTGTGTTTGTTTGTTTTCTGGAGCGCCTCGAGCAATTTCAACCAAATTTGGTACACAGATGACTTACTCTCTGAAACAAATACTGTGGGTGTAAGACACCCCTCGGGGTGTCTGTATCTGTGTGTTCCAGCATAACTCTGGAATGCCTGGGCCGCTAAAATCAAAAGGAAATGAATTGTATCTATAGTTTCAAATCACAGTACTTTTGACAGTGATAGTGTGCATTTTGGATTCAAGTTCGGGTATGTGTCTGTGTGTGTGTATGTTCCAGCATTACTTTGACTTGGCACTATAGGTATAATTTATTCCTTTTCCTGCCTAAGACAAGATTAGCTGGGTAATGCCGGGTTATCAGCTAGTACAATAAAAACAATAACCCTGCAGCCCCCTGGCAACAGCAATCAGTCAAACAAGCCACTTGATGGGATCTATCCCACTCCGGGTTCCCCAGGCCCATTGGAAAAACCAAGGACTTCAGAGCCTTGTGAAACAGTGTCAAAGTGGAGGCCAGTCTAATCTCTGCAGAGATGATAATAGCAATAGCATTTGTTTTAGACTTATATACTGCTTCACAGTGCTTTACAGCCCTCTAAGCAGCTTACAGAGTCAGCATATTGCCCCCAACAATTTGGGTCCTCATTTTACAAACCTCAGAAGGATGGGAGGTTGAATTAACCTGGAGCCTGGTGAGATTGCCAAATTGGCAGCTGGCAGGCAGCAGAAGTAACCTGCCGTACTGCACTCTAGCCACTGTGGCTCCGAGTTACGGTTAGTCTTTAGAGCCGTTTCCTGGAGACTCATGTTCCAGAAGCCAATAGACTACTAAGGTTGATACCTAAAGATTCTGCCTTTGATCCACCATAATACTGTATAATGCCATTCAAGGTCTTTCGGAAATCAGTGAAGGACTAACAGTCACTGGCTTTATTTATTTATTTATTTGCTATTACTTTCTCATCTAGATTCGAAAGGAAAAATACTTAAACTTCATGGAAGACAGGTTATTAACAAAGTCAAATCTTTTTACCTTGATGTAATAATAGATGCTGTCAATACTGCTTTTCTTTTCAAGAGAGCTCAGGGCAGTTTCTGAGAGAAGTATAAGACACACCTTTTTCTCTCAAAAAAGAGGCTGAAAATTTGGGTGTGTTTATACATTGAATACAGCATTTTTTGCCTCCCAAAACCCCGTCACCAAAATGGCTATGCAAAGCCTCTAGGAAACTTTCAGAGTGCTCCTGGGGGCTGGGGAGGGCAGAAATGAGCAAAAAACGGTCTGGTTTTTGCTCAGTTTTAAACCCAGCCCCTAGGAGCATTCTATAAGCCTCCGAAAGGCTATCCATGCCCTTTAAAAAAAAAACAGGCCCGTTTTCATGAAAAATGGGCTGTTTTGGGGAGGTTTGTAGAGTGCAAAAACTTTTTTTTTTTAATTTGCCTCTTCAAAACCTTGGTGCGTCTTATACTCCGAAAAATATGGTAAATGAAATCGTCATAGAAAAAGTTGCATATTCCATTTGACAAAACCAAAGATCTGCCAGTCAATGTCGGCTGGCGACTCCCCGGGGGAGGGCCTTCTCTGTAGCTGCTCCGGCCCTATGGAACGATCTTCCCGTGGAGATCCGGACCCTTACTACCCTTCCGCAAAGCGACCAAGACCTGGCTGTTCCAGCAGGCCTGGGGCTGTTGATTTATCCAGCCCCATCCTAAGCTATGAATGTTGTAGAATTTTAATGTTGTTTTTATTTTTGTATGTTTCCCCTTTTTATCTGTAAGCCGCCCTGAGTCTCTCGAGAGTGGGCCGCATACAAACCCCATAAATAAATAAATAAATAAATAAATAAATAAATAAAAAGATGCGCATTGTACATAATTCAGCAGGTGGCCTACTTTGCCTATTATATTTGAGATGGCATAGCAGAAGAGGGAATACTAAACCAGAGTTAAGAGTTTTTCCTAAAAGCTGTAATACAAAGTACAGGACTTTTCAAAGTCAGTCCTTGGCATGTCCAATTAAAACTTGTAAGAAGAAAAGAATGTATCTCTTGGAATTTCATTCCTGCTATGATGCCCTTTTGAACAGGTGGGAAGATAAATCAGATTAAAGGTTTCCTTTCAGTGCTGTTAACTGAGCTGGAAGGGTTAATACTGCTTCTGTGTTAAGTGGTTTCTGCATACATTTCTTGCCAGTTACCGTGCTGCAAAAATAAAAAATAAAAAGTCATGTTACATGTCTTGACAAACCAGATCATTTTTATGAATTTCTTGGCACAGCAAATTTCAAAAGAAGTTTCTGAAATGGAAGAAGAACTCGGTAGCACAGAGGTTATGTTACAAGAGTTGGAACGTGAGAACGTAGAGATGGAACAGTATTTGGAACGGTGTTCAAATCATTTTGATTTGCAAGGCTTTAAGGCAACAATAAAGCAAAATACTGAAAAGTTTCGGTCCATCAATCAATTTCTACAGCCCAAAGCTGAGGTACGAAATGCAGGTTTAAAATGTGTAGCAGAAATATTACTGTTCGTGTTTTTTTAAGATTGCCCACGGAGATAAGGCTGTATATGTAGTTGCATGTTTCTTTTGGTTTTAATAATCCAAAGCAACTTAGATTATTAGGCATGTTGATCTAGAGCCATGATGGGGAACACTCGTGCCACGGGTAGCATGTGGAGCCATACCTGAAGGCATGTGTAGCGTTGCCCTATGTCAGCTCCAGCAAACGTGCATATAGGCCAGCTGATTTTCGGCCTTCCGGAGGGCGGGGAAAGGTGGTTTTCACTCTCCCCAGACTTCCAAAAAGCCTCCGGAGCCTGTGGATGGTGAAAAATGGCCCAACGGAGCTACCGGAAGTCCAGAGGCTTCAATGAGGCATGCACGTATGTGGGGGGGGGAGGGGGGGTTGTGCACACATTCACCCTGTGGGAGGGCATTGCATTGTGGGTGTGGGCACACACGTGCACGCTATCACACAGGCACATGCTCTTTTGGCACCTGAGCAGTAAACCGCTCACCATCATCTAGAATACTAATGGTTAACCTTTTTAGTGCTGAGTGCCGAAAGCGCGCATGAATGCATGTACGTGTACCCCAATCCCCAAACTGCAATGTGAGGGCCCCCTGCAAAGGCGCCCCATCCCCACGCATGTGCACACATCCCCTGCTCTTGCACTCTGTGCCCCCCCCGTGCATGCAACATCCTCCCCCCCCCCCCCATGCTCTATTTTGGCTTCCAGGTTGGTGCAAGAGGCTTTCCAGGTCCAAAACAGGGCAGCGGGGTGGGGTGCTCACACGGCTTCCAGGTTGATGCACGTGGCAGAAATGGAGTAGAAAGGCAGGGCGCTGGGAGGGGAACCTGTGGAGATCAGGGAAGGCTCCACCCTCCACGCATGCATGGCAGAGACCCAAAGACCAGCTGGGCGGTAGGAAACGCATGCACGGTGGAGGTGGGCTGGGATGACGGCTGGCGTGCTAGCAAAGAGGGCTCTGTGTGCCACCTGTGGCATGCGTGCCATAGGTTCACCATCATGGATCTAGAGTTTGCAGAAACTGTGTTCTGAAGTAATTGGATGACTCTATGTTAGAGATAGCAATGTAACATACCTGCCCCAACATCTATTGTTGCCTTTATATTACAGCCCTATTTTCAAGCTAGATCTGCGGTGGAAGCCATAAACACCAACTACTGCAAAGAGATCGATGCTACTCTGAAAGCATGTAAAGAAGAAACAAAGGAACTGATTCTACAGTTAGATGTGTTAAAGAAAGGGCAAAAGTCCTGTTCTGTTCTTAATATGGCAGTAAAAGAAGAAAACCATAACCTAGGGTGTAATCTGAAAGCAACAGAACAAGATACAAAGGTGTGTTTTTTGTTAAACTCTGTTTAGCACCTTAGTCTGATGTCTCTTTGTTTGCCTAATTTGATTAATGCTTAGTTCTTTTCTTTGCAACTTTTCCTGGTATGCCATTTTTTCAATTTCTATTTAGTCTCTGCTTTCCCAAATAGAGTAGAATAGAATACTTTATTGGCCAAATGTGATTGGAGACACAAGGAATTTGTCTTTGGTGCATATTGCTCTCAGTGTACATAAAAAGACAAGATACATTCATCAAGAATCGTAAGGTACAACACTTAATGATAGTCATAGGGTACAAATAAGCAAACAAATCATACTAGGAAACAATCAATATAAATCGTAAGGATACAAGCAACAAAGTTATAGTCATAGAGTTGTAAGTGGGAGGAGATGGGTGATAGGAATGATGAGAAGATTAATAGTAATGCAGACATAGTGAATAGTTTGACAATGGTGAGGGAATTATTTGTTTAGCAGAGTGATGGCGTTGGGGAAAAAACTGTTCTTTTTTTTAAAACAATTTTTATTTGTTTTTGAACAAGGACAAACAAACATAAAAATAAAAAAAACCATCTTCCATTACAAATTGTAGAAAGTGGGTCAGTTGGTTACAGCATTTCCATGCATCTCTTCCATAGTCATCACCTTCTTTTCATATCAAATCGCATATTTTAAATTCACCTATATTCATGTATATCACAATTATTATATCTCAACCTTAATTTGACTATAATTATTTTTACATCCTTTTATATATAATATTCAAAATCTAGAATAGGATTATATGATAACGTTCTATTAAATCATCCTAAGATCATCCAATCACAATACATCTTTATAACATATTCTAGATAAAGCTTTTAAATCTCTCATAATCTCCATGTGTTGTTTATATAAAATTTCATATTATCAAACTAATATATCTGTCTGTATTGTTATCATTATTAATCATTATTTAACTATAGCTATTGTCACTTCATTTTATACATAGTACTAGTAAATTACATTTAGCTTAGTTTTTGTTATACATTTTCATTGCATCAACCTGTATCTTTCCAGTAATAGTACAGTCTTATATCTCTTGCCATTTGTAGCATTAATGTTCTGGTTACTTTCTTAATAAATCTTGTATAAACTTCTCTTGGGAACATGTTGTTCCTTTCATATCTCATAAAAGCTTGAAACCCAACATCTGTTCTTTCCATCAGCTTATCTTTGGTTATCGCTAGTGCTTCTATCAAGATTTCTCTTCTTCTTCTTCTGTGCTTTGAAGTCTGGAATAGAGTTCCAATCCATCTATCTCCCCTTTCCATATTCCGCTCTTGCCATTACCACCACGCTCACTTTGTTGTCACTATCCACAGTTTTCTTATCTCTTTGTTCATTTTTTTTCTTCCATCTTTTGAACGCTGTCCTCCACTTTCTTCATTTGGTAAACATCCTCAGTTTCTCCATCAGATTTTGCTGTTTTGTATTCCATATTCTCCAATCTCTTTTCAATTCTCTCTGTCACAACTAATAGATTTTGAATTTCAAACATAATCATTTGCAATGTTGCACTTTCTTTTTCCTGCTGAGCCATTCTTTCAGTTTTGCAGACACTGCCACTATAGAGTTCAAGGCTATTTTAATAAACTTCAAACAGGTTCATTTATTATCTTTCAAGTCAAAATATCTTCCCTTCAATAGCTAGTGATAGAACTCCCAAAAGGCACCTGTATAAACAACTTGTGCTCTTCCTACTATCACTGTCAGTAAACAAACTGAAAGAACCTTGAATCTCAAGTGATTAAAGAGAAATAAGAAAAAACAATGCCTCCAGCCTCTAAGTGGCAGTGTAACTGCTTTTCCTCCTGTTGTTACAACCCTCTTTATAATCCTTATTATCTTCTTTATATTCCAAGCTTAAGAAAGGAAAAAAAAACCTTAAATGGAGATAAAAAACAATCCAATCAATCCAATCAAGCATTAAAAAAAGAAGGATAATTTTAATCAATAGGTGTAAGCAAAAGTGAAAAAAGAAGAAGAAAGAATTAATCCATTCAGTTTAAAAAATAGGGAGCCCCTGCAAAAGTTCCATCCATGAAAAAAAAAATTAGAACCAGGATAACAAATTCAATGCAGATCAATCTCGCCACCTACAATCTTCTGTCTTCAATCTTAACTTAACTCAATTTTTGGAGGGGTAGTCTCTTTCTCTAATAATAAAATTTCCTCACCAATTCGATACACTTTCTCTTTCCGCTTTCTTCCAATTCCGGAGCTGTCCCAACTTCAGCAGCTTCATTAGCTGCGTTTCTGTCGCCGGACAAAAAAGGCTATTCCTGGATCTTTCAGGGACTTTGCAGTGTCCCTGAGATCAGCAGGAAGTACCCTTCTCAATCACCATCTCTACGGGACAGTTTAGGTCTAAATGGATCGTCCAGTGGCAGAAATATCGACTGCGATCTTGGCGCACCAAGATCGCACAGCGTGCCGTCGCGACGTCAGCTCTCCACCCGGGAAAAACCTGTTCTTGTGTCTAGTTGTTCTGGTGTGCAGTGCCCTATAGCATCATTTTGGGGGTTGAAGTTGAAACAATTTATGTCCAGGATGTGAGGGTCTGTATATATTTTCACATCCCTCTTTTTGACTTGTGCAGTATATAGGTCGTCAAAGGAAGACAGGTTGGCACTAATTGTTTTTTCTGCAGTTCTGATTATCCTCTGAAGTCTGGGTCTATCTTATTGGGTTGTAGAACCAAACCAGATAGTTATAGAGGTGCAGATGACAGACTCAATAGATGATGTTCCTATATCCAAATCTAGTTCTTAAACAGGTTTCCTGACAGAATAAATTTTATCCAACTTTTCTAATTGAAAAGGACAGATGGTAGAAAATTTGGTTCACCAATGTGGTAGATTTTGATAAATCGTGACAGTTCGATTTAAAAGAGATCTATAGAATGATGCTTTTAAATCTATGGTTGCAGGAAACATGACATTGGTCATTCTGCCATGTGAAAACAAAAAAAGAGTGTTTTCCCAATAGATGTATAAAATGGCACCAGGTTACTTCTTATAAATGAGGAAGCATCATTTTGCAATTAGTTTTGTTTATATTCATCCTCCTCTTTGATGCTGTGACTCTTACTATTCTAAAAGAAACGGTCTGTTTTTCTGACCATTTTCACTGTTTTCAGGCCACATTCTTCTTATAAAGAGCCCAGCATTCAAAATATTGGAGTTCTTATGAATAATCTTAAGAGCTTCAGTTCCAATTAACTCTGCAAGTTTCAGAGTTATCGCTAAGAACAGCTAAACCTTTTCTCCACCTTTGAAAATAAAATCTGGTAGAGTTGTGTTCCATTTTCTAATAACACAACTTTCTTTGTTCAAAGAATCTACAGTTGAAAATACAAGATCTAGAAAGCATAATAAATGAAGAAAGAAAAAATCTCCAGGAAAAGGAGAAAACAATAGCCATACTAGAAATGAAACTTAAAGTGAGAGGTTCCAGGAGCGAAGTCATCAAGCTTCAAGCTGCATTAGAGGAAAAAGAAAATTGCTTAAGAAATGCATTAAGTGAGAGAGAAACACTCAAGGTATTGTATGGATTAATATAAGTGACTTCTTTGCTTTGATGTTTCATGTTGGGAGCAAAATATTTATTCATGGGATTCACATGACACCAGTAATGCTTTCCTCTTATCTTTGTTACTGCTTTGGAACCGGGAGTGGCTCGTGGTGCTTCTGCGCATGCGCAGAACGTCTGCAATGGCGGGTGGGCAGGGCCTTCCGCCGCCGCTGCTACTGGTTCTCCCGAATAGGGGCGAACCAGCAGAACACTACCTCTGCTTCACACCTTCTCTCTGCAATTCCTATATAAAACTCATGTAATATTTTTCTGGGCTGCTGGACACTGAAGGCAAGTTTACACAAAAGGACCCATCAGCTCACAATGCTATACTTTCTCCAAGCCTTGCCCTGCCCCGCTGCGTGCGGCTGAAAACACTCCTCCTTAAAGAAAATGAAAGTGCTCTACAACTTTGGCCTCTAGTTTTATGCAATTCAGTCATTTTTGCGGAATGAAACCATAGAAGCACAATTTCCTGCAGATCAGTTAGGGCACCAACTGATTTGACAGGGTGATAACTCTGATCTTTTACTAGATCCAAACCTCCTTTTGACAATGGTCCTGACATTATTACTTTGATCCGAAGCGAGATGTAATGTTCTTATTAAAAAGTCCATTATCTAATCTGTAAATACGATTTCATTTTTCTAAAGTGCCTATTGGGCACTTGGAAATATGCAACTGTTGTTTTCCCCTTCTCTCAAGATCATGTTTTGTTCCCTTGCTAGGCCCAGGTGGATAAAGGTGTTGGATTATATAAGGAGAAAATTGAAGACCTGACAACTCAGCTTGCTAAAGCCGATATGGCAAGAATGAAGCAATCCAAATTGTTTGATCGAGAGTAAGTTCCATTTCATTGAAAGAAAATTTTATGAAGCAATAGACTCCACATTCAGACAGACCATTATCTAAGAAATGGAGCATTAATCCAATACCTCTTTGCACCCTGGAGAGCTCCCTTGAGATGGCATCTCTAGGACTTCAAGGTGTTGTTTTTTTTTAAAGAAGAATGCCGATATTTTTTCATGATGTTGGTCTACTCACCTGAAATTTCAAGTTAGAACTTCCCAAATCTCATAACATCTCAGCTATTTTAAAGGTTCCTTTTAATTTCTCAACCTGAGCCACTAAGTAGAAGACCTTTGCAGACCAGGTGTTGGGAATCAAGAACTTAGGACTTACCTGTTCAAGAGTGCAGGAACAGCTTAGGAGAAGTATTGTGCTATTGCGCTTTAAAAAAAATAATTCACAGTCCCAAATTGTTCTGCATCCTCCACTCACAATCATTGTAGACTATTACGATTGTATAACTGTAGACTAAGATCATTGATTAATTCGATTTAAAACTGAATCTTCACTATTCTAGAATGGCAAATGCCAAAGCTCTGGCAGATCATCGGGAAGAGCAGTTAAGAAAGTTGAAGGAAGAACTTCGTAAAGCTCAACAAGAACAGGATATAACAGGTAAATGCAAACCAGTGTGTCATCTCTTGGCTGTATGACAGTGGTTCCCAAACTTGGCAACTTTAAGACTTGTGGACTTCAACTCCCAGAATTTTCCAGCCAGCTGGCTGGAGAATTCTGGGAGTTGAAGTCCACAAGTCTTAAAGTTGCCAAGTTTGGGAACCACTGCTGTATGACATGGGCTTTTAAGGTACAACGTTACACAAATGATAGCCAAGCAGGAAAATACTTTCATTTTTCAAACTCATTCTTTCATGTGTTCCAAAAGTGCAAAGAAATACTTTCAGGGCTATTTTGACAAAATCCTGCTTGAATATATTTCTGTAGATACATTTCCATCAGTGCTATCTCGTTTTAATCACCTCAGTCATTTAAAATCATAAAAGCTGGAAGCCTCAAATCCTGTGATAAAATCCCCAACCCGAACCACAGTCTCTTGAATATGTGATCCCAAATTATACCATGTCATGAAATGAGGTGATTTTGAAAAAAGTTGCGAAAGATGTTTGGATAGTAATGTTGTCATTGGCAAAAGGCTCACCATGCTGGACCTTCTCCTTTTCAGTGACGTCTAACAAAGACCTTCCTCAGTCATTTCTACCAATTACTTGTGGTGGCGGTAGTGGAATTGTACAGAATACCCATATGCTAGTGTTAAAATCTGAGCATGCAAAGCTGGAAAAAGAATACGCTCAATTCAAGAAAGAACATGACCTGCTGTTGTCGTAAGTCATCATATTCTGCCCGGAAACACAGCTTACAATGGTTGTGCATGTATGAATTTTTCATAGAGAACATTTAGATACAGTATATCTAAAACAGGTAGGTTTCTGCTGGTTCGCCCCAGATCGGGCGAACCGGTAGTGACGGCGGCAGGAGGCTCCGCCCACCATGCACAGAAGTGAGCATGAGCACAAGGGAACTGGTAATAAAATAAATTAAAACCCATCACTGCTGTAAAAGATAAGCTGTCCACACATTTGAAGATATTCGCCTGGCAAGATTGTGGGATTGATGATTAGCTTTGTCTTGCTTCCCAGTTTTATCAGAGCTTTGGGGTTGTTTTGAACTGTTGGCTTCTGTTGTGTGTGTGTAGGGGGGGGGGGGACTTGTTTATTTTTTCCCCAGTGTTCACATTTAGAAAGCTGATGTTCTGGATGTCTCCTGGTGAGATTCCATCCATTAAAAGAAAGCTAGCATTGGTGATGGCAAGGAAAATGTCTGCGGGTACATTGGTGCCTGTGAGGGAAGACCATCACATTTTTTAGGATGACATCATAATTAGTGTTTATTAAGCCCTGGGAATTTTTTTGGGGGGGGGGAATTAAACAGTTACCGATAATAGCAATAGCATTTAGATTTATATACCGCTTCATAGTCTCTCTAAGTGGTTTACAGAGTCAGCATATTGCCTTCAACAATCTGGGTCCTCATTTTACCAATTTTGGAAAGATGGAAGGCTGAGTCAGCCTTGAGCCAGTGAGATTTGAACTGCCGAACTGCAGATAACAGTCAACTGAAGTTGTCTGCACTACTGCATTCTAACCACTGTGCCACCTTGGCTCTTATGACAATATTTGCCCCAGATTCATGATCTAATTCAGAATGGCTTTTCCTGGCATCACGTTTCTGACTTGCCAGCTATCCGTATTCTGAAAACAGACAGTTAATTCACTTCACAACCAAGTTACTAACTGTGGTGATTCAGTTAGCAACTGTGGCAAGAAAGGTTGTAAAATGGGGCGAAATTCACTTAACAACATTCTGTCTTAGCATCACAAATTTTGGGATCAGGTGTGGCCTTAGGCCAAAACTACCTGTAGCTGTATTTTTCTGGCTCCAAATGGTGGGAAATTATTCTACCAATTTTTTTTAACAATTACACCAAGGATTGGCACTGACGTTCACAAAAAGGATTTTGGAGGTCACAGGTTGCCCATCGTGTTATAAGTCATGAATGCATAGACAATAAAAGGAAAAGCATGCAAGTTTTGCAAAAAGCCATGTATAAGCATTTGTGTTGTGGTCTGTCGGCCACCGGCCCCTCCAGCATCCGAATCCGAGGAGGTGTGGGAGTCAGGGTCAGCTCCCAGGGAGAAGAGGAAATGGAGCTGGCAGAGAGAGAAACAGGTGGAGCCTGGGCCATCCGTCAGCCCTCAGATGGAGCGTCAACAGCTCCCAGGTCTGGAGGTGGTTGATGAAGAAGAGGAACACCTGGGCCAGTGCCTGATGCGCAGAAGGCAGAGGAGAGGAGAGCAGTGGAAATCTGTGGGCTGATCCTTGGGAAGGAAGAGCCACCGCTGCTAGCAAGGTCCTCCCCTAGTTCTGGCGATAAAAAAGACAGGGGGCAGAGATGAATAGATGTGGCAGACAACTATTCATCTTTCAGCTGGACTTGTTAGCATGCGTTGAGAGAGAAACTTTTGCCAGGGCTTCCGGAAGTCCTAGTAAAGGAATTTTTTGAGTTCACTTCAGAGCATTTGTCATGTTTGGGGAGCTGGGTCAGAACAATTTGTTAGGGGGAAAAAATGAATGGGCTCTGCAGAATAAGAAAAAAAAACATTATCTGGACACCAGGTGATTAAATATTTCTAATGTATATTTTAAGAAACGTGCATCACTTGAAAGAAGAAGTTAAGAAATGGAAGGAGCGAGCTATGAAGAGGAGGGAGCGTGTCTTGGGAGACACCATTGAGGAGCATAAAATAAAATCTCCAAAGAAAGCGCCAGTTTCTTCTCATTTGGCATTGCCAGCCTCTCCCTGCAAGGAGAGCTCCATGCAGCCAATCTTGCCTTTGGACACGCCACAGTTGATGCCGTCGAACAGCCAATCAAATTTCTTTGATAACTCATGCTTAGGGATTACTGCAAGTAAGTAACAGCATGATGCATTCTTAGATGCTAAGATGAAGAGCCTATTTTAGAGTAAAACTGTGTTGGGATCACACACACACACACACACAACTTTGTATTTACCAGCTTGTTTTCTGATCCATTTGCTTTTTCTATAGATTGCACACGTAAAACAAGTCCTACAAAATGTAATGATCAGCAGGAAAAATGTTTCAAAACATTGTAGGATTAGTTATTGTTTATTCACTGCATGAGATAGCCAAGAGTGTTGTGGCCACCAGCCTCTCCAACAGCTGACTCAGAAAAGGATGAGGTGTGGGAATCAGGATCAGCATCATGGTAATCTGAGAGCTCGAGGGGGAAGAGGGAGTGGAGCTGGTAGAGAAAGAGAAACAGGCAGACCCTGGTCCGTCTGTCAGCCCTCAGATGGAGAGTTAGCAGCCCCCAGTTCTGGAAGTGGCTGATGAGGAAGAGGAGGAATAGCCAGGTCCAGTGCTTGATGCGCAGCTGCGCAGAAGGCAGAGAAGGGGAGAGCAGTGGAAAGCCACGGGCCTATCCTGGGGAAGGAAGAGCCACCACTGCTAACTAGGCTCCAACCTAACTCGGGATAAAAGGCAGGGGGCGGAGATGAATAGGTGTGGCAGACAACTACCGTATTTTTCAGAGTATAAGACGCACCCGAGTATAAGATGCACCAAGGTTTTGAAGTGGCAAATTTTTTTCAAAAAGTTTTTGCACTCTGCGAACTTCCCCAAAATGGCCCGTTTTTCATGAAAACAGGCCCATTTTTTTAAAGGGCATGAATACCCTTTAGGAGGCTTGTACAGTGCTCCTGGGGAGGCCCCCCAAAATGAGCACAAAATGGTCCATTTTTGCAAAAATGGGCCCATTTTTTGTCAAAAAAAAGGGCATGCATAGCCTTTAGGAGGCTTATTGAGTGCTCCTGGGGGGGGGTTGAGCAAAAAAATGACCTATTTTTGCTCATTTCTGCCCTCCTCAGCCCCCAGGAGCACTCTGCAAGGCTCCTAAAGGCTATGCATGGCCATTTTGGTGAAGGGGGCAGGGTTTCGGGCAGCAAAAAATGCTGTATTCAGTGTATAAGACGCACCCAGATTTTCACCCTCTTTTTTTCTTATACTCCGAAAAATATAGTATTCATATTCCGGACGGACGGATTTGTTAGCCTGTGAGATGAACTTTTTTTCCAGGACTGCTGGGATTCCTAATAAAGGAATCTTTTGTGTTCACGTCAGAGGGTTTGTTGTGTTTGGGTAGCTGGGCAGAACAAAGAGTTTCTGATTTTATGAAATAAGGCACTGGATTTTTATGTGAGGTTTAGAGGCTGTCCTGTCCTGACATCCCTCACCCAATAACTGGTGTACCTACATGATAACTTCGTATAGCTGAAAGCAATAGAAAAAACATACAGTACAAGACAATTCTTGCATATAGTAAGATTGGATCGTCATAGTCCTCCTGAACAACTTAGATGGTGGTTGGGATGCTGGGCTGACAATTGACAGGCTCACGTTCAAGACGCGGTTGCTACTGCGTGATGGGGTGCGTTCCCATCATACTGCCGATCCAGCAGTTTGAAAGCAGGTGACCATAAGTAGATGGATGGATATCACTTTGGTGGGAAACTTAACAGGGACATGAAAGGAGTCCCCAACAGGATGTCCCCCAGGCAACAGTGATTCAATCCTTTCAACATTGAAGCACTTTAGTGCTCCCAACATGAATGTATAGTAGGTCTAAGACAGAGGTCTTCAAACTTGGCAACTTTAAGACTTGTGGACTTCAACTCCCAGAATACTCCAGCCAATTATGTGGCTGGAGAACCCTGGGAGTTGAAGTCCACAAGTCTTAAAATTGCCAAGTTTGGGGACCCCCTGGTCTAAGAGCACCATAGTTTAGTTTGCCATTTAGTACATTACATATACAGGAAGTAGTGTACCACCATGTTATATAAACAATCTGCTCATCTAGTAAGGTAATTAATCTCAAATTCATGAGAATAGTGTGATGAAATAAAAAGTTCCAAACATCTATCAAGCTCTTCCCTTGTTATATTGGGTTACTCAAATATTTGTAGTTATTTTTATTAATAATATGTTCTTTCTGTTCTTTCTAATAGATGCAAAATTTGGCAAAACAGAATCCGAAGAAAACAACTTTAAGGATTGGCTTTCATCAGACGATAGAGGAGATGTTTCTAATTGCAAGACTCAGTGATTGTCAGATTTTTTCATAGGTGCTGGGCAAGACTGACAGATGCCACTTCATTTTTCCTCTTCTGGCAAGATGAAACTGATAGCCTACAACATATGTTCCATCATACCCATATGTGTTTTTTACTCTTGTTTGTACATCTCCATTAGAAAATTCATTTTGTATCGTGTTTTGTATTGTATTTTTAAATGTATAAATAAAGTATCTTTATAAAAATATTTCTACTGGTTAGTGTAATTTTCAGTTTGTTTGATTATAAGTGAGTTTTGTTTATTTGCTTTGGTAAAATAAAGTCTTATCAATTTAATACTTCCATTTGACCCCTAGAATTCTCCCCAAAATCCAAATAAGGTCAATGTTATTAGATTTCCACAGTTGGTAACATTTCTGAGATAGGCACATGTCTATATGTACAAAGATATGTATGCATTGATATGCGCCCCCAAAATGAAAACTGCCTGATCATGACTATAGCTGAAATAATCTTGATAAAAAATGAACAAGAGATTCATGATTCTAAGCAGACATTTCACTGGAATGATAGGTTAGGAGTATGGAGTCCTTAGTGCTCTCTGAGTTTGGTTGTTTTCTTGTGGATGTTTCATTACTCAACTAGGTAACCCCTTCAGTACTAAAATGGGGTTTGCTCTCTGTTTATATATAGTGTTTGCCCTGTCATTGTTGTTTTCTAGGTAGTTTCTTGTTTGGAAGTGATTTACTCCCAACTCTGCTATTGTATTACTTTCATTAAGCAACAGCTTTCCTCAAACAATTAACTTCGACGCAGCCGAATAAGTTTGAAATCAGCTCCTCGCTAGATGGCAGTATAAACACTTGCCGTGCGGGAACACTAAAATACCGTAATCTGCACTACAAATCCCACCATGCTTCAGAAAACAGAAACCCGCCTACTGGTAAAAGTCCTTGCTGGGTTCCTGCGGTGAGTTTCTTCCTTACAGTCATGTTTATTTTATTTTTTAGTGCTAAGAAACTATATGAGAAGCATGCGAGAGTAAATTAGGCTGCAAGATTGTTGTTCTTTTGTAGGCAAAAAGAAGTTTGAAAGAATTTTAATTGCATTAGGCTTTGTCATGTAAAATATTGGAAGTCAAAGCAAATCGCTCCACCCATACTTCCCTATGCCTAAGCTACGCGTTTTCTCCGAAGAGCTAATAGAAACCTTGTTTCCAGTCTTGTGAGAAAGGTCTCAAAAGATTTAAGTTCCATAATGAATTGTGTCAATGTCATCAAAGTCTAGTAGATATTTTAAATCCCCATGTGATCTTTCAAAGGGGCAAGCAGAATGCAAGCAATTTAGAGCTGTGTTTTCTCAACGCATTGCCCCAGTGGGTTAAGCTTGGTTAACAGTTTGTTAAACCAAACTGTGCTCCATTCAATCCAATTTACTGTGTCTGCTGATTTAATAAGTTAAAGGAGGAGGATTAACCAGAATTAGCATGAAACTTTAGTACTAGTTTTGTTCAGCTCCCTTCAGCCTGGTCCCATCAGATTTCCATTCCTACATTCATTCTTTTAGGGATTCATGAGAGGGGAAATTTGGAGAACCTCAGATTGGAGAAGATTGTTTCAGAGAATATTGTCACATGAGTTTGTATTTCTTGGCTGGTGCTGGGATATGTGAACTAGAGCGTTTGAGAGAGTTAATATTTATTATTTTATAAGCATTGATTCATTAATGCCTTTAATTAATGATATTGTGAATCAGCCAGATTCACAAAATAACAAGTATCGGAAGCAAACGCAAAAATGTGAAAGGAATGACTTTGTCATATGAAGCAAAGGTGTTAAGTCCAACCCTTCCCTCTCCAGGATAGGAAATGGGTTTGTTCTTTTAAAACCAGGGGCAGAATTTAAGAGAAGTAGATGTCTCTTCATTATGAAAAATAATTCCATTCACAGTTTATCTTGCAGTGCCTCATTCTTTGAACTAATAAATCCTCATCCTTTCATAGATGAATAACACTCCTTTGACTTTTTTATCAATAACTGCCACAAATATTTGAAAAGTTGCTTCGGTCAGGAAGATTAACACCATAATGCCACAGGTCACCGTTATGTATGTGGTCCACAAACTGGGGGACGTGTTGTCACAGGGTCCACAAAGATTTGAAGAAATGTTATGATTTAAATCTTAAGTGTTGGTGATCCATGGTCCGTGGACACAGAAGTTATTGAAAGGAAGTCTGTTTTGAAGAAAAGGTTGATATATATTATTTGAGTTCAGTTTTGTTTCTGAGGGAACGCCATGGAAAATATTGGATTGTATTTCTTTTTGTTCCCTTTTCAAGGCCTCAAGTCAAGTACAAACCAGTGGTGGGATTCATTTACCTTCCCTACCAGTTCGTAAATGTGAGCCACTTTCTGCACATGTGCACTGCACATTATGTTGGGACGGGTGGGCGGAGCCTCCCGCAGCCGCCACTATCAGTTCACCAGAACTGGAGAGAACTGGCTGAATACCACCACTGGTACAAACCCTTCAGAGCATGTTTTCAAACTTAACAACTTTAAAATGTGAGGATTTCAACTCCTAGAATTCCCCAGCCGGCATGTTATTATTTGTTAGAAATCCCCCTCCTTGCCAAATATAAAATTCAAAATCAGTGACCATAGAAGAGGCTTTTGGAGATAACTACAAATTAAGGAGTGGGGTGATCTGCTTCATATGAAAAAGAAGAGGCTATGCAATTAGATACTTAAGTAAACCATTCTCAAAACATTCAAATAATGTGCAGATAAATGAGGATCTGGATTGCTAATAAGGATGTTGTCTTACCATAATAGATTTCTAATAAATCTGCTTGTAAATTAAGTTCTAAAATCTAAAATTTATAACCAGAAGTACAAAAGCGTGGAGATCTCTTGGGCTACTATATAAATGGCAACATAATGAACATATGTTACCTTGCAGCTGTAATGAACACTAATCCATAAGGCCCTACATACAATTGATCGGAGCTGCTTCTAAAATGGGGCGGCTCGAAGGGAAGGTAATACTGCTCTCTGCCGCAGCCCAAGGAATTGGCCAAGCGGTGGCTAAAGTAAGTGCAGAATTATTTGTTGGATATCATCATGGGATTGTGCAATTGATTTTATAAGTTTCAAGTACAAAAGTACCTTCCTTTTAAGTGCTAAAGGATATGTGCTGAAAGAAGTGAAAATAAAAACATGAAGAGAAAGGATTTAATATTATCAGAATAATAGTCATGCTGCCTATGTTTCATCACAATCAGGAGCCAACATTTCATGACTGACTGATCTTGAAGAAGCTAAACAGTATCAGTCATGGTTACATCTTGGATGGGAGACTCCCAGGAAATCCTTGGCAGATTTTCTTGGCCAAGGAAATCCTTGGCTGGAATCCAAGTTCTGAAGAAGAAGAAAGCAGTGGCAAATCACTTTCATATTATTGCAAAAAAAAAACAACTGTGCCCAGGTCTATAGATAGGCACCATAAGTAATCTTCATTTAGTGACATAACATTTATAAGTTCATTCTTTTTGAAATGTATTGTGTATGCATTTCTGTTCTTTTATTTAAGAGGTGGGTATTTCAAGCCACCGTAGGCATAATGTTCATAACTATAAAAACTAAACTTTAAGGGCCAATTTTAGAGTATATACAGAATCGTTTACTGAGGTGGGTGGCTAAAGAAATTGAACAAATAATAATAATTGCAAAATGCGGCTTTACTCAGAACAACTTATACCCTGCAATGATACTTCCAACATCACAAAACACCAACATCTGCCTATCTCAGATTCTTGGGAAGGACTCTATAGGTGGATAAAAATTCAAAATCCAGTCTGAACATCTGATTGACTGTGTAGCAAACCATAATAATATAAAATCATGCAAGATAAAAGTCAGTCCTAATTTTAAAAACAGGGCAACTTACACAGGGGAAAATATTATGATCTTGGTTTGTTCCATTTATACATATTCCTTTTCCATTAAGGCAAAGACTTGCATACATCTTTAAAATAAATACTATTTATACTAAGGAATAATATTTAAGATATATTTAGCTGGAATTTGCAATAAAAATCCATGAGCTAGCTTGCCAGCTACAGTTTCTTCTGGAAAACTCCATTCCATTCCTACTTCCAAGTTTTCCCTTTTTTATCCCTTCATAGATACATAGCGATTAGGAGAAATGATAAGATTTTGTTTTCTTGTGCATTTTTCCAATTTTTGCAAACCATCAGTATCCTGCAAATGTTCAATCTCTGTGACTCCCACCTCAACAAGTAATTCGGGATGGCAAGAAATCTTAAATTAAAAATAATTCTCATCATAAATACAAAGATTAAAATACACAGTGACCAAGGAAGATGTTACACACAACAATTCTTTGCACAACCAGTAGATGGAATCCTTTTCACATATGGGGTCTCAGGCCTGGAACATATACAAAATAGACTAATACTTTCCAGTTCATGAGTTAAAGATCTCATCTCAAATCTGATTTTAGTATATCGTGAAAAAAAAATTTCAGCCAATATATTTTGGTTGGTCTTCTGAATATAAAAGTTAAAGTATAAACAGTCTTTTCATTTGATGTGAAAACTCATTTTCCCAAGTAGATTGTTAGTTTACAGGATGGCTTGCAAAAGACTTGGTTTTTTTTTTCTTCTATCAAGTCATTTTTTTCAGCAGTTTCCAAACTTTTCATTGTCTCTGAAGATTCTCCGGTATTTCAGAACATATATCAAAAATAGCAGTTTCAGAGTTGCCAGAAAAGCTCTGGGAAAAAATTAGTTCCTAATCAATTTTGTAGGCATAAAATCTATACAATTTCTGTAATCTTTGATGGTGATACTATGGTTATCTTATTGTTATTGTGGTTGGCTGTTAGCCATTTTTCCAGTGGAACCAGAGTAATGCACAGAAGAACATGATAATAACAATTTAAAATAAACACAACTATTAAAAACACAAGAAAAATAATGTGCTGCTTTTATCTGTTTGGCTGTAGTTTGTAAAAATGAACACGTATGCGTATTTTTGTTTTTAAAGGCTTTTGCAAAAGAAGGAGCTCAAGTTATTGCTACAGATATCAATGAGTCCAAACTTCGAGAACTGGAAAGTTATCCAGGTATTCCTTGAATTACTTAGAACATTCTAAGCTTAGCGAAGTGTATTATGTGATCCCTCATTCTTGTCATGATCCCATCTCCAGTCCACCACCTACAGAAGACAAGTAGAGAAACAAGTCTGTTATGTTTTATCCCCATGGCTTATCTTTAGTAAGTACCACTTGCTCTTTCTCGTATTGTATGGGGTAGTGTAGTAATGGCGAACCTTTTTTGGCTCGTGTGCCACAAGTGGGGGGAGCACAGGGGGGGTCGTGCGTGGGCATGCCACACCCATAATGCAATGCGCACCACCAGCGCTCCCCCCCCCATTTTTGGCATGGTTTTTTCGCCCTCCCCAGGCTCCAGAGGCTTTATAGGAGCCTGGGAGGATGAAAAAAGCCTTCCCCCACCCGGAGGCCCTCCAGAGGCTTCAGTTTTCCTGAAGTCTCTGGAGCGCAAAAAACTGGCCCTACGGGCAAATCAGAAGTTTGGGAATAGACTTCCAGTTTGCTCGTAGGGCCGGTTTTAGCCCTCTGGAGCCTTCAGAGTCCTTCCGGAGGCTTCCCTGAAGGCTCTGGAGGGCAAAAAACGACTCTACGAGCAAACTGGAAGTAACTTCTGGTTTGTCTGTAGGGCCGTTCTTAGTCCTCCGGAGCCTTCAGGGACTTTCAGGAGGCTTCCCTGAAGGCTTGCTCATAGGGTTGTTTTTTGTTCTCCAGAGCAAAGGCTGTTTTCGCACTCCCCAGGCTCCTATAAAGCCTCTGGAGCCTGGGGAGCAGCCAGCGGAGCTGGTGGCAGATTCAGACAGTGAGGAGGTTGGGGAGGAACATGGCCAGTTTTGGAGTCTGGGGAAGGTTCTGATGAGGCAAAGATGGGGCCAGGGTTGTCTGACAGTTATCAGCTGCCATTTGGAGTCGGATATCAGTGGGGCAGAAGAACAGCTGGAGCCTGTTCCCAATGTGCACATCCGCAGAGCTGCCAGAAGAAGGGAACAGCTATGGAACAACGGCTGACTCGGGAGTAAAGGCACCGGTGGACAGTGAATGGCCCCTCCCATAGGGAATAAAGAGGAGCTAAAGGGAAGGGGAGTTTGCAGGAGACAATTACTTCAATTTATTAGGGTGAAGATCTGTTCCTGACTTCTTGCAAAGTAATTGCTGCTACAGTGTGGCATTTGGAAGATATAGGCCTAGCAATTCTCCAAGCCAGATAAAGGTCTGTAGTTGTGAACTCTCATGAAAGACTGTTTGCCAGGATTTTGCTAGAGAGGAATTCCCTTTAACCTAAATAAAAGAGATTTTATCGGCACGAGGTGTCTGCTTCATGATCTTGGGAAGTCTATGTCAGAACAGGATTCAGGGTAGCTCTGGGCCACGAGCAAATCATTAAGCAGAGAAAACAAAGGAGCTATCATGGCCTTCACATTTGCTATCTCCTCTCTCTTATAGCTCTAATATAAGCAGCAAGGTTGTGGCCTAGAAGGCCTACCCCAAAGTCTGCCATGCAGATAAGAACCTCTGGCAGCTTCTGCTCATGGGCCTCCCGCCTACTTTGTGAGGATAAATGAGCAAATCATAAAGCAGCTGTCAAAAGTTCTGAGGGTGTTCTGCCCTCTTTACCTGGCACATTCCAGATGTGTAGATGTGACATCCTAGTTGTCTCAGCAGAAGTAATGCTGACTGAGAATTCTGGGAGTTGAAGCCCAAATATTTGGATAGTGGGTGGAGAAGATTGGACACTAGACTGAAGAAGGCCTCCATAAACGACTCTCCCGAAGTCCTAGTTCTCGGTAATTGCCAGATGTCATTTGTTTAGAATTGTCAGGTCAAGTTCAGGTTTTCTTCATTCCATTAGATCATTTTAATTTAAATTTCCAATCTGATGCTTATTTAGCAGTGGTGCCAAGGCTTGCTTTTAGCTATGTAGGTCAACTGTATCTCTACCATGAATCTTTCTTCATTTGCCTCTTATTTCTCCAGAGATTCCTTTACTTTCCTAGATCCTCAAGGAAGTTCCAGAGTAGTTAACCTGAATGGACTCAGAGCTGACTTCAACTGACTTTAAGTTTAATATCCTATTCTTCATCGGTGTTATTGTTAAAAAGATTTTATTCAGGCAGCTGAGTGTGGTCCAATTATTTCTGAATTTGACTTTCAGTTCCACATTTTCCAAATAACTCAGAAAACTATTCAGTGATTCAGTGGAAGATATAAATGTGTCTATGATTCTGGGTTATAACTGCTGGAACATAAAATGTTACTCAGCAAACAGAAATAACTTGTAATTGAAACATTAATAATGTAAATTTGTTACTGCGAGCAGAACAATTTTAACATTTATGATGTTTTGTGTATGCTTTCGAAGAAGCTGACACAGGCAGTTGACTTTCAAACATGGTTGGGAGGAGGATTTCCATTGCTAAGCCGGGGGATTGTTGAGTCATGCCCAGTCTTACCATCTTTTTGTCATGGTTGCTAAGTGAGTCATGTGGTCATTAAATGAATCCAATTAGTCTCACTGGCTTTGCTTGTTGGAAGTCGGCTGGGAAGATCACAAATGGCAATACATAACCCTGGGATGGTGCAATTCTCATAAATATATGCCAATTGCCAAGCGCCCAAATTTTGATCACATAATTGTGGAAATGCTGAGATGATGATGTGCAAGGACCAATCATAAGTAACGTTTTTTCAGTGCCTTTGTAACTTTGAGTGGTTGCTAAATGAATGGTTGTAGGTGGAGGACTATCTGTACCACATGTAGCCAATGCCATAAAATATTATACATAGTAATGTTTTACCTGTAAATGACTTCTTCTCTTTTAATCGCAATAATATGTGCTGAAACAACCTCTTTAAACTCAATGTAAATCGTTCTAAACTTGACTGTAAAAAAATATGATTTCTGTAATAGAGTTGTCAAAGTCTGGAATTCCCTTCCTGATTCAGTTGTCTCAGCTACAAATTTTCACAGTTTCAGTCACAAATTAACTTCCGTGGACTTTACTTCATACTTAAGTAGTCAGTGGAGGGGATGTGCATAAATGCACTAAAGTACCTATTGTTTCTGTCATTGCATTTTTATTCTCTTGTTCTTATTTTTTGTTTGACAAAATCGAGAACACAAAAAATTGTTTCCAATAAATAAATAAAAGAAATATATAGATCGGTGTAAAAGAAAACTTTCCATGGATAAATGAATGTTGAGGACTATGTCAGGCAAAAGCTTATAGGTTGCTATTTCTTCATAGAAGAAGGAGAATCAACATCAGTAGCATTTGGATTCCCTGTGCAGAGCTACTCCATATGATTAGAAAGCATGGTAAATTCTGCTCTACATTCATCCATCCATCCATCCATCCATTCCAACATCATACAGACTGCTGATGTCAAAAGACATCTTTTTTTTCTTCTTGCTTCAGGAGTTTGTCTAAACATGTGACTACCAAATAGGAATAGGTCTGCAAAGGCTGGTCCAAATTCTTATGTCTTCAGAACATACCAGCCTCTAAGAGTTCTCTTTCATTGGATAAAGCAAACATCTGGGTTGCTAAATGTTGGAGGGCAGGAGTGACATCTCCCCCTCTGTTGCCCTCTTTTGAGGGAGAGAAAGAGAAGCAGATCATGTTTTGCATTTCTGAACCATTCTTAGGAATCTTCTGGGTTCTGCAAGAAGAAAATCAAGCGGGTGCCATCTTGTTTTTCTCTCTCAGGCAGTAGGATGTTTTGAATTGGTTCTGTCTGTCCCCCTTCTTCTTTGACTTTGCCTTGCTAAGATAACATGGGCCAAAATGCATGGAAGTTGAACTCGTGAAATGGTGTTTGTTTTTGGAAGTACTCTATGGTCCCTTTACTTGTATGGCTCTCTATTTTCACCTTTGTAATACGGCTGCTTTTTTAATTTTGAGAACATAACAGGCACTCATCACAGCATAGAGTATGTTGATTTCTTTTAACAGGCATTCAGATCCGGGTGCTTGATGTCACCAACAAAGAACAAATTGAAAAATTGGCCAAGGAGGTGAAGAAAATCGATGTTTTGTGCAATATTGCAGGGTAAGATGGTGCCAGATTTTAACTTGTTTTTCTAATCTTTCTCCTTTCTGAAATCTGGCTTTGGTTTCCACTTAGATTATTAATAATCTAAATCAAAGATGATTTGGCAATGCAAGATTTAATGAGTAACAGCAAGTTGATGTCTTCTATAATAATATTCTTGATTCTGCCTATCAGATGGGCATAAACCTATAAATACTAGAATATTAAAATATAAACTTTTTTTTAAAAAAATTACCTCTTCAAAAAACATGGTATGTCTTATACTCCAGTGCATCTTATAGTCCAAAAAATACAGTACTTCATTCAAAAAGCTTGTTGAATTGAAATATCACTCCAAAGCTCAGAACAACTTGCATAAAAATAAGAACAAGTGTCAGTTTGATTAATAGCACAGGAAAAGAGACTATCAAACCCTTCTTTATTGCCATAGTCCAAAAGCTTCCTATGATTAATTATATATCCTCCTGTAATTAATTATATGTATTAGAGACTATGACACCTCTGCAATTCCAATTTTGTGCCAGTGTGTTTGCCAATGCATACAAATTCACTTCTCAGAAAGTGTAAATGTGATTGTCCACTTTGTGGATCATACATGTTGTGCAAACTTATCATCTTTGTAGTTCTGAAACAACTGTCATAATTTCAGCATACTAGGACTTGTCCTGAATCTTTAATTTATGGTTTTATTCTGCCACCTTGACAGTTTATGTGCTTCAGAAAGTAAAATAAAAGAGTTGTGTCTTCTGATGTAGTTTTGTTCATCATGGGACTATTTTGGACTGTGAGGAAGAAGACTGGGCCTACACAATGGATGTCAATGTTCGTAGCATGTATCTCATGATCAAAACATTCCTGCCTAAGGTAAGATTGAGACTTCCCATGTCTGTAGAGCAACTGGGTAAGATGAAAAGAAATTCAGAAGTTGAAAAGTTCTCAAGCCACCTAATATATATGTTATCTTTTAAAGAGGTAGGCAACCAAGATACTTTGGAAGATTATCTGGAATCCTTATAATAATCCTGTAAGGCACAGCAGATATCTTTCATATTTTCAAATTTCATAACGTGTTGCAATTGGCCATGGTGGCTGGGGCTAGTAAAAGCTGAGATTAAAAAATGTGTGATTGTTGGCACAAAAGCCAACAATACACCAAAGGTATTAGGCCCAAAACATATAATTTTCAAAGTATAAGACGCACCGGAGTATAAGGCGCACCAAGATTTTGAAGACACGAATTTTTTAAAAAGTAGGTGGGTACATAGAGGGATAGAGAGGGAGAGAAAGAGAGAGAAATACAGTAGGTAGGGAGAGAGAGAGAGAGAGAGAGAGAGTAGGTAGGTTGGTAGGTAGAGGGATAGATAGAGAAATAGAGAGAGAGAGAGAAATACAATAGATAGGTAGAGAGAGAGTAGGTAGGTTGGTAGGTAGAGGGCTAGAGAGAGAGAAGTACAGTAGGTAGGAAGAGAGAGAGTAGGTAGGTACATAGGTAGATAGAGGGGGAGAGAGAGAAATACAGTGGATAGGTAGGGAGAGAGAGAGAGTAGGCAGGTAGGTAGATGTTTCCAGGTGTATTTATCCATGTCCTGGAGAAGGAAATTGCTGACAATCTGCAGCACCTAAGACTTTGTTTCTGCTGGCACAGCACTTGATCAATGTAATTCTTATCAATCAGTTAAAGAGCTTTCCAAAAGAAAAGAAAAAGTTTTTGCACTCTGCAAACTTCCCAAAAATGGCCCGTTTTTCACAAAAATGGGCCCTTTTTAAAAAGGGGGGCTTGCAGAGTGGTCCTCAGGGGTGGGGGGCCAAAAACAAGCAAAAAACGGCCAGTTTTTCACGAAAAAAGGCCCGGTTTTGTCAAAATATTGCATGCATAGCCTTATGGAAGCTTATAGAGTGCTCCTGGGGGCTGGGGGGAGCAGAAACGGCCTATTTTTTGCTCATTTCTGCCCTCCCCAGCCCCCAGGAGTCCTCTGAAAGCCTCCATAAGGGTATGCATTGCCATTTTGGTGAAGGGGTGGGGCTTCGGGAGGCAAAAAAAATGCTGTATTCGGTGTATAAGACGCACCCAGATTTTCAGCCTCTTTTTTTGAAGAAAAAAGATGCGTCTTATACTCTGAAAAATATGGTAGGTTAGTCATTCTGAATCTGGAATCTCAATATGTTTTCAACTTCTTGATCAAATTATCCAAATTATTTTTATTGATAATTATCAACCAAAATGCTGGCTGAGAATTATGTAATTTGTTCTTGAAAATTACAGGGTATACCAAGTTGGGAAAAGTTTGCATTTGTGTCAAATATTTGTTGTGCCTTCTATGAAAAAAACTCATTCTTCAGATTATATAGTATTTAGATCTCTACTTGTAAATCATTTTTTTAAAATACTTAAGAGATCACAGCATTTAACATTTCAATTTTTGAACAGATGCTTGAGCAGAAATCTGGTAACATTATCAACACGTCTTCTGTGGCATCCAGTATCAAAGGTTAGTAGCTGATAACAACTGGTTCCAGCTAGCATGAAAGGCAGTGAATATATGAGCTTAAAAAGATGGACAATGAAGACTGCAGCTAACACTTATTTATGTACTGAATGCTTCCGTTCCTAAAAAAAGGAAAAATTAAAAGCAAATAGGAATGTGTCCATACAATTAAAATTGAGAAATTTGTATAAAGCATAGAATTGCTCCATCTACCACAGGGCTGTCAAATTGGCGACCTGCAGGCCAGATCAGCCCATGCAGGCCATGCCCATCCTGTCTCTGCAAAGGCAAAAAACATTGTGATATGTCACATTACAGCCTACGATCTGAGCAGGTTTGATAGCCCTGATCTACCAAATACTCCTTGTAAAAAAAAAAAACCAAACAGAAGTCTGGAGCAGCTCAAGACTATTCGAAAGAGCCATTATGGAGATGGAGGCCAATACAGAATGGAACCTAATCACTCTTCTTCTTTTAATATGTTTCACTTACCTACCTGATTGCTAATCCTTTCTACCTCAGGGGTTCCCAATAGATGTGTCTACAGTACTTCAAAAGCAGCAGTTATTGGCCTCACCAAATCTGTAGCTGCTGACTTCATTGAAAAAGGAATCAGATGCAACTGTGTTTGTCCTGGTATGTAATATTCTACAATCTCTGTTTTGGGTTTTTTTGTCCTTCAGAATTGTTCAAAAGAATTCAAACTGTAGCTCAAAGTTGAAGAACGTTACTATCTAAGGGATTATGTGCTTACAATGCATCAGCTACATTTGATTTATAGTACTATGTATTTTTTACTTAGTCAAGAGTCTGATTAAAAAATGCCCCATCTCTGTTTGTGAAGCGCATGGCATCATTTTAAATTAAGGTTTGCGTATGTTTTACAGGCACTGTTGACACTCCTTCTCTGAGGGAAAGAATCCAAGCAAGACCTGATCCAGAACAGGTACCATATTTTTGGACTATAAGATGCACCGGAGTATAAGACGCACCAAGATTTTGAAGAAGTAAATTTTTTTTAAAGTTTTTGCACTCTGCAGGCCTTCCAAACCCTCTGCACACCTCATTTTTTGCAAAAAACAGGGTATGCATAGGCTTTGGGAGGCTTGTAGAGTGCTCCTGGGGGCTGGGGGGCAAAAACGAGCAAAAAATGGCCCATTTTTTGCTCATTTTTGCCCTCCCCAGCTCCCAGAAACAATTGCAGGACTCCCAAACCCTCCACACGTCCATTTTTGTGAAAAACGGGCTGTGCAGGAGTGAGGTTTTGGGAAGCCAGAAATGCTGTATTCAGTGTATAAGACGCACCCAGACTTTCACCCTCTTTTTTGAGGGGGGGGGGGAAGGTGTGATTTATAGTCTGAAAAATACAGTATGTAATGCATTTTATTAAAATAAACAAGTGCGCAATGAAGGAACATATATATAGCAGCTAATTCTATAAGACTTTCCCAAATATTTATAGGAACCTTTGCTGGGAAGTTCCTATGCAAAGACACCATGTTACCATCCAAAGTGGGACATTTGAAAAGGCTAACAAAGTGGAATTAGATAGATAAACAGGACACTTAAAATGTTTTCCTTAATTATATGCCTGTTTATTAGCTGCCATGAGCCCACATGTACTTGGTAGCATACAAAACATAATAAAGAAATGAAACTTCAGACGGAAATCTACTTTAGACTCTTCCTGGTGTTTTCTTCTAGATTTTCTAATAAGCCAAATATATAGGTAGTAGTAGTTGTTGACAATCAGCCTTTCAATGGCCAAAGAGGAGGACCACAACAAAGGGGAATGTGTGTGTTGCCTTTCATGGTATGAAAAAAGGTAAAGAGAGTCCTTGCAGATTTTACTCCGCTAATCTGTAGACTTGACTGTAGGGGATGGTGCTCATCTCTGTTTCAAGACCATTGAGCCTGCGCTGTCTGAAGACATTTCCATGGTCATGTGGCTAGCATAACATCACAGAGCACTGTTGGGTGGTTCAATGGTTAAGAGGCTGGGCTTGTTGGCTGGAAAATCGGCAGCCCGGGTTCAAGACCCAAGATCCACACAACGGGATGAGCTCTGGTCCTTGCCCAGGCTCCTGCCAACCTAGCAGCTCAAAAGCATACAAATGCAAGTAGATAAATAGGTACCACTTTGGTGGGAAGGTAACAGCACTCTTATTGTTATAAATGAAAACATAATTGATTTGCTTGAAGTGCCATTCCATATCATTACAGAATTATAGCATGTTTGTAAGAATACTGTCTTCAACCGTGATCAAATTCCTAAAATAGGATGGCGGTAGAGAGACCTTCTTCTGTTATAGGATTTTATGGAATCCTACTAGACTAATTGCACTATTAGAAAGAAGGGACTCCTTCAGTAGGCTGACTTTGAGGTATCATGAAAAGCTCAGCAAATTATTACTACAGTCTTCTCAAGTAACTGTGCTAATGGCACATCTTCCCTCAAGTATCAAAATAAATTAGATAACTTTTTAAAGTCTCAAAGGATGTATGATTAGCCCTTTTAGTCTTTTTGGATGTACAGAATGGGCACGAGAGACGTGTTCCATTTAAATAAGTTTTTAATTTATGTGGGTTTCATTGGTTATGCTAATTATTTGCTGCTGTGCCAGGTGATAACATTGTACCCTGGTACTTTTTAGACCTTGCAGTACTTATCTGTGCAGCATTGATGTATAGTATTACATGCTTGAGAAGATGTTTCAGAAAGACAGCTGGATAATGTTTAAAATATATCTTGAATTTTGAAGGATGCAACTGTTATTTTCTATGCTATTTCAGTTAGGAAATTATTTCAGCTGATATTGTTTATTCTTTTAACCAAAGAACAAATGTATCAAATGTCCCATTCAATATTTTACCATAATTAAACTTTGTTAATTTGCATTCTAGGTTTGTAGGTGTCCTACTCTTTTTGAATTATATCTTGGAAACAACGTAAGATTTTGACACATATCAAATCATTTGTAGGGAGTGTTAGAACGCTGATCTGTGACGTCTGATGATGAAAAATACTAACTCCAGGGCTGAATATTTACTGCCAATGGCATTTTCCCCCTAGGCACTAAAAGATTTTCTCGCCAGGCAGAAGATGGGCAGATTGGCTACCGCTGGGGAAATTGCCCACCTCTTTGTATATCTGGCTTCTGATGAAGTAAGTTTCTTGGATCAGCTATATGGTGTTTTTTTGTTAAAAAAATAGAACTTTCCTGTTGCTTAAGAGATTGTTGGTAAAATGGGAATTTTAGAAGAAGAAACATATATGTAAAATATATAGATGATATTTTATAGGTAATTATAGGTAAGGGCCATGCAGTGATTAGAATGAGGTACTGCAGGCTAAGTAACTGCTCACTTCAGGAGTTCAATTCTGACCTGCTCAAGGTTGACTCAGCCTTCCATCCTTCCAAGGTGGGTAAAATGAGGACCCAGATTGTTGGGGGCAATAGGCTGACTCTGTAAACCACTTAGAGAGGGCTGTAAAGCACTATGAAGCTGTATATAAGTCTAAGTGCTACTGCTATTGGTTAATGACAGGTTGCTTAATCACTTTTGGGCGTCGTTCTTTACAACAGAGCCCCCAAAAGGTACCTACGACCCAATTTTGAAGTTCTGAGGGCTGTCCCCAGAAGTCATGTGACATTTTGGGTGATTGGCAACCAGCCCACCACATCATCCCATGGTCACATGACCATGGTTTTTTCCCCCCTTTCTTTTCTTTCTTTGCTGGTTTCTGGTAAAAAATGTTCATTGGATAAAATGTATTTGATTAACACCCACCATGTTCACTTAAAGACTACCATTAAAAAAGTAATAAAATTGGAAATGGTCACATGGTGACCTACCTAATGACTCAGTGATTTATCATCATAATTCCAGGCTTAATTACAGTCATAAGATAATATCTATCTGTATAGATAACTGCAAATATATGCAATGGAATCTGAATCTCAAATTATCATTGTACCATTTGTTTAGTGTTTCTTTCTTAAATATTTACTTTTATTATCCTGATTTTGGTAGGTCAAGGAATAGGGATTCAAGAATAGGGAATCTGAAGCCATCTACTTCCAGACATTGCAGAGTTCTAGCTTCTGGCAGTCTCAGATTATATGGCCAGTTGTGAAACCATTACAATGTGAAGCTCCATTTGGTTTATGTTGATTTTTTTGATCATAACCTACAGACGTCTTGGAACGGTACTTTATTGCAGTCATCAAGTATCACAAGTTTCCCACTCCTAATTTAATGCCAAATTTAAAACTCAGAAGATGGTTCATGCAATTAGCAGTTTTAATGGTAATAAAACTTTAATAGTAGCACAAAGTCACCAGTTCAGTCTGAGGCCCCTAATAGCATAATGATTAGCACAGCAATCTTGTTCCGCACCAATGTCCTTCTGTATTATTGCATTACAGTCCCATTTAAGAAATGCATTAGTGTGCGTGACTAATAATCCCCCCCCCAAAAAAAAATCTGAAAACAGTTCCAAATTTCTTTCAGAAGATTAAAAAAGTACGATATGTGCAAGAATTATTCTAATAGAAATAACCATGTGCTGTATGGGACATTATGGTTATAGTGAACTTCAGCCCTTATTTCCTTGAAATATAAATCAAGCTATGTGTGGTAAATGTGCCACTGGAAAGATGTCATGCACATATTTATTGCCACAATAAATACCATGCAAAATGGATTAGTAAAGAAAGGGGATGTGTCCTTCAGTCAAATAGTAGTTTTAATTCTGGCACCAACTGCACTGTGTATTTCAATTGAGAAAAAGTATTTTAACCTTTGACAATCTAAATCTTATCTGACATGCAAAATAATTCATCTGCAAAATTTTGGATTATATGGCTACATCCCATAATCAACCAAGGTGGCATTACAATATTTTGAGCTTTATGTGTAGGGTTTCAACACTATTAAAAATAACTTTATAACAAAAATTGCGTGGTGTTTAATTATATAAGGAGATTCAACTGGCAAATAGATTTTCTTAAACATGAAATTGTTTTCGCAGTGAAACCAAGTATTTTCCTTCAAATATTTCTTCTTCTTTTTTATTTTTTTTTATTTTTAAACAAACACAAACAGAACAAAAAACATAAAACCATCTTCTATTACAAATTATAGAAAGTGTGTCAATTGGTTACAACATTTCTGTGCATCCCTTCCATAGTCATCACTTACAATTCTTATCAGATCACATATTTTAAAATCAAATATATTTACATACATTACTATTATTGTACCTCAACCTTCATTTGACTATAATTGTTTTTACATCCTTTTATATAAAATATTCTAGATTTAAAATAAAACTATATAATGGCATTACATTAGATCCTCCTAAAATCATCCAATGACATTACATCTTTATAACATGTCCTAAATGAAAATTAATTATATTTAATAACAAAGCTTTTAAACCTCCTCTCATAGTCTCCATTTGCAGTTTATATAAAATATAAGACTAGTATACATATATGCATTATTATCATTATTAATCATTTATTTGACTATAACTATTATCACTTCATTTTATATATAATCCTCTAGATTTAACTGAGTTTAACATAATTTTTATTATAAACTTTCTTTACATCAACCTGTATCTTTCCAGTAATAGTGCAGCCTTATGTCTATTGCCATTTGTAGCATTAGTATTCTGCTTACTTTCTTGGTAGGTCTTGTATGGACTTCTCTTCGCACCTTGTTGCTCATTTCGTATCTTATGAAAACTTGAAACCCTCCATCTGCTCCTTCCATCAGCTTGTCTTTGGTTATCACTGGTGCTTCTGTCAAGATTTCACTCCTTACTTCCATCAATTTTTCTCTCTTTTCTTCTTCTATACTTTGAAATCTGGGGTAGAGTTCCAGTCCATCTATCTCCCCTTTCCATGTTCCACTCTTGCCATTTCCAACCACACTCAGTTTACTGACAATATCAACAATTTTCTTGTCTCTTTGCTCATTTTTTTCTTCAATTTTTAGAACTCTATCCTCCACTTTCTTCATTTGATAAACATCCTCAATTTTTCCATCAAATTTTACTGTTTTGCATTCTATATTTTCCATTCTCTTCTCAATTTTCTCTGTTACTACTAATATTTTTTGACTTTCAAACATAATCATTTGCAATGTTAAGATATCTTTTTCATGTTGCGCCGTTCTTCCAATTTGTAAACACTGCCACTATAGCATTCAAGGCTTTTTGTTAGATTTCAAGCAAGTTCATTATAATTTACAGTCAAGGCTTTATCTTCACTCCAATCCAGCTGATGATAGAACTCCTGAAGAACACCTGTGAAAAACAATCTGTGTTCTTCCTATTATCACTCTCCATAAACAAACTAAAAAGCCTTGAAATCTAAATCAAATGATCAAAGAGAAAAAAGAAAAACAATGTTTCCAAACCTCCAGCCTCTAAGTGGCAATGTTACTTCTTTTCCCTCTGTTGTTACAGTCCTCTTTATATTCCTCTTTATATCCTCTTTATATTCCAAACTTAAGGGGAAAAAATTATAAATGGAAAGAAAAACAGTCCAATCAAGCATTGTAAAAAAAATAAGTTTTTAATGCTTAGGTATAAAAAAGAAGAAAAATTAGAAGAAGAAAAACTAACCCATTCAGTTTAAAAAATAGGAAACATTTGCAAAAATTCCATCCATAAAAAGAAAAATTTAAAAAAGATAACACACTAAGTTTAATATGGCTTAATCTCGCCGCTTGCTTTCTTCTGTCTTCAAGTTTAATTTGACTTTGATTTTTTTGGGGTAATCTCTCTTGTAATAATAAAATTTCCTCACCAATTCAACACACTTTCTCTTTCTGCTTTCCTTCCATTCCGGAGCTATCCCAACTTCAGCAGCTTCAAAGGCTGGATTTCTGTTGTCAGAAAAAAAGAGCTTTTCCTGGATCAATCAGGGGCTTTGCGGTGTCCTTGAGATCTGCAGGATGTACTCTTCTCTATCACTGTCTCTACGGGACGGTTTAGGTCCAAAAGGACCATCCAGTGGCAGAAATATCAACTGCGATCTTGGAATTCCAAGATCGCACGTCGTCTTGTTGTGATATCAGCTCCTCTTCCTTCAAATATTTCTAATGCTTTCCTACCCAATATAGAAATATTCCTTCAAATATTTCTAATGCTTTCCTATTCAATATAGAAATATTCCTTCAAATATTTCTAATGCTTTCCTACCCAGTCTATCACAATGAAACAGATAAAGTGTTCCTCCTCTGCTCCTTATTCCACCTACTGCCATTGGCTTCTAGACTGAATAGTAACACAGAATAAGTAAATGACAACTAGCTATGTTTTGTAGGTCTCTGCTTGAAGCTTCCTAATGTTTTTCTCTATGCTTGAAGTTTCAAAGCACATCCACAGCACAGTTTGTGCCCCGTAACTAGCAGCTTGCTTCAAAATCTGGTTGGCATCTCCTTTATCATATGCTACATTCTATGTGGCTCTCAAGTGCTTCAAACTAACTTTGTGCCCTTGAATTCAAAAATGCTAAACAGCTTTAAATAGGAGGCATTCATCAATTCTACAATTCTATCTGCACTAAAACAGCTTGTTCCACTGGCAGGAGGTGCTTTGAGTCTCACCCATGTAACAGCTCCAGATGCAGATGTTTGCCAGACATTCTACTGCTTGGGTGGTCTCTGTTAATTTTAGTAAAAATCGCAATAAAT
This sequence comes from Thamnophis elegans, assembly GCF_009769535.1. Lineage (NCBI taxonomy): Eukaryota > Metazoa > Chordata > Lepidosauria > Squamata > Natricidae > Thamnophis > Thamnophis elegans. The sequence goes on along the minus strand of NC_045549.1, from coordinate 22,092,477 downwards.
ATTGCTGGTCCCAGTCATTTGAAATTCTAGTTGAGCTGTCAGTAGACATCAAGATTGGACCCCACCAATCAAGATTTATTCAGCCCACCCAGTGGAAATGGAGACAGCGCTAGGTGTTTTACCAGTTTTCAGCTGGTTGATCAGTTGATATCTTGGAGCCATAACCAATGGCCATAGCGCTAATAGCTCAAAGCTGGGGAGCCCCCTGTTGCCTTTTCAAGAGCCCTCCCATATTGCTGCTGGCATAGGACTCTTTGCCAGTGATGATTCATTGTTCAGATAAGCCAAAACCAACCTCAGTAAGAAGGTGGAATCAGAAAATTAATTGCTGCAGTGAATCCTTTGATGTTCTCTTTTGTGTGGCCTACAGTCTTTTATTTTGTGTTTTAAGCTGGATGATCCCCCTGATTGGGAGTGTATATGGAGTCTGCCATATCGGCATAAACTCTACTTCTGTATGCTTATTTGTGAATATTTTTCCGGTTTGACAAAAATTGCCAGAAGAAATTTAAGAGTGAAGAGATTGATCGTTAAATATGTACCATGTTTCCCCAAAAATAAGACAGGGTCTTATTTTCTTTTGACCCCCCCCCCCAAAAAAAATAAGCACTTGGCCTTATTTTCGGTGAGGTCTTATTATTTTTGAGGTGCAGGAGGTGGTGAGCGTGGTCACCTCATGGCTGCTACTGTGTTGCAATATTTTCGGGGAGGTCTTATTTTCAGGGGAGAGCTTATTTTAGCGCAAGCGCTCAAAAGCCTGATTGGGCTTATTATCCAGGGAGGTCTTAATTTCAGGGAAACAGAGTAAACAAATGCAGTTAAAAACCCTCAAGAATCCTCAAGATTGTTATGCATTTGGGGGAGGTTTCCAAACTCTTATTATTCTTAGTGTTCTGCATGAGGATACAGAATGTATGTAACACACTTGGGCATATTTGTTTTCTATGTTGTGCTTCTGGCTAGTTCCTGGAATTACTAGCCCAGCAGTTTTTATCTCTTGGTAAATTGTGCCAATACTGCCCTTCTACTGGTGTAGAATGTGGCCATGTAGACAATTGTGGACGCCCAAAGAAGGATGCATCTAACACTTTTTCTCCGCAAACTGCATTGAGTGCCAATTTGCTTCCAAATTCAATTCAAGATGTTGGTTATGACCTACATGGCATAGCCAAGCTACCTACTGGACAGTTTTTGTCCCATTACATCTGTCCATCCCACGCTGTCAGACAGGAATGTTGCAGACCCTGGAATCAATGATTCCAATTGATGGACTTCAGGAAGATAACTCCCCTGCCATTGTCCTTGCCCTGTGGAACATTCTTCCTCCTCCGGACATGAAACAGGCCCCCACCTTGCTGGCCTTGTGAAAACATGGCTCTGTGGTCTTTCATGTGGAGCCCAGAGGAGAACATAAGAATGGGGCTAGTTGCCACCTTGAGAGTCCTTCCGCCACCTTTCAGTTAATTTTTAATATGTGTTTTAAGTATCCTTCCCTCTTTTAATTTTTTATATTATGTATTGTTTTTATATTTCACTATTTTATTGTACATCACCCAGAGTCCTTCTGTGAGGGAGATAGGCAGTTTAGAAATTTGCTAAATAAATAAAATAAATATAGAAAGAGAGACAGTTTGGTTGTGTGGTTAAGGCATTAGGTTAGAAACCAGGAGACCAGGAGTTCTAGTCTTGCCTTAGGCATAAAGCCAATGGGTTACCATAAACCAGTCACTCTCTCTCAGCCCAAAGAATCAGGCACTGGCAAACCATTTCTAAAAATCTTCCTAAGAAAACTGCAGGAACTGGTCCAGATAGTTGACCAACACTGATTTGAAGCTACCCCCTCACAAAAAGCCCACTTTTTTTTAGATTTTTATCCCATCCTTTTTTTTTCATATACAACACAAGGCAGTGAACATACCAATACTTATTTCTCCTTCCATTTGCCCTATAACAAAAACCCTGTGAGGTAAGTTGGCCCAAAAATCACCCAGCTGTTTTTCATGCCTAAGGCAGGACTAGAACTCCCAGTCTCCTGGTTTCTAGGCCAGCACCTTAACAACTACACCAAGTGAATCAAACATCAATTTATATCCCAAGCCAGTCTGGTTTTGTAATAAGGAACTGTATGAATAGGAAAACAGGTAAAAGAAAATGTTATCAATTATCAACATAATTTATTTCACTTCCTTTTCTATTTCCAAATTGATCCCTAGGAACTTTTTCCCACAGATGACTTTATGACGTAGGACAGAATAGTGGGACGCAGTGAAAATTGACTTCCTCTTTTATTTAAAATAAGTATTTACAGAAGCAAGGTGAAAATCATTTCAAAATTACTGTGCAAGATGATCAAAGCTTATTTTAATTTATTTCAGAAATTTCAATCTCCAGTTACAGATTTTCATTAAATGCTTAGTTTGATTAAAGATCCAGGCAAATATGAAGAGAAGCGAGGGCAGGGAAACTTGCAACATTTGGACTCAAGTCACAACATCTGGGTGCTGATGAGGACCCCTAAAACTTGAGAGGAAATGCCCAGTTTTGTACCCTCAGGGTCCATACTGGATATGTCATTTTCTTTTTTCTTTGATTGGTCAGTTCCCTTAATTTTGATTGGGCCATTTCAATAATCTGGAACATTCTAGCATGTGCCATCATCCCCACCTTGGTTTCAGTACATGACCATCAGTGGTCATGATTACTGGTTTGAACACAAAGTTGACACTTTATTAGCATATCTTCTCAATCCTCTAACTCATCTGCTCTTCTCTGATGAAGCATCACTGATGTCCCAAGATGTTAAAGTAACCAATCTTCTTGAAGCTGGAGTTCGTACATACTAAACCATGGTTTGTTTAAATCACAACTGACTTGATTCATATAGTAATAAAACATACTTTAAAACTGCTATTGTGAAAGTTATGCAATAAATTGAACATTTGTTGCCATAACCTGCAGAGGTCATTTCAGAGACCTGTAACATCTATTAAAGTTGTACCTAAGTGAAAGGAGAATGAAGACAAACAATACATCAATGATGACCTGGTGATGCTACAAAGATGCTGTAGTTTGTTACTAAGTTCAAAACCAGTTAAGCCACATTATCAATGTGTGTATTAAATCTTGTTAGTATTTCCTATTGTATTAGAAATCACGTTCATTTCTGAAGCATGTTATCATTTGAATGCCAGGTTTGTTTTTATTTTCTAACTTATTTTCTTTTTCTCTCCTAAATTTCAGTCTGCCTACATGACTGGCAATGAATGCATCATTGATGGGGGATGGAGCATATGACCAGCTTCTCAAGACATTCCACCTGCAAATTAGTGTCCTTGCTATCCCAGAAGATAAAAAAGGACAAAACTTACATGCACATGTAACAATCCTATCAAATTAATTACCATAATAAAAATTCATACACTTCGTTAAGTATTTGATAAAGGCTAACTCATCCATTTATAAAAGTCTGTTCACACAATAGATTTATTGCTCATTTGTTAAGCAGTTGTATCCCACTTCATTTGAGCCAATTCTTCTATTGTTGGACTGGCAGTTTGGTATAGAGAGCCAGTCTGATCTAATGCTTAAGGCACCAGACTAGAAATCAGGAAAGTTCTCATTCCACTTTTAGGCATGAAAGATTGCTGGGTGACTTTGAGCCAGTTATTCTCTCAGCCGTTGTGGGGAAAATAGGAAGAAAAAGGAGTATTAGGTATATCAGCCACCTTGAATTTTATCAAGATAATAAAGGAAATAAATAGTAAGTAGAATAAAATAAAATATATACTACCTCATAATGAAAATAATGTAGTTTCCTTCAATACATTTGACTTCTGATGAGTTGGTAATTTCTATACTGTTTTTCAGATAAATTTCCACTGTCATCCTCTAGGATTATTATTATTATTTTTACTTCCAAATCTAGTCTACAGCCAGAGTATTCCTTAGGTGCTATTTTGTTTCCAAGATCATTCAGATGTTGCCAGCCGCAAGAGTTCTCTGAAATGTGAAAAACATTTATCAACCTTTTCTCTTTGCTTTTTTCAAACCTTCTTTCAGTTGTCAAACAAATGTTAAGGCTGGAATACTCACCTAGATTTCACTTTTTATTTTTAAATGGCAAGCAACATGCCTTTCTCTCTGCTTACAATAGACAAACAGGTACACAGCAATGTTTTACAATAAATACAAACACTGAAGGGGATGAACAGGATCTAACCCTAACTAAATCTAACCCTAACTGTCAAGGATCTTGGAGTACTCATGTCAAACAATCTAAGTGCCAAAGCTCACTGTAACAGCATTGCCAACAAGGCATTAAGAGTGGTAGGAGGGCATACAAAACTTTGCAAGACCAATTCTTGAATACAGTTCATCCGTCTGGAACCTGCCCTGCATATCAGACAAAAATACAATCAAACAAGTCCAGAGATATTTCATGAGAAGAATCCTCCATCCCTCTGTTTGCTACAGAATACCTTATGCCACCAGACTTGAAATTTTGGGCTTAGACAACTTAGAACTTTGCCGTCTTCAATCCGACCTAAGCGTAGTACATAAAATTATCTGCTACAATGTCCTACCTATCAATGCATACTTCAGCTTCAACCATAATACATGAGCTCACAATAGATGCAAACTTATGGTAAAGTGCTCCAAACCTGATTGTAGAAAATACAACTTCAGTAACAGAGTTGTCAATGCCTGGAATACACTACCTGATATTGTGGTTTCTTCCTCAAACCCCCAAAACTTTAACCTTAGACTGTCTACCGTCGACCTCACCCCATTCCTAAGAGGTCTTTAAGGGGCATGCATAAGCACACCAGCATGCCTACCGTCCCTGTTCTAATATTCCCTTGTATTCATATTCATTCCTGTATTCATAATCATGTCTATACTTGTATCTGTTGTCTAATTCATACATGATGGAATCAATGAATGAATGAATGAATGAATGAATGAATAGAATAAATAAATAAATAAATAATAAATAAATAAATAAATAAATATACATTACAGAGTAAAAAAAATGATATTTCCATTTAGGGAAAAGATAACATGGTGATATATTTATAGTGTTTTAAATGCGTGACCCGACAAAAGCGCGAATGTCATAAGCGCGCCGACAAAACTGCAGCGCTAAAACCGCGATGTCAACAGCGCGCCGACAACAGCGCGCCGACAGAAGCGCAATTTAAGTTAGGGTTAGGGTTAGGGTTAGGATTACGTTACAGCGCGCTTCTGTCGGAGCGCTTTTGTCGGCACGCTTTAGGGCTAATTCGTAGCTCATTCGTCGTGCAGTTTTGTCGGCGCGGTTTTGTCACCGCGGTTTAGTCAGGTGCGCTTTTGTTGTTCACGCATTTGTGGTGGAACCATTTTAATGTAAGCACTTTCCTGGAGTATTCAATCATACATATGGATGTATTAATAGAAGTTCATTTTGGAAAAAAATGTGTATATGAGATACACTTTCAATTGGCTCTCCTATACCATCCATGCCTGTCTTCTGCTGATTAAGTACAGTTCTGGGACACCACTGTTTCCTGTTAGGTGTATAAATACATTTAAAATAAAGATTTGTTTTCTTAGCATAGGATTTTCAAAGACCAATTATTAAAGACATACTAGTATGCTACTCTTTAGCCATGGACTATTCTAACCATAATGGTAACAATACAAGAAAAGGAGCCAAAAATTTACCGTGTGTGTAAAAAAAAGCATTTTGAAGATACCAAGGTGAATTTCAAGAAGACAACAGGCACCTGGATTCAGCATCAAATAAAACAGGAGAAAATAATTACATTCTCTAGCAGAATTGAGAGAAAATATGATGCACAAACTTGTTATGGACATAAAGGACAGGCTTCAAGTAAGACTGACAAGAGTCTATAGATCAGTGCGGTTTAACAACGGATGCAACAGTTTGCTCTGGGGGTGGATGCCTGATTCGTTTAAGCTAAATGAATAGCTATACAATACAAATTCAGGCTTTCAAGAACAATTAGATGTAAACTCTAGTACATCCAGAGCGCCTGTAGCAGGGATGCTTTAACCTGGTGAGATACTTTGTGATCAGGTGATGTTTCTGTCCTACCAGGGCTTTGCCTTGGCAGCAGGATCAGGATTATAAGAAGTCAGTAAAAAATATTCTGATTTATTTGCAGTTCTCAACTTTGCCCACTGCAGCCATGAGAAGTGTTTCATGACTAGTAATAAGGTGGTTGTAATGGACCATTGGATATTATGTTCATGGCCTTAAATGTTATCTGAAGCAACATACCAACCTGAAGTATGAAAAACTTTTTGGAGTTTGTATTTTCTCCCTACCTATCCATACCATAAGCTTCACTGGCTCTTGCTCCATGTAGGAAAATTAACAGGCACAAATGAAAAGCCCACGATTTTGGGCAGCAGACCCCCAGGCATGACCAAGCATAGGTGAAAAAGACACTAAGCATCTTACAAATAATACACCCGCAGTAGTCATTTCTAACGCAGCTTATATTTGCATTACAGCGGCTTGGTATTATGCAAAACGTTTAATTTTGGCCTGGATCGTGGCTAAACGGATATCAATATCCGCGTACTGTATGATTCCCATTGCCAACGCAGAGAGGGTGGCTCGTGCCACAAACCACGCTGTGCAGGCCTGCTCGGAACGCCATGTGGGTATTCTCGTTGCGTTTTCCCTCATCCGTTTTTGATCGTCCCGTGTACAATAATGTCATTTTTTTGGACTCTCAACCCCGGTGGAGCAAACCCGCTGGCTGGCGCCCCCGAAACCACGTGGTCTAAAATGACACCGTCCGCCGAGAGTCTTTCATTTTTGATCCTCCGGGAGGATGGGCGGATCTCCTTGAATCCGGGTGAGGGAAGATCTCCTTCTTGACGCGGAGTTGCCGCCATGGCTCGTACAGCTAATGTTTTCCTCGCCAGCAGAGAGGCTCTTCCCAGCCGCTCCTCCTCCCTTTGCCACACAGAAAGGGAGGGGAGCGTTATTAATATCGGCACCTCGACCTCGGACCGCGGAAAACCAGGCGAAGGTTTAGTTGGGAGGCAGCGGCGCCAAGTACTTAAAGCTGCAACCTGCGGCTGCGTTTTTCACCCGCCCGGCTTGAATAGGTTGACAATCGGGACGGTTGATCTACTCTCGACAAAGCCAGGGCATCCGCTTCCGTTGTAATCTCTGAAGGTTTCCTACAGAGGATCAGTCGCTCTCCGGGATCTGCTTTGGACTAGGTAGGTTTTAATCTCAGCGCTTTTCTTGCTATCCGGACTGGGCGGATACATTCGCATTGGTGCATCACTGAACTCCTTACCCCGCTGTTTCCATCCTTGCTCGTGAATCGATCTGTAGCACCGAGATGGGAGAGCAAGGTGTTGGAGACGCGTCCACTCCTCTCGCCCGTCCCGCGAGTTGGAAGACGTATTTGGTCACATCACCGTCCAAGACTTCAGATGTGCCTTCTTAAGAGTGCCTAGATTACAGGTAGCCCTCGACTGACCAACTCAATTGAGCCCAACATTTCTGGTGCTTAAGCGAGGCAGTTGTTAAGGGAGTTTCGCCCGATTTGACAACCTTTCTTGCTCAGCTGTTAAGCGAATCACTGCAGTTGTTAGTTAGTAACATGGTTGCTAAGTGAATCTGGCTTCCCCATTGACTTTCCTCAGAAGGCTGCAAAAGGTGATCACATGACCTGGGACACAGTCATAAGTATGAACAGGTTGCCAATTGTTTGAATTTTGATTACATAACCATGGGGAATGCTGCAATGGATGTACATGTGAAAAATGGTCACTTTTTCAAGTGCCACTGTAACTTCAAACGGCCACTACGAATGGTTGTAAGTCGAGGACTGCCTGTATCGTAACTTGTTAGCTCTTACTGTATATATTTCTTGTCTTAACTTGCCAGAAGAATCAGCTTCCTTCTTCCACTCTGCCAGGCATCATTTATTCAGCTTGCCGGTAGCTATCTGGTTAATATTTTTAATTATAAACTTTTGTTTCTGTGTCTTGACACTAATAAGACTCAACCCTTTAGAAAAGGAACTTTGAAGTATATTAGGAATAGCACTGACACAAATGCTTGTAGTTTGAGGGAAAATAATAAACTTCTAGTAGGTACTCTCTAGCCCATTCCTACAGGTCTTCATTAGATGCACATAATGACAAATTATGTGTAGATGATTTTTACACTGTTCCCTAGAAGTGAGTCGTGTTCAAGAGCGTTTAATGTTATGCCAGTGCTGATAGGGACCGTGTCAAGCTTCCTTTCTAAATATGATTGAATTGGAAGCAAAGTTTGAATTCAAATGAGGCTCTAAGCACTAAACTTCATTCCTTGCATAGATGTCTACATGGGGAGGAGAGAGGAGAAGGTGGGCACAAAAGACAGGAAAATAGCAAAAAAAAAATTGCAGGGATTGGTCAACACAAATCACATCCACACCTGTGGCCACAGCTTGCACTGAGACATAATACAAACGTTGGCATCATGGCTAGGAATTCCAAAATGTTCACACACACATACAGTTACACTTAATCATACACAGGTACACATGTACCCATACAATTGCTAGAACATTGTATATCTGATCCTGACTTTCCTACAACTAGGATCAAAAGAGTATCCTTAGGTGAGTAAAAAAAAAGGTTTAAAAAGTTAGGAAGACAGCTACACCTTTTAAAATTATATATTGTATATATTCTGTGTATGTGTGTGTATTGTATATGTGTGTATGTATCATTACAATATAATTTGTTCTTGGTTAATCCATAATGATAAAGGATCCTGTCTGAGAGGTCCTTGGTGCTCTCTGAGCTTGCTTGTTTTCTTGCAGACATCATCATCATCATCATGTTATCTGCAAGAAAACAAGCGAGCTCAGAGAGCACCAAGGACCCCTCATTTCAACCGAGCTATACATATTCTCCTTTATTGATTCTGTGTTTCTCCCAGTAATATTTGCAAAATATAATCCATTTCTTCATTTTTGGAACACCTTATTTTAAAATCCCTATGATACACAATTTAAACAACTGCACCATGTTGAGACACAATTAAGCAAACAATCAAGTCCTTAAACTATGGAAATCTGTTCTATGAGTTGAAGATACTTTGTTCTAAACTTTAACTGATAACAAAAATATCCCTAGAAGTAGATTTTAGCTAGCAGATCTTATATTATTTAATACCACAAGCCAACTTTCCAATCCATTACATTGTTACAATTCCATTCTGCTATTGGATGTCACCTCTGTATCATTCTCTCCATGTCAATCAGCTCTGGAGTTTAGCTTTGAACTACAAGTTTCATGTCATGCCTGTTACACTAAAAGCAAAAACTGAACCCATCTGCCTTTGTAGAAGTCTTCACTGAAGCTTCCTGGCTGCAGATGAACAAGCTGGTGGATATTTGCAAAAGCTTTATTTGCCTTCCATTGCCTGTCTTTTCATATTATTATATTTTTTCAGAAACCCATGTACTAACATTTTACATTAGTTGTAATTAGCACAAATATGTACCAAACAGGCATGCTTTCAGGAAATTAGGTTTAGCCATTTCTCCCTGACACGAGCCTTGAAAGGAAATGTTCTTTTGATTTTGCATGCTACACAACGCAGAATAGCCACTAATGCTCACTCGATTGTGTGCTTTACACCTGTTCAGCACTTGACGTGGTAAAGCAAACGTCATTATCAGTCCAACTAACAAAACCACCTTGTTCTTTATGATGAGATGAAAAGATTTTTTCCCTCCAATGTACACATAAAAGGAACAATTCTAGCTTAGACATATCATTGCTTCTACCAAGCATTAGTAAAGGTGGCAATAATGTTAGTAGTTAAATTGTCATTTGGAAAAAACTTCTTTGTACTATTTTTTTTTAAAAAAAATCAGAACTGGTAAAGAAACTGCTAATGAAAGTAATTGAGTTTCAAGTTGTAAATGTACATAATTGTATTTTGGGAGTCTCACACTCATATATGGAAAGGATTTAACATTATTTTAATCAGCTAGAACAAATCTAGTCTGAACATTTTCCAGAATCCATGCACAAATCGGTGTTAGTCAGCTTGATCATAGGGACAGATTCACACAACAGTCATTGCGCTTGTGACCATTTCTGCACCCAGTTCTAGCATCTCATCAAGAATGCATTCATGTGACTAGTGATTCAGTATAAGCTGACCCAGAAGTAACCCCAGCAAAAAAATACCAAATCAGTTGAAATAAGCCTCATCTACTATCATCACAGGTTACTCTTTAGAATTGGCCTTAGGAAGAGTTTTGATAGAGGTCTACCCAAGGTAAGTGCAATTGCTCACATTCTTTGCATCCCTCAGTCATTTATTTCCCCAATCAGTGGTTCACTCCTCAAAATAATTGTGTTATCTCTGCACGTGGCAGGAGCAGTTGTAGAAAAACTGGAAGAGAAATTAACTTACAAATATATTCTGACGACCAACGTACATGTGCATATATATGCATGTATGTGAGTAATGTAAGAAGAGGGAGAAGAAGAGAAAGTGCTTAGATGAATTTTTATATTGGAAGCCATTTAAAAAGTATTATTTCAGAGATCATAACAATCAAAAATAGTCTTTTGATTTAGGTTGATCACATCACATATGTAGGCCCTCATTGGACATTGTAATGATGATCATGTATCTTGAATGTTACTTCATTGCTGGAGATGCTATCTTTTAAAAACTTTTTGGCTTTATTTGCTTTACAGTTAGGTTGATCAAAATGGCAGAAGACCCAGTATCAGGGAGTTGGAAACCAACAACACTATCCGAAAATGCTAGCAATAATATAATTCCCATGCATGAAGCGGCTCAGGTATTTTTTTATGCTGTTGTTGTTATTGTTGTTGTTATTTACAACTCTGTATGTGATTTGGTTACTTTCATATATCCCTAACAATCTTCCCCAGTCTGGTGAATCTTCCATAAATATTGGACGTGAAATCCAGTAGAACATTCTAAAATATGGAGCTATTGTGGGAATTTCTGAAGTACAACTCTCACCATCCCTCACTACGGATTATGCTAAGTAGAGTTGTAGTTTCTAAGCCACTAAATTCCCCACCCAATTTAATCTACAGTGACCAACCCAATGTGCTGTTGTTTTATTATTTTTTTGTAGAAAAAAAATTCTTTGTAGAAAAGAAGAGAGTTGAGCTTGATCTCTGTGACTCCATGAACACTTCTGTATAGTTTCTTGGGAGGTGGAAAGAAATATGCAGCGCTTTTAAAGGAGGCAAATTTATGCTTTGGATCATTAGAAAAGATTGACCCTAACCTGGTTCTGATAACATAATGGCCTCATATAACTCTATGGAGTTGTTACATCTAGAATATGGTGTACAGTACATATTCTAGTCACCATATCTCAAGAGGACTATTATGTCGTTGGAAGATGGGGAAAGGATAATCTAGGAGATGAGGGGTTTAAACAACTTCCCCTGTGAGGATAGGATGCAGTGATTGGGACTGTTTAGCTCGGAGAAATGCACAAGAAGATATGACTAAGGGGCATAAAAGTGTGCATGGTTGAGAGAAAGAAGTACTCCATATCCTATAACATTAGTCTAGAGACTGTTCTAATGAAAATGCCTAGCAGAGGATTTAAAATAGATGCTTTTCTACTGTTTGTACTGCTTATGGACATGTTATTGGCTGCTAGTTTAGAAGTCCTTAAAAGCAGCTTTAATTATTGGCTGCTGCCTGTTAACATACTAGATTCATGGAACTGACTATGGAAGAAGAGACTTGATACTCTATTTGCTAGATGCTTCTTGTGAATCATTCCTGAAATGGAATATTCACTAGATCAGGCGTCTCCAACCTTGGCAACTTTAAGGCTTGTGGACTACAACTCCCAGAATTACTCAGCCAGCAAAGCTCCCAGAATTCTGGGAGTTGACGTCCACAAGTCTTAAAGTTTCCAAGGTTGGAGACCCTGGGACAGATGGTTCTAGTGATGAAAGATTGCCATTCTCCAGGATGCTTTTTCAACTTCCCAGTCTGCTACGGAACCCTAGTGTTCCCATCTGTCTCACTTCTACGAGGTCAGACTATGTACTGTTAGTGATTTGGTTATTTTTGAGTTATGAGTTACTCCGGGGTAATATATACTATGAGCTGTGGTGGTGTAGTGCAGGGGTGGATTCCAGCCACCATTACTACCAGTTTGGCGCCCGGAAATTTTTGCTTCTCACGTGTACGCATTCGCGCTTAAAATGATCTGCGCATGCGCACATTAAAAATGGAATAAAAATTACATTTTTTCAATTAAGATTGCTCTGCGCATGTGCAGAAGAGAAAATCAAGATGGTACTGCCAAGGATAGAACCGGTACAGTTACGTGTCCGCCGGAGTTACTACCTATTCGGCCGAACCCGACCAAATAGGTAGGAACCCACCTCTGGCGTAGTGGTTAGAATGCAGTACTGCAGGCTAATTCTGCTCTACTGCCAACTGCCAGCAGTTTGGCAGTTCGATTCTGCTCGGTTCAAGCATGACTCAGCCTTCCATCCTTCTGAAGTTGGTAAAGTGAGGACCCAGATTATTGGGGGCAATGTGCTGACTCTGTAAACTTGTTTAGAGAGGGCTGAAAAGCACTGTGGATGGCATATAAGTCTAAGTGCTATTGCTATTGTAGCAGTTTAATACACATAGTCCTCAACTTACAACCACAATTGGTACTAGAATTTCTGTTGCTAAGTGATGTGGTCATTAAATGATGTTATGGCCATTTTTACCACTGTCATTAAGCAAATCACACATTTAAATGAATCCTATGATTATTAAATGAATCAAGTGTTAACAAAGCTGGGTTCCCCAATGGACTTTGATTGTCAGAAGCCACCTGAGAAAGTTGCAAATTACAATTATGTGACTGCAAGACTTTGCAAGCATCAAAAGCATGAGCTGCCAGTCTCCTGAATTGTATATCCGTCCTGAAATTGGGAAATTCACAGCTTGTGGGTTACCTACCTCTATCTTGAATGGAAAGGGGCAAAGTGATCTTCATGTTAAACTTCAACATCAAAATAGTACAACAATAACACTGTATTTCCTGAAACTAGCTGTGAAACGGATTAGTGATAAACCCAATCCTGCTCCATGTTTTTAAGCAGGGGTAAATAGTATCAAGACAAACTCTTAAATTGCAGTTATAAACCACAAAACTTTCTTCTACTATCACTCTTCAAAGAAATTGGATTACAGCTTATTTTATCTGTCATATGGGCATAGAACAGAAGTGAGCATAGGTCAGATTAATGTATCTAAAAACAATTAGAACCTCAGACTTCATAAACCAGCATATTTATCAACCGCTGTTCTTGTCCGGACATAATTCAACTGTTAAACTACTCTTGCTCAATTTGGTGCCATTATTAGAATTAAATTATGGAACAATTTCCTCCAGATTGATACCCATCAGACAAAATTTTACTTAGAATTAAATCTCACTGAGTTCATAACTTTTGAAAATTGAAAAGAAATTAGGACAGATGGTTGTTACTAATATTATTTCTTGATTTCTCCTCAGGATGTTTTAGATTCTGGAGCCACCAGTGGCATTGTACAAACAAAGAAACAGCTCCATTGAACAGATGCGAGGAACACGCTCAGGGACCTCTGGCTGAGTTAAAAACTTCAGGAAGACGAATATGTGCTTGTCCTCCTCAAGGCATCCTTGCCAGAATAGCAACAAACGGTGAGGGGGGGGGGGGAATGAAGAAAAAAAGTCCCCGTTTTCTGTAGAGCATATTTATTTGATGTATTTTAATCTGTTTTAGAATAGTCAGCATGGGAAAGTTGCCCTGAAGAAAATGTGACTTGCCCTTCGGCCTTCTTACCATTCATGCTGGGTGTGCGTGCAGAAAATTATAGGAGTAATAGAATATATCATTCCAGTGCCTTTCTTCCACACCCACTTCTTGTCAGCCTTATCTTCCTATTAGCTGTTTGACTTACTCATAGGTTAATGATGACTAGTGAAATTGCAAATTCTACCCTATAGGAAAGTATTGATTATTCACAATGCTGGTTCCTTGGGCGATGAAAATAGTCTCTAATAAGTCGGACTCTCTTGAGTCTGAGTAGAAAGTTATTTAGGCTACTGAGTCCAACTAGTCTTGGAGTTCCATTTTTGCAACCCCCTGCTTCTTCCCAACTATTCTGCAAAGACTGATAATCTGACTGATGAAAATCAACAGCATATATTCTTGCAATTTGAGGATGGAGTGTTATAACATATTGTTCTGTGAACTCTAAAATCAGCACAACACTATTAAAGCAAGGGGGTGAAAGCTGGGATTAATTGTCAACCTTTCCCAAAAAAAGTTTGCAAAATCATATATCTTATTTCACATTATCGTTCCACACCCTTTGTGTCATTGCTAGATACACCAGCCTTTAGCTCCCCCCCCTAATATATTCAATACGTATAGCAGTCATCATCACCTTTCCCCAATTTTCTGTATTACATATTCTGATTGGGTAGACATGCACTGGGTATTCTAGGCCAAGGCAAGAGTGTCAGGGTAGAGTGTTAAAAATCTTTACCCATGAAGCCCTGCCTTCTTTTTTGTGTGTCACATGGTCACATCATGATCTTTTGACTCCCTTCCCATGGATGCCTTGGCCAAGGGCAATACTTTTAATTTTATGATGAAGAAATAATGGATGATTAACACAATTACTCCTCAGTCATACATTTAATTACTTTTGCCCCTTTGAAAATTACAATTTGATAAAAGTTACATTTACTCTATGCTCCAATTTCTCCAACTTACTGGATTGTGCAGATTTATAACCACAAAAGGGAACATTTAGCAAAATTAGATTGGTTTTAGAAGCGCAGGTTTGCTTTTTCCAATTTTTTGTTTATAAATCATAATCTACATGCAGTTTAGCAATAAATAATTAAAAATAAATAATCATCCTTTACACATTAATATAAATTCTGAGCAATGTTTTCAATATGTTTACATAGTTTACACTTTTTTCTTCTTCCAGTGGTAGCAGTAGCATTGATCTGGGCTGTGATCTGGTCTATTACAACCAACGAAAGTCTTCCTGGTGGGAGCCTCTTTGGATTTTTAGTCCTCTATTTTTTTGCTGTAATTGGTGGTAAAATTATGGGATTAATTAAATTTCCTGGTCTGCCTCCCCTCCCTCCTCTTTTGGGTAAGTATGTTTTTAGACAGGCTGTGTCTTTTCACATTTAGATTGGTTGTTGAAATAAAGAATCCATTGTGAAATTGCAATATAGTACAAATTTATATCATTAAGCTATAATTTATTGTAAAATGCAATGTTATTTGGTGAAGATATTTTAATTACTGAGAAAGTACTTGTTTTTATTTATTTTTTATGTATTCATTAAATTTATACACTGCCCATATCATTATCCAAAGGAATGGGTGGTTTTTGGTTGCTGTTTCATTTTGTGTTTTGGGATGAAATTAATTGGAATAACTCCTATAATAGGGAATTTAAAATAAATAGTTATAAGTGGACTTTAAAATGATAAATCTTTGTAGTACAAATTAAAAAGCAACAGCTCAATTTACAAAAATGTTTCAATTACTAAAATAAGTATTCATCCTGATCTTTAAATAATTTGATTATTGATTATACTCTTTATCAACTAATATATTTTTTCAGTTTACAGCTTCAATCTGTGCCCGTTCCCCTAACAATTTCTGTAGGGAGCCATCATTGGCATGCAGCTTGCAAATTATTTAAATTAATTTGTGTTTTTAATTATTCCTTTGTCTGATTTCATTTTGTTCTGGGCCCAGGGGTGGTTCAACTTACAATGCAGCAAGTACTTCACTTTTCAAAAGTTTTTGAATCCCATTTGGTGTTTAACCCTAACTGTAACCCAGAAATAAATAAAATAACAAAATAATGACCCATAAGCTAAACATGTTTGCATGTGAATTAGACATACACCAAAAACAATTCAAAACAAACCCCCTAAGGGCAGCTTGTGGTGTGCTATTCTAGTTTAGCCTGTTGTGTGAATGCAGTCATCATCATTCAGTCTATCCTGTGACAGCAGCTTAAAAATTTTGTGATTACAACTCTGTGTGATTGATTTATAATTTTTGATGATTAGCCTCTAATCATCAAAGAATGTATGTTCACACAACATGCAAATGCATGCTACTAACCATAGTTTTCTGAATAATACAACTATATTTTGGCTTATCATGATTAGATTTAGCACATTTGCTACCTCTCAGAATGTGGATGATGTCCCACATCATACTAAATAATAACTTATTTAACCATAGTGCATAAACTTATATTTATAAAGTCTCAATGGCTAGTTTTACATAATATGTAGTACAAACCAATTATTGTGTAGCACAGAGTCTAGATCAGACAAACATGGTTTAATGCTCAGTATCTTTTCATCTAATTAGCCGTATGGAATTGTTAAATTTATGAAAGAAATTTGGTGGAATACAAATTTGTACATATTTATTCAGGAGGAAAGCATTTTCTGTGCCGTTCATAGATCAAGAAATGGGACTCTTTATAAGGTTGCAGGAGTATGACTCTGACTATATGATCACAGGACAACTGTTGCCTTCTTAAATGTTTGGTTCAAGCAGTGTACAGGAAAACATCTTTGAAGGCTCTGGACTTCAGAGCAAACGTTTCAGACTTTGGAACTGCCAATTGTGTCAATTAATAATATGCACCTTTTGCCTCCTGTTTAGGAATGTTGCTTGTTGGATTTCTTCTAAGAAATATCCCATGGGTCACTGACATAGTCCTGATCAATGTGAAATGGGGAGCCATCCTTAGAAGTATTGCTCTCGCGATCATCTTGGCCCGGGCTGGCCTTGGCCTTGATCCAAAGGTGGAGTATCAAAGGGTCCTTGCTTAATAAATGCAAATGCAACAAATGTGACTAAATTCTGATAGATTGATTGAACTAGGTCACCATTTGGTTAACCCTGGCTTATTGAGAAACAAAAGTGGCTCAAGCTGCAAAATAGTTTAAGGCATAGAGCATCCCTAAATTGCATTTTTCAAAATCTCTGTAGTCCTCTCGTAACATACCGTATTTTCAGAGTATAAGGCACACCTTTTTCCCTCAAAAAAGGGGGAAAATCTGGGTGCATCTTATACACTGAATACAGCATTTTTGGCCTCCCAAAACCCCGCCTCCTTCACCAAAATGACTGTGCATAGCCTTTAGGAGGCTGCTCCTGGGGGCTATGGAGGGCAAAAATAAGTGAAAAATGGGCTGGGTTTTTTGCTCGTTCCCCCCCCCCCCCCCAGCAGCACTCTATAAGCTTCCTAAAGGCTATGCATGCAATTTTTTGACAAAAACAGGCTGTTTTTGCTTGTTTTTACTTGTTTTTGCACCACCACCCAGCCCCTAGGAGCACTCCACAAGCCTTCTAAAGGGTATGCATGCCCTTTTTTGACAAAAACGGGCTCGTTTTCACAAAAAATGGGCCTTTTTTGGGAGGTCTGCAGAGTGCAAATTTTTTTCTAATTTGCCTATTCATAATCTTAATACATCTTATACTCCAGTGCGTCTTATACTCCGAAAAATATGGTAAACACCCACTGGCTTGGTTCCCAATGAAAACAATGGTGCCAGGTCTCAAATTGCCTTAAAATTGTTTTAAGAAACAAAATACACCCTCTTTCTTTAGAAAGCCTCACCCAATACTAAAATCCTAGGTTCTCTTATGTATATTTGATAAGGCTCTACCCTCTTTTGCCTGGTTTCCTACTTAATGCAATTCAAATTCTCCCAAAAATTCACACACATTTTAGCTACCAAGTCCACATTCAGATAATTGTAAATTATAATTTACAACTCTACCAATTGGAGTTATATGACACACATGGTGATTTAACTAATGAAATATTCATATAAGGTGTGACCCATGTCCTCAACTCAGATTAGTTTGGAACCACTTTTCCTCTAGTACAGTGGCAAAATGCTCCTTCCAACCAAACTTTCTTTGTGACATTTGGTGTTTTTTTTTTCTTTAAATGTGGAAGGAATATTTTGTGGATAACATTTAACTGCAAGGAGAACCTAAATGCCTCAATATTCCCCATGTAGTGTTTTCCTGAAATGTCAGGTATGATTTCCAGAATTTCAAGCCCAGTGTATGTAGTCCCAGGACATGTATAAGAAGAACACTGTATCAATCCTGACCCTGTTTATCAGTAGTTTGAGAGCTATAATGCCTCTGCTAGAGCAGGGATATTATCCTTAAGTGCAAGAAGTGAACTGTTTATCTATAAAAGGGTTATTTGGGAATTTTGACCTAGAATGTGAGGTCTTGGAAAAACTTTGTAAAGAAAACAAAATTAGGGTTCCTTTCAGTGGATCTTGACACCTGACACATCCATGTGAGTTTCTTGGCAACAGATTGCTATTATCCTCTTCTGATAGAGTAGCTATGCTTGTGGTATTTGTTTTTTTTTTTAAAAAAAAACACTTCATTTTGTTATGTTCTGGGATTTGTCCAACATTACTTACTTTCTGAGATCAGCCAGAAATATCAAAACTGTTTGGTCATATGTATTGATATTCAGGGTAATGATCAGTTTTGCCTTTAACTGAAATTAAGTCTATTTCTGATCCCTATTCACATAGAAATTTTTAATTTCATTCAGAGGACACACAAGCTTTGATTTACAGTAATGAAACATGATTAGTTTGATGATTAGATATTCCTACCATTTCTTCTTTTCCTAGATGAGTGTGAAAAATCAGAAACTTCTGCTTTTCACTGAGATAAGCTGACATCTGAACCCTGAAGAGTGAGTTTAGAGTTTTAGAGTTTTTTAGAATTTGTAGGCCGCCCTTTTCCCTGAGGGGACTCAGGGCGGCTCACATAAAACCGGGAAAGGGGAATACAGACAATCAAGATAGAAACATATAATAAATGGTAGGCACATACATTCATCATTCGGGAGGGGCAACTATCCTTATCCCCAGGCCTGACGGGCGAGCCAGTTCTCAAGGCTATGCGGAAGGCCCTGGACGGTGGAGAGGGTACGAATCTCCACGGGGAGCTCGTTCCAAAGGGTCGGGGCTACTGCTGAAGGCCCTCCTCCTTGTGGTTGCCAGCCGCACTGGCTGGCCGATGGAATACGGAGGAGGCCTAGTCTATGGGATCTTATTGGTCGCAGGGATGTAATTGGCAGAAGGCGGTCTCTCAAGTATCCAGATCCACTGCCATGTAGGGCTTATGGGTGATTAATAGCACCTTGAAGCGCATCCGGAGATCGACAGGCAGCCAGCGCAGCTCGCGGAGGATAGGTGTTATGCGGGTGAATCGAGGTGCACCCGCAATCACTCGCGCGGATGCGTTCTGCACTAGCTGAAGTCGCCGGATGCTCTTCAAGGGCAGCCCCATGTAGAGCACATTGCAGTATTCCAGCCTAGAGATCACAAGGGCCCGATGACTGTTGTGAGAGCCTCCCGATTCAGGTAGGGTCGCAACTGGCGCACCAGGCGAACCTGGGCGAATGCCCCCTGGTCACAGCCGTTAGGTGGTGGTCAAATGACAGGGTGGATCCAGGAGGACTCCCAAGTTGCGAACCCTCTTGAGGGGTGTAAAATTGACCCCCCAGCCTGAGTGGTGAATATTAGTCAAATCTTTGGGAGGAAAACACAACAGCCACTCGGTCTTTTCTGGGTTGAGCACAAGCTTGTTAACCCTCATCCAGTCCATAACGGCCTCAAGGCCCCGGCCCATCACATCTACGCTTCATTGAGTTGGCACGGGGCGGACAGATACAATTGAGTATCGTCCGCATATTGATGGTATCTAATCCGTGCCTGCGGATGATCTCTCCAGCGTTTCATGTAGATGTTGAATAGTAGGGGGGATAAGACCGAACCCTGAGGCACCCCAAATTGAACTATGGCAACCTCTACTATTTAGCTCATAACACTATATAAACTCCTCTATATTTAGTTTTATCTCAGTTTCATAAATTTAAATTAAAATTGATTTCCTCAATCAGTGATAAGTAAATCTATTTTAGAACTTTAGCAATATAGTGGATCTAAAGCTCAAGCATTTTCTTCGAAACTCCATCTGTTAGTCATGCAAACTGGTAGGAGCTTACCTTAGCCTTTTAAGATTTAATTGCCATGATACTAAGGCTGTGCAACAACTATGTCACTTTATTGATAAACTCATGTAATATATTATCTGAATCTAGACCATGGATCCAGTTGTAGATGCCTTAACCATAACCTGTAAGCAAGTTTTCAATTAATGTATCTTAACCTAGGCTCCTCATGTCAATTAGGCCAATTAATCTGTATTGACCTTTCTTTTCTGGCTTCTGGCCCAAAAAAATTGGAACTAGAATAAATGTAAAATGTTGGGGTCCTTTTTCCTGATTTTTTTTACTTTGTTATATTAATTAAGACCATATGCCAAATTTTACTTAATGCATTATGCAAATATATTACTGTGGCATGCTAAATATTATAGGTCTTAGCAGCCTGAGCCAGCATTTGCATGGTGAAGGAAGATGAAAACTGTAGTTCAGCTATGTCTGGAGTGCTACAGTTTACCTGTTCCTGCTTTTTGCAAAAGCAAAACCATTGCAAATTGAGCACATAAGAGAAAATCCTGAGTTCTACCACCTTTTATAAAGCAGCATGCTCACTAGATAGGGATTTCATACAGATGGGAAAAAAAAAACCAGTTGGGATCCCTGTGTTTATTTGTGGCCACCTAGTAGATACCCAGATTTTTTTATGGCAGCCCCATCACTGTGTAGAGCCAGTTTGGTGCAGTGGTTAAGGCATCAGGATAGAAACTGTTCTAGTTTTGCTTTAGGCACGAAGCAAGCTGGGTGATCTTAGGAGAGTCACTTCATTTTATCCCAAGAAGGATGCAATGACAAACCACTTCTGAAATCTTGCCAGGAAAACTTCAGGGATTTAGCCATTAAATCTCCAGAGGTCAGGAGTGACTCCAAGGCATACATTAATAATAAATAAAATAAATAATAAATAAAATAAAATGTAATATATTGATCGCAATACCTTAACACAGCTTGACCAAGAGGAAACATAGATGCTGATCCCAAGGTTTCTGATCTCTAGATCCTTAGTTCCATGCACCCTTTTTCTATCTTCATTGCTTCTTATTTGAGTAATTCAATTATACGCCCTCCATTAGATATGTGCCCCAGTGCGTATACATAATTTAAAGTAACAAATAACCAACAGACATACACAGCAGAAAAGAAATTATTAAAACGTAGTCCTTAGGAGGGTATTCAGATAACCAGAACAATCAAAAACTGTCTCATAAAACCTGGGAGCAAGTCCTGAGTGATTGCCAAATAGAGCAAATCTCATAGGCCCTACATAAGGTTTTCTTCTGTGGTCTTCAAAACATTTAAAAATCAATTCCACTGACTTGCAAATGCATTTATCTTGCAGGCGCTGAAAAACTAAAGGCTGTCTGCTTTAGATTAAGCTTGGGACCCTGCCTAATAGAAGCATGTACAGCGGCAGTCATATCTCATTTTCTCATGCACCTGCCATGGCAATGGGGATTTATGCTTGGGTAAGTTCCTCTTCCAACTCAAAAATTGTATTTTGTTTTTCTTTCCTTTTATGGGCCGAAACTGTCTTTCCTATTCCATGAAGTCATGGTACAGTGCAGGTGTCACATCTGATTTAGTTTGATTATGCTGTAAAACATATGTTCTTGTCATACCGCAGAGGATTAGAGTAGAATTTGAAGCCCTGATCCATAAATAGATCTGGAATTTGCGAAGTTGCATATTAGTGAGAGAAAACCTATGTTAAATCATCATTAATTCAAAGGAAAATTTAATCCTGTTCAGAAGTCTTTAAAAACATCTCGCTATGATGTATTAGCAACAATTTCTTAATAACCATGACTGGATGGTTCACTAACATGCGGAACCACAAACTGGTGTAGTGTAACCTTGAAGTGCTTAGATTAGAATCAGAAAGATTCAGCTTCTAGTTCATTTTCAGCCCCAAAAGCACTCTGGGTATCTTTCAACTGAATTTATCTCACAGAGTTATTTTTCTGTGGGAAAATAGAAGAATGGATTGTTATGTATAGCACTTTAAGGTCCTGGATCAAAGGTAGATTACAAATAATCAACAACTACTTTGGTTTACAAAATCCAATAGTTGGGCTCATACATTAAACCAGAATAACAGTTATGATCTACAGTGCTATATTATGTCAATCCAAGGTGCTTCAAGGAATCAGTCTATATACTTAACATAAAACATTACCTTCCATCTTGACTATTGCAATAGTTTCTGCATGGAGTGGCCTTGAAAACTATCTGAAAGTTTCATTTGGTTAAAAATGCAGGAGCCCCGTGGTTTTGTGCAGGCCTACACTTGCAGATGCATCATTTCCCTTGCGGGAGCTGCATTGGCTACCGATTTGGTTCCAGATCCAAGTCCATGTGCTAGTTGTCACCTTCAAAGACCTAAATGGCTTGGGATCAGATCTACCCAATCCATTAGAGCAGGGTGGCAGGGAATACTTCCTAAGGAGAGCCATCTGATGGCAGCAGGAAGGGCTTTCTCTGTGATGGCTCCCTTCCTGTGGAACATCCTTGCAGAGATAAGATTGGTCCCCACCTAGGCACTCTTTCCCAAGGCCCTGAACATATAGTTCTGCCAACTGGCCTGGGGATCCAGAATAGCATGGTTCATTTAATTTTTGTCAGGAGGGTAGGGGTTCTTGCTGTTTGTATTGTTTATGTGTTGGGATTTTATCCTTGTAACCTGCCTGGAGTCACTGGAAGGTGAGTTGGGCAACCATATACACTTTCATAAATAAAATTAGTACTTTTATACTGGTTTTTTCAACTCACAACACAGTTCTTCAGTTTTCTTTTTCTCCTGTAAATTGCAATTCCTACTCTGATTGTGAAAAGTGGAAGAGATAACTACAAATTGATGTAACTAAAAGTTGATTTGTGTGTTCAGGTTTGTCTTAGGTGCTGTGTCTCCTGCAGTTGTAGTCCCCTCAATGTTGGTTTTACAAGCAGGGGGATATGGTGTTGACAAAGGTGTCCCAACTTTACTAATGGCTGCAGGAAGTTTTGATGACATTCTGGCTATCACAGGCTTCAACACCTGCTTAGGGATAGCATTCGCTTCAGGTACCTGTCTATTCTATTGATAAGTCACATCCAAGCCATCTGTTTTTGTCATAATGCTAGTTTTTCCAAAACAAGCAATATCCTTTGTATATGTAAAAAACCTTTCATGCTGATTTTATGCCAAAATCTTTATTTGTCACACAATAAAATTCATAAAATGGGAAAATTGTACCTGTGGTCAGGATGAACCTGAGACCTTAGTGCACATTTCTTTACTATGTTCCACATATACTTCACATGCATGCCCACCGCTCGTGCAAATGAAGAACGTGTGCAGGCGCTCACTCACTGCTCACATAAGGAGGATGCCAGCCATGCTTATAAATGTTAGCTGCGGTAATCCATTTGAATCCTCTTTTTCTGCTTTGCCAAAACAGGCTCCACCCTTGCAAATGTCTTTCGAGGTATATTAGAAGTTGCAGTGGGTATAGCAGCTGGTGGACTTTTGGGAATTTTTATTCGTTACTTTCCCAGCAAGGATCAGGTAAGAAGAGAAAATGTAGCAGTACTTTTGAAATGTATCAGTCTGCTGTCTGTTGAAGCATGAGAAGGAACAACACATTTAAAACCAACTCCCTGTCACACTTTAGTTGGAATAATAGGTATAATAAATGTATCTGGCAGAGTTGCAAATGCTTTGATCAGAAGAGTGCTTTGGACTTGTGCAAATAACAGCACAACACCACTTCACTATTCATTGAAGTTGTTGATCTTTGTTCAAATGTTTGAAAATAACACTACAGAGTTAACTCTTTAAAACAGTGGTATCTTTTTACAGATTCAGACACCTGGAAAAAAATTGGGCTGCTTCAATAAATAGAAGAGAGGTGTTATAGAGGTAGGTCCTCAACTTGCAACCATTCGTTTAGTGATTGTTCAAAGCTACAATGGCTCTATAGTGACTTATGACCAGTTTTCAAACTTACAGCTGTTGCAGCATTCCCATGGTCACACAATCAAACTTTGGATGTTTGGCAACTGGCATGGATTTACGATGGTTGCAGCATCCCGAGATTCTGGGATTGTCATTTGCCCTTCTTAGGAAGCTTCTGGCAAGCCAAGTCAATGGGGGAAAACAGATTCGCTTAAAATCTGCCTGATTCACTTAACAACTAGGGGCAAAAAGGCCATGGGTCACGACTCATTAACTGTCTTGCTTTTGGGGCAATTTTGGACTCAATTATGGTTGTACGTTGAGGGCTACCTGTATTTGTATGAGTTTCAAATAGTTTTTCCAATTTCTTTTTGAAGCAAGTACAACAGATTTCTAGTATATTAATTTTAAAGAAAAAGTAAAGATTGCTTGAACTGAACTGAGGACCTATACAGTTTCTTTGCAGCATTCTGAAAGTAGTTTGCTTTTGTTTTAATTCAACATTTTTTTCAACCACTTCCCTATCCAGAGGTAACCCTTCTTAACTTTATATTAGACAAGGTCTACAAAATTTCCCAAGTATTACAGACCATACAATTCCAAAATATTGTATTCTTTTCAAAGTTTCTTGTCAAGTTTGGATTGACATTTATGAATCATGTCTCTTGCTTTCTCCAATTTCTTTCCCTAGACATATCTTGTATGGAAGAGAGCATTCTTATTATAGGCTTATCAGTGTTTGCAATTTTTAGCAGTATGTATTTTGAGTTCCCTGGATCTGGAGGACTGTGCACAATTGTCTTGGCATTTCTGGCTGGTTTATCATGGTCTGATGAAAAAGTGAGTATTTAATTATCATGTAGCCAAAAAGTCACCTTGATTCCATATGAGAGTTTATAAATATTCTGGCAAGTTGAAAGTGTAAAAAATACTTCAACTTGGTTCCATATTTTAGTCATTTCTTTGTGAGCTATTTTGAAGTTCCCTGTCCTATGATTTGTGGGTATTTAAAAAAAATTCTACAGATTTGAGGGTTTCTTTGACTCTGCCATCTTCTTCCTTTAAATGTATCCTGACATAAGCAGTGACGTTCAGTTTTTGATTTTAAAAAAAGAGGAAATGGTGCTAATATTGCATCATAGTATACAGTGATTCTTAACTTAGTAGATTATTTTTTATCCCCATTCAACCAAAGCAAATGTTCTGGGAAAAAATATGAAGCTAGTGTATGTCTCTACTGAATACCTTGTTTCCCTGAAATAAGACCTCCCGGTAATAAGCCTAATCAGGCTTTTGAGCCCATGTGCTAAAATAAGCCCTCCCCCAAAAATAAGCTCTCTGAAACATTGCAACACAGCAGCGACCATGAAGTGACCACACTTGCTGCCTCCTGCACCTCAAAAATAATAAGACCTCCCCAAAAATAAGGCCAAGCACTTTTTGGGAGGATCAAAAGATAATAAGACCCTTTCTTATTTTCAGGGAAACACGTTATTATGGTATTATGAATAAAAAGGATGGGATAATAATGAAAAATGAATTAATTGAATATTAGGTGTGAGAAAAGGATGGGAAAAGAACTACCATCTTTTTACTTCTATAGTATGCTATAGAAATAACTAAAGATAGTATTGCCTTAAATTGTGTTTGTGGTGAGGGTATTCCCCCTAAAAGGAGGAATATTTATAATTTCAAAGCTCCTATTAAATTATTAGAAGAGTCCTTAATATCTTAATATTTGAAAGATGTGATGTCATCTTTATAATGATAGAATCACTTCCTAAGATGAGAGCAAGAACACGGCACATTTGATTGGATCACTTAATTTTTTGAAAATCTTATTTAATAATATGAAAATAATTAAGTATGTGTTATATATGTTCTGCATGAATGTACAGTACTGTGCAACAAAATGCATTGCTTTTTTTACAGAAAGAGGTAGAAAAAATTATTAAGGTTGCATGGGAGATTTTCCAACCTTTTCTTTTTGGTTTGATTGGCGCTGAAATATCTGTCGCATCTCTTGATCCTCAAACAGTTGGTAAGTCTTCCACTAACAAGTTGGCATTTATGCATATTGTCTTTGGAGGGGTTCGTTATCAGAAGGAAAATTATGCCATTTAGGTGTTGAAGGGATTCTTTTCTTAATACCAGAAATAATCAAATCTATTTCTTTGTTGCAGGATTTTGCATTGCCATACTGGCTGTTGGATTGATAGCCCGAGTTACAGCAACGTTTGTATTGGTCTTTTGTGCTGGTTTTGAGCTGAAAGAGAGAATATTTATTGCATTGGCTTGGATTCCCAAAGCTACTGTGCAGGTATACTGTATTTTTATGGCAGATTTCTGTCTTCTGGAAATAAAATTATTTGAATACACCGATCCCAAGAAGTTAGTAAGACCACACCTAGAGTACTGCATCCTGTTTTGGTCACCGCACTATAAAAAGATGTGGAGACTCTAGAAAGAGTGCAGAGAAGATCAACCAAGATGATTAGGAGACTGGACGCCAAAACATACGATGAACAGTTACAAGAACTGGGCATGGCTAGTCTAGTGAAGAGAAGGGCCAAGGGAGACATGATAGCAGTCTATCAATATTTGAGGGGCTGCCACAGAGAGGAAAGTGGTCAAGCTATTTTCCAAGGCACCTGAAGGCCAGACAAAGAATAATGGATGGAACTGATCAAGATTCAACCTGGAAATAAGGAGAAATTTTCTGACAATGGAACCGAAGTTGCCTTCAGAAGTTGTGGGAACTTCATCACTAGAAACTTTCAAGAAGAGACTGGACTTCCATCTGTCAGAAATGGTGTAGGGTCTCCTGCTTGGATGGGAGGTTGGACTAGATGACCTACAAGGTCCTT
Source organism: Thamnophis elegans (assembly GCF_009769535.1). NCBI lineage: Eukaryota > Metazoa > Chordata > Lepidosauria > Squamata > Natricidae > Thamnophis > Thamnophis elegans. The sequence goes on along the minus strand of NC_045549.1, from coordinate 22,065,524 downwards.
CCATTCTCTTAATCTGTTAAAAAGTTGAATGGAACAGAATGGAATTGGGTTGAGTTAAGTTGAATACTTTATTTGGCCAAGTGTGATTAGCCACACAAGGAAGTTTTTCCCAGTATGGAAGCATTCAGTGTACATGCAAATAAATACAGGTAGTCCTCGACTTACAACCTAAGACCAAATTTTTGTAGCTAAGTGAAACATTTGTCAAGGGAGTGTTGCCCCATTTTATGACTTTCTTACCACATTTGTTAAATGAATCACTGTAATTGTTATTAATATGGTTGTTAAGTGAATCAGGCTTCTCCATTGACTTTGCTTGTCAGAAGGCTGCAGAAGGTGATCACATGACCCTGGGACACTGCAACTGTCATAAATATGAGTCAGTTGCCAAGCATCCAAATGTAAATCATGTGATTATGGAGATACTGCAACGGTCATAAGTGTGAAAAATGATCATTAAGTCACTTTTTGCAGTGCTGTTGGAACTTCAAATGGTCACTGAACAAACTGTTGTAAGTTGTGGACTACCTGGAAACATCATGATCATTATACCAATAATAGGGGGGAAGTAAAGAAGATAATAAGGATTAATAATAATAGTACAGCCACACCACTTTGTTGTCCAATAAAAGCTCCCCATCTTTTATCCAGAGCTATGAAATGGGTAATGTTGTTACAAGCATTTTATCTTTTATTTCAATGCAAGCCAAATCATTCGTAGTCAGAATTTGCAATCCCATTTTCAAATTTCCCCTTAGGAACACAGTTTTCGATAGTACTAATGCAACAGTTATACTACAGCATCATAAACATCTCCCTAAATGTAGTGAGATGATCCACCTAGATTAGAAAAGTGTATGAAATCCTAGCACTGTTGAGATGATCACAAGGCTAGATCTTCCGTGGTGGCACAGTGGTTGGAATACAGTACTGCAGCCTACTTCTGCTTCAGTTTGATTCTCACCAGCTGAAGGTTGACTCAGCCTTCCATCCTTCTGAGGTCGGTAAAATGAGGACCCAGATTGTTGGGGGCAATGTGATCCTGTATACTGCTTAGAGAGGGCTGTAAAGCACTGTGAAGCAGTTCTGTTGCTATTGCTATTTAGATATAAGATTTTCTAGAAGCAATAAGAGACTATTTGTCTGATATTGTAACTCTAGCCAAGTTCAAGACTGACTTTGGATTGTGAACTTCATCATCATCAACCTAAGGTATAGGATCTTTGTAACTCTAGGATGTTTTCAGGGTTGTCAGTATGAATGTTAAGTCACTGCAAACAAATTTTGCTTGTGTGTATAAGTGAGAGAAAGAGAGTAGGCTGACAAGAAAGAAACTGGCCTTCACACTTATCCTCTACTATTTCTTGGCATCTCAAAATTACCATTTTCTTTCTTAACCTGAGGCAGGACGGTCCAATCCAGTTGAACTTCAAAAATATGAACAGTGGTTAATAAGGCCCTTAGTAAGGCTCTTAAAGAAACATATTCTAAACCATTACTTTACTATAAATATAATCCTAGATTTGCTACTATACTCATCAAATATAGCACTCAAATTCTTACTGACTACAGTAAATCAAAATTTGAAAATATTATATGAAGGAAGAGCTAATCCCAACCAAAACAGTAACTTACAATGTAGTCCTCTTCCAAAGCAACAGTAAATAACAGAATAACAGTTGGAAGGGACCTTGGAGATCTTCCAGTCAAACCCCCTGAACAATCAGGAGACCCTACACCATTCCAGACGATGGAGCAACCACAATTTCTGAAGGCAAACCGTTCCACTGGTTAATTGTTCTCACTGTTAGGAAATTTCTCCTTAGTTCTAGGTTGTTTCTCTCCTTGATTGTTTCTTGTCTTGTTTTCTAATGCTTTCAATTTCAAATTTAATGAATTTATATGCCGCCCAATCCCGAAGGACTCCGGGCGGCTTTGAAAAATAGGTTGAACCTCTCTTCATTGTGGCAGCCCCTCAATTATTGCAACACTGATCATGTCACCACTAGTCCTTCTTTTCACTACAGTAGACAAACCCAATTCCGATCTTCATATTTTAGCTTCCAGCCCTCTAATCAGCTTTGTTGCTCTTTTCTACACTTTTTCCAGAATCTCTACAACTTTTTTATAATATGGTACCAAAACTGGATGCAGTATTCTAAATGTGGTCTGACTAAAGCTTTATAAAGTGGTACTAATATTTCACGTGATCTTAATTTTATCCCTCTGTTAATGCAACCTAAGATTGTGTTGGCTTTTTGACTGCTGTCGCACACTGCTGGCTCATATTTAAGTGACTGTTGACTTAAGTCTAGGACTCCAAGTTCTCTCTCACAGTCACTGCTATTGAGCCAGGTTTCATCTAATCTGTACCTGTTAAAATTATTTTTCTTGCCTAAGTGTAAATACTTTGAATTTCATGTAATCACTTAAAATAAGTCATAAAATCCATTTTATTAAATGGATACCAATTTAGATGCTTTTGAAAGGAGCAATGCATATTCAGTGAGAACTGGTCTCTTAATAGTTGTAGTCTTAATATCTAGGAGCTATCAATAGCTGTTGGGGAACAACAGCAGGAAGGGCTTCTTATCCACTAGTTAGCTTTTTTGGATCCAGTGCCAAAAGCGGAGGGAACGCAGAGGGGTCATGCACAGGTATGCCACACCCATAATGCTATGCACGTGACAACCTCCCCCCTCGCTTTTGGCATGGTTTTTTCACCCTCCCCAGGCTCCAGAGACTTTCTAGGAACCTGGGGAGGGCAAAAACAGCCCGCTCCGGGGACGCCCTCTGGAGGGCAAAAACAGACCTACAGGGAACCCGGAAGTTCAGGAATGGTGACTTCCGGTTTATCGGTAGGACTGGTTTTTGCCTTCAAGGAAGTTTCCAGAGATCGAAAAATGCCCTCAAAAAAAGGCTGAAATCAGCTAGCCAGCGCACACATGCACGCTGGCCAGCTAACAGGGCAACGCCTTGCGTGCCCTGACAAATGGCTCCGCATGCCACCTGTGGCAAGCGTGCCATAGGTTCACTATCACAGTATACAGTTTGATGAAACAAGCTTTTGTGCTGTATTTTTAAAATGTTTTTGCTGTGTTATCTATTCTTCCTTTTCTCTCGACAGGCTGCAATTGGCTCAGTTGCCTTAGATACAGCACGGGAGCAGGGAAATGAACAATCACAGAAATATGGAATGGATATTTTGACAGTTGCTTTCCTGGCAATCTTAATCACAGCTCCAATTGGAGCTCTAATAATTGGACTGGCAGGGCCCCTACTTCTCCACAAAACTTCTGATACCAACAGAGAAAGTCATATATATGAAGAAAGAGAAGAAATAGAAATACATGGGCCAGCATAGGGAGAGATGACGTGCAGCCCACAGATCACCTGAATTGAGACTGCTTATGAATCATGTAACATACCACAAGTAACATACAGAAGTTTAAAGGCCTATGAGATACACTGTAGATCTTCCAGATATATGTTCATATTTTTAAGATGACATCGGTTGGAGCTGTTTAGAGCCCATGTTAGCTATTAGTGGCTGGTAGCTTTTCTTTTAGTGGTTAACAGTTTATTAGGTGAAAAGATTAGTGGCTGATGAATTAGAGTATAAAGTACTGAATAAAATGAAGCTGTTGAGGATTAACAGAAACCTTTAAGATGCACTTCCTGGGTGAGAACTAGGGATTCTGATAAAGACTTCTACTCCTTCCTCTTGTGGTGGGAAAATAGTTAGGACTGAGATATAACCTGAAATTTTCTCTGAAAGACTCTGGTAGCCTGAAGTCTTCTCTGAGGGATAGGTTGGGAAGAGTGAATTAGTATAGTTAAAGTAAATTTTATACAATAGTTTTGTAGAGAATTGGAGTGTTAGATGTGTAAAGAGCGGATGACAGGCTAGAAGTGTCCTTAAGAGATAACTTATGTTTGTGGTATGCAGGTTGAATGAGATAATGGCCAGATCAATAGAGGAAAAGAATGTTGTGATGGGGACCCACTGTGGATTATGACAGGTAGAGATAGGTATTGCAGGAAGCACCAGCTTGACTACTACAGGAAAAGGGAGACCCATGTATTTGTATGGATCTCTTCTAAACCAGATATTCCAGATCAGGTGGATGAACTGCTGGGCATACTGGCCTCCAGTTACTACTTGGTACAAAATAAGACCACGTTCATTTTACAACATGGTAGATGAATGTGGTGATTTGATGTAAGTTACTGAAACATGAATGGGGGAAATTGAGGATGTAGCCCTGTTGCAAATTTGCCCTGCCAGTTATGCAACAGCTATAGCATCTTAAGGTTGAGAAGAAGGGGTTGCTATGATGTACAAAACCCTTTTGCAGTGATGAAGAGGCTGTTATGACTGGAAAAGAATGTCTTAAAGGGTATTATAGGGAGTCCTCCATGAATATCTGGATGTCATTTTAGAGATAATGTTGGGCCATCCCAAGATAGAATGTTTGAGAAGACTTTAATCTTTATTCCCTGGAAAAGAGGCTCAGTGTGTTGCATGAATTTAGGGTAACTTTGGGCCTGCCAGAAATAATCTGTGTCAATAGACTATAGCAAACACCTATTATACTTGGAGCGAATAAGACAAAACTGGAAATGGAGGACAATGATACCTATCTGCTATGATGAGTTTACTTTCTCTTCAGATTCATAGACAACCAAGGATTCCATATGAGTACTGAATTTTTTCAACTGATATTCTTCAGGACCTGGATGAATTCAAGTGGATTTCAGAGGACAACCTGGTGGATTATTCTGTTTTGTGCCTGTCTGATTTATGGATCCAACTGTTTCTGACAACTGGGGGGAGGGTACTAATATTTTATATGTTCCTTTTTATGTCCTGCACTGTTTTACATTGCCCAAATAACATATTGAAATAGGCTATACAAATTTAAAATAATTAATATAAAATAAAATATGATTTTATTGAATCAATATCCAAATGTGCCTTAATCCATCCCCCACCATGCAGTCTCAACTGTCAGTACCTATCCTTCCATCACAACTGAGGAAGTTTCTTGGGTGAGAAAGGAAACATTTTGTTGTTCTTCAAAGAAAAAAAAAAAGTCCAGTTGCCTTTTGAAAAAGCACCTTTGAGACCTAGATGACTGAGAATCTCCACATTTATCTTTTCATATATTTCTATTATATAGCTCATCTTTTCTCGGTTCCACCACAAAACCGCGGATGACAAAATCGCGCTCGCCGAAAGCGCGTACATGACGTCATCACAGCGCGACGAAAACATCACGCTGTGATCGATAAATGTAAAATAAAGCGAAAACCTTACCCTAACCCCCCCAAACCTAACCCTTAACCTAACCTTAAATCTAACCCTAAACCTTAACCCTTAACCTAACGCTAAACCTAACGCTAACCCTTAACCTAACGCTAAACGTAACCCTAACGCTCTAAACCTAACCCTAACCCTTAACCTAACCCTAACCCTAACCCTAACCCTTACCTTTATGTGAATCGGCTTGCTTTAATTTTATTTTTATTTCAATTTTTAATTTTTTTCGTCGCGCTGTGATGACGTCAAATGCGCGCTTTCGTCAAGCGCGCTTTTGTGGACCGCGGTTTTGACGGGTCACGCTTTTCTCAAGGTTAAGCTTCTTCACAGGGTGCATTCTCTACTCCCCTTCTCTGAACTGGCTTTTACTTCTCAAAATTACTATGCTGCACAGGCTTGGATAGAATATTATAATAGTGCAGAAGAGAACTGACCAAAGTGCAGTGAAATAAAACAATACTTTCTATGTTTTGAGAAATATACTAGTATTGATCCAGTTCTTTGACTCCAAGATTTTTTTCACAAGTAGTTATTAAGCATCAATCTATGTATTGTGTTTCCAAAATAAACATCTTTGTACTTGTCTCTCTTTAATTTGTATGGTGTAACTTCCACCCCATTTCACCAACCTGTCAAGATAATTTTGGATTTTGTTTTCTAGAGCCCTGTCTCAACTTCAGAGACTTTTAAGATGTGCGAACTTCAGATATGTGGCAGCTGCAAGCCCATGCACTTAAAAGTCCCTAAGATTGAGAAACACTGTCAGCATGCACCACCCCACCACTTCATTTTATATCATCCAGAAATCAAAATGCATCCCTCCCATTCTCCAAATAATTCATGAAGGAAGGGGAGAGGACCTAGGACTGCTGGGGCCCATTTGATACTTTTCGATCTGCAAATCACCGATAAGCCCCTTCTGAATACAATGTTTGAAGTGACTGCAATATTCACTTATTGATACAGTTACAAAGTTGGAAGGGACCTTGTAGGTCATCTAGTCCAACCCCCTGCCCAAGCAGACCCTACACCATTTTTGACAGATGGTCGTCCAATCTCTTCATGAAAGCCTCCAGTGATGAAGCTCCCACAACTTCCAAAGACACGCTGTTCCATTGGTTGATTGCTCTTGCTGTCAGAAAATTCCTCCTTATTTCCTTGTTCAGTTTGCATCCATTATTCCTTGTGTGGCCTTCGGGTGCTTTGGAAAATAGCTTGACCCCTTCCTCTCTTGTGGCAGCCCCTCAAATATTGTGCCTCTATCACTGTCACTCCTGGTCCTTGTCTTCACTAGACTAGCCATGTTCAGTTCCTGCAACTGTTCTTCATACGTTTTAGCCCCCATTTCCGTAATCATCCTGGTTGCTCTCCTCTGCACTCTTTCTAGAGGTCCAACTGTCTTTTTTATAGTGTGACCAAAACTGGATGCAGTACTCTAGGTGTGGTCTTACTAAGGCTTTAGAGGGAAGTATTAGTACCTCCCTTGATCTTGATTGCATCCCACTGTTAATGCAATTTAGGACTGCATTGGCTTTTTTGGCTGTCCCAAGCTTATATTTAATGTATTTTACTTACATTTCTCTCTCCCTTGTACCTGTATCCTTGCAACTATTTCAGCCCTCTGGGTGCCCAGAGGGGGCGGGTGAGCTCAGGATGGCCTCCAAGGATTTCCTTGCGCGGAAATACAGAGAAAAGCAAAGCGGGGCAATTCTTCCTGCAGGGCAATTACAGACCCTCCCTCCCCTCCCTTCCCCTCACCCTCGCTGAGCAACGCAGCAGCGCCGTTGAACCAGATGCCCTTCGGCGGCTGGCAGGCAGGCACGACCGTTATTTCAGAACCGTTATTTTCTCTCACATTCTCTCTGGTTTGGAGAGCGGCGGGCCGGGAAGTGGAGCTTGTACTCCTCGGCCGTCCCTGCGCCTCCCACCTTTCCCCGGCTGCGGACCAGCCTTAACGAGTGGCTTCCTTCAGTTTAACCGCGGTTTTCTGCCCTATAGTGGCTCGTGGACGTTGAACGGGTCAGTGGCGCTATCCTCGCCTTTGGTAACCGACACTCCGAGAGGCAGAGCCCTGGAGGGGGATTTAGAAGCCAATTTCAGGATACTATAAAGGCTTTTGGAGTAACGTGCGAAGCCCAGGCCAAACGAGCCCCGAGGCTGTTTAGCGAGATGAGTTCAAATCCAGTCCACCACAGGCTATTTCTGAAGAGGAGCCTATAGCCTTGTGAACGCCCGACGAGAATACAGCCAGCTTGTTTTTCTGAGAAGTGTAAATCCTCCCACACCCCAGATTTCCTTCCCCCAAATCCCAGATCTATGTTGCTATGGAGATTCTTAGCCATCAAGGACATGGGTGTCCCAAAAGCGCTTTTCCAAAAGGCCACTGAACTTTCTTGGTTGTTTTCTTGAAAACTTTTAACTTCTCATCCAAGAACTGAAGAAGCTTCTTGGATGGAAAAACAAACCATTTTCCGAAGCAAAAAACATCAACAAAGGAAGCCCAGTTGCCTTTTGGAAAAGCATCTTTGCACCCACGGATCTAGGCTTGATTTCACCATAATCCCCAGCCAGAGCTCTAAATTATAGGAGTCTGCCTTAAACCAGGATAAATTGAGGGCAGATGTCATTTTAGGAGTGGCAGCTTCTCTATCCCCAAAAATGTGAATACCAAACTGAGGGTGAAGTCAGGAGGAGTTAATTCCAATCTGTGTAAGTATCATCCTCTGCTCCCAATCATAAGCATGTTAACTCTACTGGGAATAAGATGAAATATGTAAGTATGATTATTTTATTTCAATGGGATTTCTGTTCCAAGATAATGAGCAAAGGTATTCACCCAGACAATGCAGTCCTTATTCATCTTTCAGAAGAAATGTGCCCTCACTTTATTGAGGCTATTCTCAAGAAAATATATTTAGGAATGTTAATTGTGGCGGAGATGTTACTATATAACCTTTTTATTTTTAAAAAATAGCAAAGAATGTGTACTAAATCAGATAATTACTCTTGATGTCCAGAATTTCTTGCCTTGTCTGCTCTAATAGCTTGAATATTGCATAAAAATAGAATTTCCCCATTTATTAAAAGAGTGATTCAGTTTTGGTGGTTCATATTAAAATTGTGTGCAAAAAGTTAAGCAAAACCAAGTTATTTTGCAACTCATTTGTAGCACTACATGAACTCTGACACATACTTTTCTTGGCTAATGATTTAGAGGATATTACTGATGGTGATATTTTTCTAATTCATGTTTTTTTTCTAAACAATCCAATTTTATTTGAGAAGTAAAAATTAAGAATGATGGCTTAAAATTTAAAAATAAAAGTTCCTTTAAAAAAAAGAGATAGCTTGGATAACACCCAAAAGTCAATAAAATAAATATATATATATATATTTTAAAATAAAATACAATTTATTTTACAAAATTAGATTGTGAACTATGTCAGACAGAATACCTGCGGCAGACAAGAAAAACATATCTTCAGAAGCAAGAAATGAAACTTATCCAATTCAGGTAATAGTAATCACAGTTTTATAGTTGTATGGATAGTTTGGGAATTAATAAAAAATAAGAAATGTCTTTCCTCTACATAGGGTTTAATGGTCAAACTTTAAGGTAAGTATTGTCATGTTTTCTTTCTTATGATATAGTTATGACAAGTAAGTTAGAGAAAGGACATAACACTGAATCTAGATGGATAATTTCTGTTAAGCCAAATAAGTGAAACTTCTAGTGAAGGAGACCAAACATTATTTTTGAGGAATTTGTGTGATTTAAATAGAGGACAGTTCCATGCAACTTTATTGCTTAAAGAGCACCTATTTACAGTGGTGGGATTCAGCCAATTCGCAACACTTCGGGAAAACCAGTTGTTACCTTCTGAGCAATTTGGTGAACTGGTTTTGGAAGAAATCATTAGGGCAGAGAACTGGTTGTTAAATTATTGGAATCCTACCACCTGCCTATTTAGGGGCAATACACTGCATTGGGGTTTTTAATGTCAATAACAGTGCTGTGTCCCAATGTTCAAGACCTCAATGTTTGTTTTTCTTGAACCAAAAGGCTTATGATTTTTATTTATGTACAAATATCACATTGAGATGAGGGACAGTTTAAAGTTCCAACAAATAACCAAGTCCTTTCTTCCTTTAATTACGAGATTATTCAATCTATGGGGACTCTGTAAAGTTATTTTTTAAAAGGTAGAATAATAATAATATTAAATCACAATGGAACCAGAATAAATTACAGATTCTTTAGGAATGGAAATTCTTTATTGGCCAATGTAATTGGACACAAAGGAATTTGTCTCCGGTGCTAACATACTCAGCGTACACACAAACAATAAAGTGCTAAGTCACAAATCATAAGATGCTATCATAAATTATAAGATACAAATACAAGTGATAAATCATAAGATACCAAGTAGCAGAAAGAGCAGGGTGATGAGAATGATAAAGATGAGATAATGAGAATGATATAGCAATACAGCCATACTATGTGGGTAAATATCTTTAGTCATAAGACAGTTCTTTGGGATTAATATGCTTAGCAGAGTGATAAGGGGGGTGGGGTGTTTTTTAGACTAGTTGATTTGGCACGCAATGCCCTGTAGTGACATTTCTGAGGGGAAAGTTGAAAACAGTTTATATCCAGGATATTAGGGTCTGCAGATATTTTTCAGCCCTCTTTCTGGCTCATATAGTATACAGGTCCTCAATGGAAGGCAAAGTGGTTGCAATTGTTTTTTCTGCAATCCTAACTATTTATTAAGTTGTAGAAGTACAAATGATTGACTTAATCATTTCTCTCTGTAGAATTGTATCAGTAGCTTAACTGTATTAAACAGATTTTTAAATATCTATTCTTTAGATTGATTAGTGTAAGTGCCAATAGTTCATAACTAATCCCAAAGCCAGGTTTTTGCCAGATTGCAAAAGACCATAAAGTGGGACCCATCCTTGTCTCAAGCTAGCTATTCCACAGAAGGGATATTCCCATGGAGAATACCTGCATGGAGCTTCCTCTGACTGCCTCTCCTAGTAAGTTCTATGGAATCAGTAGGCTTCTAACTGACAGCCATTGCATCTTGCTTGCTAATCCTTTTCTTCCCCCCCGTCCAGGCCTGACAACCGGCAGGCTACAAGTCAGAATTCCTGTTGCATTCCCCATTGATCATAGGGTGAAAAAGTACCGCTAACTATTATCATTTTGTGGGTGATAGTTTATTCTAAACTAACCAATTCTGTAACAAAATCATATAATATTAAATAGATATTATTTGATTTTTTTTTTTTACTGTATGCCATTTAGAATCACATTGTTTGAACTGGTGGCCTATATTCCATTAAATAAACATATAAAAACCAAAAGAAAAACCTTCCAGCAATGCCTCTATAAAAGATGTTGTGACATTTTGCAACCAACAACTGAGAATATGTATCAGTTTTTCTATGGAATTTAATTTTTGGAGAATGTTTCTACATTTCATTTCAGGAAGCTGGTGTTTTTGGATTCAAGTGTAGAGCAAGGACAGACAAGGCCAAGATTCAAGAGAAAACTGAAGGAACTGTGTGCTTGTCCTCCTCAAGGGTCCTTGCCACAGTAATAACAAAGGGTATGTAAACACGTTCATAGTTCACCCCCCTCATTAGTTTCCATTAGTTGCATTAATTTTAGAGCTTTCTTTTACTTACAGTAAAAGTTCTTAAAATAGACTTTATAGTTTAAAATTTTCATCTTATTTTTCAGTAGGGAATATGATTTCCATGTTTGTTTTTAACGAAATTGAATAAATAATAAAAAATAATTTGAATTATTTTGCTCTGACGCCGCATTAATCCTATAATATTAAGGTTTTATATAGGCTAATGAAGGGATAATTGGCTGATGGAACCTTCTGAAAAATTACTCTGGAAAAATGTAAGAGAAATCCCAAATTCACTCTAGGAGAAACAGATGATAGAGGCGAATGGATTTGTTAGGACTGAAGTAGTGGGGGGAAATATGAAATCAAGTGTCTCTCACTGGTTCAAATTCTATCTAGTTTTGGCTTCGCATGAACTGTGCTCTTGTGAGCTGAACATCATGGCTTAATAACATTATTGCATAATAACAAAATAAGAACAGCATAGTATGATGTGTGAATCTGTATTGTGTGAGTCTTCAGACTATATATTTATGTGTCTACTTAAATACATTAACTAATTAGCACAGAAAAAAGAAATCTAATACCCTAAGCACGGGTCCCCAACTTCTGAGCTGCAACCCACTAGTGGGCAGTGAATTGCTTGCACTTGGGCTACAGAAAGTTGGCTGAGTGCACACACAGTCATGTGCCACTACCATGTGCATGAGCAGTGGGTACACCAGCATGCCACTTGCACAAATAGAGCTATGCAGGGCACGTATATGTGTGCTTGCTAGTCATGACATCATGATGCAAACTGTCCAATTGATTTATGTACATTCAACTCTAGAATGCAATAATGAAAGGACTAAATTTGTTGTGTGAGGTTGTGCCTTACATTTTGTCATTTTGGCATTATCACAATTTCTACTGACACCTAGTGTACTGACCACCTATGTCGTAACTGAATTATCTGAATCTGGGAAAGGTGAAAGTCAAATTATTGCATAGTTCAAGTGATAACTTTTACCTCCCAAGAGGTGGATAGATTCCTGCTATAGTCCTGCTACAGTCCTTTCCTTTTGTAATAATTTTAAAAGCAAGTCAGGGATATGCAACATTTTAAACTTCAGAATAATGTTATGAATAAATAATGTTTATGATATTACAATTAGTGTTTTAATATATGTTGATATAAATCCATTTGATATATACATTTTAGTGACAGAATGGAATAAGGAATAGGAGATTCATGCTTGGTTAAACAAAGGAAAGTGCCTTAACATCTATCAAAAAATTCAATAGATTTTTGTTGAATAAGGTGATTACACCTTATTCAACAAAATGTTTCAGCCACACTGGACTTCATTATACTCGTACAGAAAAGGAATCAGTATATCATTTGTTCAAAGTGTAATATTCATACAAGTTTTTAAATCTTCTAAAATTGTAACATTCTGGGTAAAAGCCACTATATACCATATGTTAATTTTACTTTGAGGTACAGTTTAATTTAATTTGTTCATATTCATATTCTGAATTACAAAACTACTATACAGAAATTGGCAACTGGACAACAGAAATGAATTCCCTGGATATTTCATATTTCTAAAAGATTAATATTTGTGTAAGCCACTCAGAATCATTTAGATAGTGAGACAGGTGGTGCATAAATTTGATCAATCAAAAAATAAGTTCAAGATTCAAAATAAAAAATTATAAACTCTATTCTGTGAAATAAAGTTCTGACGTTACATATGTCTTCTTCACATTTCTTCCAATATTGTAAGAAAATATGGCAATTCTTTGCTGAAACCCTACTGTAAAGCACTATCTCTCATGGAGATATGCATGAATTGCCCTTACATTTTTTAAATTGAATTTATTTTTCATTCCTCCCCCCCCCCCATTTCTACTTTTCAAATAAATACTCCCTTCCCCCCAGAGGAAATAAACAATAACATTTGAAAAAAATTAAGTGACAGTAGACAGAAACATGTATAACAATATTAAAAAATAGTATCACAAATAGGGAAAAGTACAAGAATAAATTTTGCTTCCATATCCTGCAGATTATTTTTCTCTTTTCTGAATATCTGAATAAGGCTCAAACTTAACATTATTTATTTCCTTCCTCCCCACCCCACTTTTTTTTCCTAGTGGCAATAGGAGCCCTGATCTGGGGCCTAATTTGGAGTCTTACAGGCAAAGAGAGTCTGCCTGGTGGGAGCATCTTCGGAATTGTATGCCTCTATTTTTGTTCAGTAATGGTGGCAAAATTGTGCAGCTAATTAAAATACCAGGATTGCCTCCTCTCCCTCCTTTTCTTGGTAAGTATCATGTCAACAAATAGTGTGCTAATTTCATTTTCATTAGGTAGGCTGGGTTCTTCCAGACTAGTATTTCAAATGATTAAACATTACTTTCAATTTATAAAGAAGTGTTAACCATTGTTATGAAAGCTTCCTTCGTGGATCATTCATGTACTCAATCTATCAGAAGGCTGCCTGTGAGGGCAATAGATGTTGAGAATTATGGATCAATTCTGCTTTTTGCAGTTGGTTCTGGGTTGTAATGAGTAGGACTGTCAAATAAGCCTGGCCTATGGAATTGCCATCTTAGGCCAACTCTTGTGACCAACTGCAGAAAGGGGAACAAGAGCAGGGGTTTCTAACCAGTGGTGGGTTGCAGGCAGTACACCCGGTATGGGCATACCGGAGTCTGCCCGGAACACCGGATACCGTTCCGGTACAGTGCTCCAGAGGGCCCACCCGCTGCCCGAACTCCTACCGGTCTTTTAAGTCTTCTGCACTTTCCGTGCACGGTGTGTACAGCCCCTGCGCGATGCTCTGCTGAGCAGCTACAGCATCGCGGAGGCGCTAAGACGCATGCGCGTGCTGCACATATGTGTGTGCGTGCCACGTGCGCCCATGTGGACACCGCTGGGCCCAAACGGGATCCAGAACCCACCACTGTTTCGAACACAGTGGTATGAAGTTGCTTATCAAGCTCAGTATTATTAAGTTGACCTTTGCTTCTCTACTTTATTGTATCACGTTGACATATGAGAGGGTACAACTTCAGCTTTAGAATGGGATCCCCAAAGGGAAACAGGTCTAGTTTTATTCTTGAACCTGGAATCTTGATTCTTTTTCTTGGTTTGTTGCATTAATTTTCCTGCAATATTCTCCGTCTGTTCCTCTCCTTCCCTCCCTCCCCATTAAACTTTTGTGAAAGATATTTATTTGTATAAACAAAGAAAATGAAGCATCATTGTCAGATTTTATGTGGGTCTCTAAAAGAGTTAACCAGGTGGTTATCACTGTTCCATTTAGGTATGTTGATTGCTGGATTTCTCATCAGAAATATTGAATACGTCAGTAAGGTGATCGTGATCAAAGTACAGTGGGAGTTATATTCAGAAATGTTGCCCTCTCGATTATTTTGTCTCTAGCTGGTCTTGGCCTTGACGCAAAGGTGGAGTATTAAAGGCTTCTTAAGAAATTCAAAAGTCTCTGTTACAAATAGCAAAACACTGTGAAAACCTGTAACATGTAGTACATAGCTCAATTTTTTACTTTGAGTCATAAAGGACACAGATGTGGGGAGAAATGGAACAGAATATGAAGAAAGAGGAAGATTCGTATTTCCTAGTGTGATTAGCATTAATTATCTTTGGAATGGTTCTCAGTGCCACCTAGGAGGAATTTCTTTCCTACCTGCTATGCCTGTGAACGAAGAGAAAATTTTAGATCGGATCATACTGTGCGGAGGAGGGATATGTTCCCATCATGCTTATAAAAACTTAAAATAAAAACTGACATAGCTAGATTGGGTATAAGTGTGTAGAGTGTATACGTTTGCATACCTAAACACACACATTTAGAAACAGTCCTTAGGGCTTATTTAAGTGTTATCATCAATTGATTAATTTCCCTTCCCAATCACCTCATTTTTTTTTAAAAAAGAGAAAGTGCTTTCATTAATACTATTGCACCTTTTTCCTACTTTTAATAGGCATGACTGGAAGCCTTTGAAAGGGCCTTGAAAGCATGGAGAATAAAGACAGATTGCTTCCCTGTTGAAATAATCCTGAAAATGATTTATAGCCTAGTGCAAGGGGGTTACTTTAGAAATGTGGATTTAGTGCAGAAAACACGGTTTATCGCAAGAGTAAATTCAGTCAATGTATTAACAAATCTTGAAATATTTTTTTCCTAGCCCCAAAGATGAGTAATATTAATTGTAGAATATTTTTGTATTTCAGGCTCTGAACAAGTTAAAAACTGTCTGTTTCAGACTATGCATGGGACCTTGCATCACTGAAGCATGTTCAGCAGCAGTTATATCTCACTTTCTAATGAAATTCCCCTGGGTATGGGGGTTTATGTTAGGGTAAGAGGTGACCTTGCTTCTTTTTGTGCCAAATATTTTTCCCCTTTTTACTATACATACTTCTTCTTATCTTCCATTCATAAATACAGTTGATGTAAACCAGAACCCAGTACTCACCATTTCCTTGTTAACACACCCAAAACCACTTTAATGTTGGGACGAAACAGGCAAAAGATGTTCTCTTGCTTGCACTGTTGCATCTGGAAACTTTAGATCTTTTACAGTTTTAAGACCCCATTTCCCCCACTCTGCCTCCCATCCAGTCATATTGGGCTACAACTCCTTTAATCCTCACCAAATAGAAGTTGGGAAAGGCCTATCATAATCATTGGGCATCATAACAATGCTTGGAATGTTCAGAGCAGGGGTGGGATTCTACCAGTTTGGACTAGTTCCG